>NC_056739.1:1620195219-1620236003 GCF_019279795.1 Protopterus annectens | reverse complement strand
CAGTCCCCCTGAGAGGTTTTGTGAACGAATTGGTCAGGGCAGGGGTCACCTTCTCTCCAAAGTGACTCAGCCTGCCGACTCAAGAGTTCCTGGATGGCTGTGAAACACCACATTACATACGCCACAGCTGACATCCTGGGTCGTAGCGAAATTCTCCTGCCACAAAGGCAACTGCGGCTCCTTAGTGAGGTCATAAAGGGAACTGTAGAGGGGGAAGACTGTGCTATATCAAGGGGCTTCAAAGGCAATGCAGGAGGAGAATAAGTAGGGGTCTTTTGTAAAGGGTGATCACCTCCCGAGGAATGATAGGTCCTGTGGGGTGGGATATCTCTGGCCAAAAGCACTTGATCCACAAGACACAAGACGTCGTGTTCAGAGAAGCTTCTAGTGAATTTCACGGACATGGCTGAGGGGGAGTCAGGTCTACCCAAAGACGGAGAAAGCTCAATACCCACCTCGGAGGTCTGCAGTGAAACCAATGGGGCTATAAAGGACTGAACTACAGGTGTCTGCACCGTTGAAATCATCGGTGCCGAAGTCATGGTCTGCACCGACGATAAGGTCGGTACCAAAGTGGTTGTCGGCGCTAAGGCTGGAATCGAAAAAATCAGTGCCAATAACTGAATGGTGGGTGCTGAGATGGTAGTCGGTGTCGGATAAGTTGTCAGAGCTGAACAGTCAATGGATGTCAAAAAATCCATCGACGTCGTGACAGTCCGCATCGACTGGACAGTCGGTGCCGGTAAAGAAGTCTGAACCGTGGAGCCCCTTGGTACCGATATGGTAAAGGGCAAGCTAGTCAGTGCTGAAGTCACTGATGGCTCCAATGATCTAGGTGCCAAAAGCGCTGGAGCCAAAGAAGTCGAATCCGAACTGGAAAGCTTAGCTTTCTTGGATCTCGGTTCCTGGGTTCCCCAGCAGGGGACGAAGGAAGAGACTTGGTCTTTATATGTTCATCACTCTTTCTTATGGGATCTTGGAGGGGTTGAAGCCTTTGACCCAGAAATAGCCTCTGAAAAAGGAGATTTAAGTAGCCCCTTCAATATTAATTTATTTTTTCTCTCAATCAACATCCTGTTAGAGAAGTTCTTACAAATCCCACAGGGCGGGTCAGCTGTTAAATAAGGCACACCCAAGCAATAGACACACAGGGAATGTGCATCTGAAGTAGGTAATTTATGGCCACAATCTAAACATCTTTTAAATCCTGGACTACCTTTTTTATCCGCCATGTTAGAAAGAAAGAAGGAAACCCAGAAAAAATACCAACAATGGTACAAGAACTACCTGAAGGTAAGAAGGAAAGGGGGTTTACCAGTGATGGTAAAAAAGAAATTACCTCGCAATAAAGAGGAGGAAAGGAATAGAAAAGATTCAAGACAGGATAGTCGCTAAATGCGATAATGTAAGAGAAAACTATCTAATAACTTTTCTGTGAGAAAAAGCTGTTTTAGAATTTTGAATGAAGAAAAATATTGTACTTAGCTCAAGAGAAGTAGCTTGACATGACCAAATGGCGACGTGGCAAACGAAATCTGAGGTAACAGAGAGAGGGGAATGCTGGGTAAGAGTTTTTAGCTCAAAAGTTTATAGTTGACGCAAGCTTGGAAGATGGCCGGCTCAGTTCCGAAGTCGGAACCGATACCCACACGTAAGGAATGAATCAGTATTAACAATATCAGATACTGCATTTGCATTCTTTTACACTTGCAGCAATAAAGGACATTCCACATGTAAATTCTGATAATTAACTTTAGCCTTAAAACAATAGGCCAATAGGCAGGAAGCCTTCATCTAGCCAGACTGGAGCTGACTTGCAAAACATCAAAGGCAGTGATGAAATAATTTTAATTTCAAAGGACCAACAAGAAATGCTTGACTTCGCTTTCTTTACAGCAGATGGCAATGTTGCCACATTGTTTTAAGTTCAACATTCATATTTACAAATGATAGAATTATATGCACAATTCTTACTGGCTAGGCTGGCAGATTCCACCCATCTCTACCAGTCTTGACACTTGTGTTTTCTTTTAGGAATAGCTAGAGACTAGAAAGTTTAGAATAAGTGTTTTTTTCTGTGATGTCAGAACTGTACTACTGATTTATTTTAAGTATTTCTGTCATCATCATCATCCCCTTTTTCCCATTTACATGGGGTCGGGGTATCGTATTAACTGTCGCCAACTCTCTCGATTCAGTGCCACTCTCCTGCCTTCTTCAACAGTCATGCCTGACTGTCGCAGATCTTCTTTCACACAATCCATCCACCTCTTTGCTGGATGCCCTTGCTTCCTCTTACCTTCTTCCTGTCTGTCCCAAATCTCCCTCACCAGATTGTCTTCTGCTTTTCTACACATGTGCCCATACCATCGTAATCTGTTCTTTGATCTTTTCTGCAATTGGAGCTACTTTGGCTTCTGCTCTTATGTCCTCATTTCTTCGCCTGTCCCGCAGTGTGCATCCTACCACCTTTCTCAGGCACTTCATTTCCATCACCTCTAGCTTCTTCAACTGTTCTGCCTTTACTGCCCAAGTTTCTGTACCATACAGTAGTACTGGTCGCACCACTGTCTTGTACACCTTACTTTTCAGCTTCTTTGGCATTCTTCTGCCATAGACTACACCTGATACTCTATGCCAGTTGGCTGCAGCCCCTCTGATTCTAGCTTTGACCTCTTCATTCAGACTACCCTTCTCCTCAACCACCCCTCCCAGATACTTGAAGCTGTTTACCTGTTCCACTATCTTCCCATCTATCTCTATTCTCAGCTTCTTCTGATTTCCCCAATCTGCTGCCATTACCACTGTCTTATCTGTGCTTAGTTTCATCCCATGTGCCTTCAGGTTTGCATTCCATTCTCCTATCCTTTCCTGAAGTTCTAGATCAGAGTCTGCCTGTACTGCCACATCGTCTGCATACAGCAGCTTTGTTGCTCTGACCCCTCCAACCTGTTTGCTGATGTAGTCCATTACCAGTATGAACAGCAGTGGGCTCAGAGCTGAACCCTGGTGTACACCCACTCCCACTGGGAACCCCTCAGTGAGGCCAAACACTGTTCGTACTTGAGTCACTGGGTCCTTGTACATAGCCTGTACTAATTCTACCAATGTTTCTGGGACTTCAAACCACCGCAGTACTGCCCAGATCAGCTTTCTTGGGACCTTGTCATATGTTTTCTCCAAGTCTAGGAAAGCCCAGTTTGACTCTCTCCTCTTCTCTAGTTTCTTCTCAAGTATCTGTCTCAATGCAAACATCGGGTCAATTGTGCTGCATCCTGATCTGAATCTGAACTGTTCATCTCCCATCTTACATTCTACTATTCTCATGTATCCGTTTATCAATCACCCTCTCCAGAACTTTCATGCAGTGTGGTAGGGGTTTGATGCCTCTGTACTGTCCACAGTTGTGGATGTCCCTTTGTTCTTGTACACTGGCATGAGTATGCTTATTCTCCAGTCATCTGGGATATGCCTTTCTCTCCACACTGCAATTAGTACCCTCAGGAGCCATTTCTCCCCTAGCTCACCCAGCATCTTTATCATATCTACTGTGACCTCATCTGAGCCTGCTGCTTTCCCTGACTTCATTTTCCTTAGTGCTGCTCTTACTTCTTCTAAGCTGGGCTCCTCTTCTACTCTCATTGTAGGCTGTTTCTGGGGCAGTACCGCTTCTGTGGGGTTTTCTTCATTCAGAAGCTGCTGGAAATACTCCTTCCATCTGCCTTTGATGTCCTGTGGGCTGGTAAGCAGGTTGTTGCTGGAATCCCTTATGAAGGGTGTCTGACTATCTTCTTTATCTTTCTGTCTTTGCCTTGCAACCTGGTATAGTTTCTTTGTGCCCCTTACTGAGTCACTTTCCAGAAGCTGATAGAGTGTCTCTGATGCCCTATTCTTTGCTATTGCAACTTCTTTCTTAGTTTCTTTGTTAGCCAGCCAGTAGTCCTTCCTAGCTTGGTCAGTCTTTTCAATCTCCCACTTCTTCCTGCACTTCTTCTTTCTTTTGATTATTTCCTGCACTTCTGCATTCCACCACCAGCTTTCCTTATGTACCTTATTTCCATACCTGGCTCGGCCACATATCGTTTCTGTAGTCCTAACACATGCTGTTTTTAGGAGCTGCCACTCTTCTTCAACTCCACCTATTTCCTCCTCTTCTTGGGGTGCTAGAGCCCTGAGTAATTCCTTGAACTGCTGTACTTTCTCTCCAGTCAACTTCCAGGTCTTCAGCCTGGTCTCTGTTGACCTTAGAGCCTTCTCTGACCACTGCTTGCAGCTGATTGTGGCAACTACTGGTTTATGCTGTGAACCAACTGTTTCACTGGGAATGACTTTGCAATCATGGATTCTACCCCAGTGCCTTTTCCTTACTAGGAGGAAGTCTACCTGAGTTGCATGTTGGCTACTCTTGTATGTGATCTTGTGACTGTCTCTCTTTCTGAACCATGTGTTGGCTACTATCAAGCCATTTGCCAGACAGAAGTCTAGAATGGCTTCTCCTTCTTTATTCCTATTGCTCCACCCATGTGGACCCAGGCAGTCCTCGTATCCTGTTCTGTCTGTCCCGATATGTGCATTTAAGTCACCCATTATCAACACCAATTCATGTTGTCCTACTTTATCTAGTAGGTCCTGCAACTGCTGTCTGAATGCACTCTTTTCCTCACTATCACAACGCTGCTGTGGGGCATAGGCTGAGATTATGAATACTGTCCTATCATTACACTGGAGTCTGATTGCCATGAGTCTGTCATTAATTCTGATGATATCCCTCACTGACTTCTGAAGCCTCTGTCTCACCACAATTCCTACACCATTTCTAGCCTGTCCACCACCTGAGTAGTAGAGTCTGGATCCCAAGCCAAGTGGCTTTGTTGCACTGCCCTTCCATCTCATCTCTTGGATACACAGGATGTCCAGCCTCCTCCGTATGATCATGTCATCCACTTCTAAGCTGCATCCTGTCAGTGAACCTACATTAAGTGTAGCAATTCTCAGGTCATGTTTGGCAGGTTGGTTGGTTTTATGTCCAGCTTTCACTCAACAGAGCTATCCTAGGTAACCCAGGCTGGGCAACTAGACACCGGCCAGCAAGTAGCCTATTGACCCAGGGCTGCTGGGCTTTTATGGCGGGCACACACTGGCCAATAGGGGCACATATACCCCTCCCACCGTTAGCATGGGTCCCTGGTGTGGGTCAGAGAGTAGGCCGGGTCCTCAACTCACTTATCACCGGTAACTACCCATGCCCATTTTTTGGTGACAGTCAACATGACCGAATCACCTAGAGCCATATTTTACACCGTCGAGTGGCTAGCCCTGCCACGGCACACAGTTTGTGAACCGTGTTCCCCTATCTTGAGGATACTGCGCACCACAATAGATGCCCAAATCGGTTGGTCTTTTTATAACTCTTGCCCCCCATTGGGCACCATGTAGAGTCTGTGCTGCTGCCCACAGCTCCATTCATTGGTGAGTTTGAGATGGAAACACTCAGCATGTTTTTCGGACATGGGAGAAACCCCACGGAGACACAGAGAGAACATGCAAACTCCACTTTTTAAGTATGTCTGTGTGATCTCTGAACTCTTGATTAGCACCGACTGTGTAGTAGAAAGTATTGTCTTGTGGTTTTAATTATTTATTATTAAATATTTTAAAACCTTTTAACTGTGGCTGGTTTGTGTAGAGATAATTTAAGCTCTAGAGTACATTGCATATTTATAGAGTTTACTGTCCAAGTCACTCCAAATAAGCTGAAGAAGATGGCCCACACATTCCTATTGCCATTGTCAGCATGCTTAAAATTATACACTTACCATCTTAATGAGCTTCTGACCAAGATAGTAACTCGCACCTTGAGACATCTACTTAGACTGCAAAAGTACTACACTAAAAATCCCTACAGACTGCAGCATTTTTTTTGTGATCTTGCACTCCTGCTAACAAACAAACAAACATCTGCCTTGACTTCTTAAACCATTCTTGAAGCAATCTTCTTTTAGAAGGGGATTCCAGAATATACAATGAAATATAACCATGGACAAAAGTGCAACCAAGTACAAATAAGTTAAACTTGCAATATTATACCACATAAATTCAGATGAGTGGCATTGTTGGGCAATGGGCAACAATGACAAAACTCTAGAATGTCTTAAAGCATGTGCGACTGTGCCAATAGACAATACCAACCTACCAAGAAAATAGAAAAAATGTCTCACAAAAGAGACTGACTGAGAATTAAAAGGACATAGCACAACTCACCATCTCTACCCTACCCTCAAGTAACTAGTCCTCTGCTTTTTTTTTTTAACTGTCCTTTTCACTTTTGATTGTCCCAGTGAATTTATCAAGCCCTTTAGGGTTTGGTATTGGTGTAGGCTCAATTCCAATAAGGCAGTTAAATGAAGTTTATCATCTAGGGTAGCCTGCTGGATATCCATATTCTCTTTACATAGGTCTAGCAGTAGTGGGAAAAAAAAAGAAGTTATGTACTCACCATAACGTTCCATCTGCGCTGTCCATTTCATTCTTCCTCAACATATGGATTCGGATCTGCTCCTTGGATCTGATTCAGCTGCTCTTTTACAGCTCGTGGATACTATAAGCTCTCAAGCTCCTCCCTTAACTACAATGCAGCAGTCCCCTTCTTTCTCCAGATATTGTTTACTACTTCTTATTGCATAATACAATGAATTTATAGCTTTAAGATGGAAAATCACTATTTGGAGCTCAAACAGAAGGAACTTTGTTTCCTATAATAACCTTCCATTCTTCCAGAAGTCAAGTGAAAAAAAAAGGTAGGGGGCTGGAGGGAGGGGAGTTGAGGAAGAATGAAAATGGACAACACAGATGGAATATTATGGTTAGTACATAACTTATTTATCTGATGTCGTCAATTTTCATTCAATCCTCACCATATGGGAACAAAGTCCTCAACTACCTGAATCCTGGGTGGACTCTAAGGAAGGATATTCCTCACTATTGTTGAACCGAAGGCTGCTCTTCCCATAGAGACCAGATCCAACTTGTAATGTGTAATAAAGGTATGAGGATCAGCCCAAGTTGCAGCCGCACAAATATTGTCTATGGAAGACCTGGATAAAAAAACTGATGAAGTTGTTGTGGACCTGGTTGAATAGCCTTTTAAAGGCTTTGGCAAGGCCAGAACCAAACTTGTTATACACAAAGGAGATGCAATCTGTTATCCATTTTGATAAGGTTACTTTGGTAACTGATTGACCCAATCTAATTTCCGAGAAAGATACAAATAATTGATCTGATTTTCTAAATTTCGCTGATCTGTGAAAACAGAAACGTAATTGTCTGTGAACTTCTAATAAATGCAAAATGTATTCACCTTTGTTTGAAAAATTTGGAAAGAACACAGGGAGGTTAACAGATTGATTAATGTTAGATCCTGACACCACCTTAGGAAGAAATGAAGGATTGTTTTTTAAGGACACCCTTTCCTTGTGAAAAATTAAATAAGGAGGCTTAGAGGATAAAACGTGAAGTTCTGAAACTCTCCTAGTCAATGTTATCTGATCAGAAATATAGTTTTCCAAGTCAAATATTTCAAATCACATTTTGCAGCCAGTTCAAATGGTTTTTGAGTTAGGGTCTGCAACATTTTATTTATTTTTTTATTTTATTTTACATTTGTTAACCGGGGGTGTCTGACTGAGCCGAAAAGGCCCTTTTTCAGCAGAGGCCCAGGGAGAAAAGCTCCACAAAGAAAAATTACAGACACATTTAGTTATTTAGACATAATCAGTATACACACAAATTACAAGAGACATGTTTTTACAGTGGTATGCGGCACAAACAGTTACAGTGGAGAGAACAATCAAAAAAGATATTAATTTTAAAAATAAAGGTAAGTAATAGATTTGTGGTGTACAGCTGAACTTTGGAATGTAGGTAGAATACATACATAGTACACAGGTACAGTACATACATTGTAGACATTGAAACATTAAATTCAGATCTCACTGTGGAGTAGGATCTTTAAAGGATGGTTTAAGTAGAAAGGTTCCTTTTATAATGCCTTACAAAGACGAGAAGAAGCCAACGTGGAACTATCAACTCCAATAAGGAAATTGGAAATGGCATCTAAATGAACCTTAACCGTAGAAGGATTAGCCCCATCATTAAAAATAATTGAACCCAGGAATTCAAGGTTTTTAGGTACTGGTGCTGAAAAAGAATCAATGTTATGCTGTTGCAGCCAAAAGACAAATCTTTTCCATTTGTTCTTGTAAAATTTTCTAGTGGAAGTTTTATGGGATGACAAAAGAATGTGGCGCACCAGGGAAGAGAGCTTGGGCTGTCTGACTATCAACAGAATTGGAGTAACCATGCAGCCAACTTTAGGCCCAAGATGTCCAGGTGAGTCATGTCTGTTAGGTGAGACAGAAGGGCTAGAACTAGGTCCAGAATCCAAGGTGGGTAAAGGCCAAGGAAGGGAAACAAAAGTCGAGGCTATGAAGAGCAGAGTCATCTTCATTGCCCCTTACATCGGTATGCTTTCTGTAGAAATTTGGGGGTTAAGGGAGTTGTGAGATAAGCATAGAGAAGACCTGGGGGTAAACCGTGAAGGAGAATGTCTCTCAGTGATTTCCATAGTGGGGTGATTAGGGCAAAGAACTTGCTACACTTGTTCAGGGGAGATGCAAATAGGTCACAGCATGGCTGGCCCCACCAGCAAAATATCACTTCCACCATTTCTTTGTTGGCAGACCACTCATGAGGTAGTAAAATGGAACTGCTCAACTTGTCTACTAACACGCTAGATTTCCCCAGTATGTGCATTGCTATCAGAAACGGATTTGAAGAGATCGTCCATTGCCACACTATCACAGCTTCTCCACATAAGGGGTAAGATCTGGTTCCTCCTTGTTTGTTGACATATCATACTGCGGACATATTGTCCATTTGAATCACAATAGTCCTGGAAGGGAGAGTGTCTTGGAATGCCTGCAACACTAGGAGTACTGCTCTCGTTTCCAGTACACTGATATGCATGTTACCCCCCAACCCAATCTGGGAAGCGTCTGTAGTCACTATGGCCTTGGGCTGAAGGAGGATGAATGGAATACCATTTGATATGAATGAATCCACCAACAAAGGTACTCTTTGCAGTCCTGAGGTATACATATCTTGGCGGACACATGTTGGTGTAGAATGGACCACTGGGTTGCTAATGTCCACTGAAGAATTCTCATATGGTATTTTGCTAATGGAACTAGAACTATTGCGGTGAACATTGATCTCAGGTTCTGTAAAATCAGTTGGGCTCACAGGAATGAGTTTTGAACTATTCTTTTGACTTGAAAATTAATAGCTTGAACCCTTAGCAAAGGGATAGAAGCTGTCATTGATGTTGAATGATGCCCCTATGAATTCTAACGTCTGAGAAGGTTGAAGTTGAGATTTGTTGTGGCTGACTGTAATTCCTAGACTGGAACAAACCTGGTGTACATAGTCTAGAGCTGCTATCAGAAGATGCTTGGTTGAAGTGGTTATAAGCCATTCTTCTAGATACAGAAACACCCAGAATCCCTGCAGTCTTAAGTAAGCTGCTACTACTGTCATGCATTACACCCTGGGGTCTGTGGTGAGGCCAAAGGCCAGTGCTCTGAAGTGGTAATGACTGGCTCCCAGCTGGAAGTGTAGATATCTTTATTTTTCTGTGATAGTATGCATCCTAGAGGTCTACTGAGCACATCCAGTCATCCTTGTGCAGGAAAAGGCAAAATGCTGGGTATTAACCTTAGATGTATTGATGTCCTGCTAATACACTTCTTGAGTATGTATATTTTTAATGCATTTTAGTGAACTGTATTTTTAAATGTTAATTGGATACTAATTAAGTACACATTTGTATATAAGGGTAAAAAGGAGGGAAAAACAACAGTTTGATAAAGTCTGTTATGGTTACAGACGAAAGCGCTTACTTCACTGCTGATTTTTGGAGGTCATTGTATTTGCTGTCAAATTCAGTTGAAGAACGGTGGAATAAACTTTTTTATGTTTGGATTACATCCTTGTGCTTGGAATATTGTATGGTGCTTTAACTCAAGATGAGCGGACAGACACTTCCTGGGATTGTGTTTTTCTTATGTTTGGTTTTTATCTACAATCCTGGTGCTCGAGTTTCTTGCAGTGTTGGTCCTTTGGTTAGTGCGAGGTTGTGGAGAGTCTGCACACTTTAACTCTACTAACAGAGGCTTCTATAGCCAACAGAGAGTGGTTTCATCTAGCCAAACACCCTGTTTGGGAATAATTTGTTGTTTTTAAATTATTCCGTTTTGACAGAGACTGAGACATTCCACATCTAGCGATCTGTTTAAGTGTATTATTTTGGTTGTAACACACCTTATTGCCTGTGGTATTCTTTCGTTATGGAAAGTCAAAATGATAACACCTCACAAGGCAATTTGCAAGCTCCTAAGCCCACATTTACTGTTAATAACAACGATGATAATATTGGGCATTTGATTAAACTAATGACTCTACAATACCAACAGTTGCAAAGTACATTGGATAAACTACTAGTACCAGGAACCCGAGCGATGACGCAAGCTATGTCACGCACGATGGCGGCCAATGCATTAGATCCAAATGGAGAAGCACGAGAAGCTAATGAACTTGGTACACCTACAAACAGTATTCCATGTGGACAGGCGATTTGTAGGAATGTTTTGCAACATGATGACAACAGGAGGAACAGATTTGAACGATGGCTATACGAGGAGCTATTATTATCCAACCAGGGGCGACATGTTAAAACTTTGGACATACACCAATGATTTAAAGAATTTGAAATGAAGATGAGCAAAGTACGTAACTTAAATAAAAATAAAAATAAAAATAAAAAAAAAAATAAAAAATGCAGGCAACCTTAAGACCGGCAAGCAGGCTAGAGGCAGGAAAGCACAAACGAAATCTCCTTTAACGCAATATTTATTTTACAAAAGTAGAACGTTTTCGCCGTAACCAATGTCACAGCTTCATCAGAAGGAAACAGTTAACTTATGCAAACACAAAATATTTATAGTAAATGAACAGGAAGTATCAAACAACCATTTCCTGTACTCCATAATTAATTAACCAAATTAAAAACCTAAATACAATAATAATAACAAATAAAATAAATAAAAACCTTACAATAACTTTTATAATGATTGTAAAATCAGCACCTAATATGTTGAATAAGTAAAACATATTCAAATAGTGCAAAATAGTTACCTCAAGTAACTCTTCAATTTTAAAATGCAAGATATATTACAATTTTCATTCAGACCAGGTGGTCTGAATGCATCAAGATTCAATTGCCAAGCTAATTCTACATTTTCTAGCAGAATTGAAAATGGGCCTCCTCTAATAGATGGCACTACCTGGTCAATGCCCATAAAGCTAAAACTATGGCCAGGATTAATATTCACATGTTTAGCTAAGGCATTTTCCAACAGAGGTTTTTTTATGGCGTAAATGTGTTGGTACACCCTTTCCTTTAATTTACGACTAGTCATTCCAATGTAAAAACATGGACAGCAATTACACTGGGCAAGATATACAACTGATTTGGAATCACAAGAAATCTTATAATGGATAGGGTGCTTCACATTCCTGATCTTGAAAAAACTGCCTGGTGTGATAAACTTACACATGTTACAAAAGCCACATTTAAAGGACCCCTTAGATCTCGAACGATCTGACATGTTAGAATTCATCTGTAATAATTCCTTAAGGTTCCTTCCTCTTTTATAAATGGCAATAGGGCGTATTCCCAGTTTATCAATCAGGTTGGGAGAGTTGATTACCAGAGGCCAGTTCTTTAACACAGAAGCCCATATATCAGGGGAATATAAAGTATATTGCGTAATAAAACTCAAAGAGAAATTTTTCATTAGTCCCAGTGTGCTTCCCATATCATCCTGGATGGCACATTCATTAATTACAGGTATCAACACAGTGTTTTCTTGATCCAGTAATGGTCTGTAGATGCCTCTTAGTCGTTTTATATCGACTTCTAGTATGAGATTATTAACCAATGTGTCTGGGTATCCTCGATTCAAAAATAAATCTTTTAGAAACTGGCATTCATTTCTGAAATCATCCAGTGTGGTGCACATCCTTCCTGCACGTACTAGCTGCCCCTTAACAATGGACTTTTTTTGTTTAGGTGGATGATAACTACTGTAGTGCAGGAAGGAATTGCAATAAGTCGGCTTTCTGTAAATCTTAGAGCGGTAAATGCCTTTATCAGCATCTTTCACTAATTTAACATCCAAAAAATTGGCTTCCAAGCTAGAAAAATTGAATGTAAACTTTAAACATTCTGTAGTGGAATTTAAACATTCAACAAACAAGCCTGCCTCTTCTTCATCACCATTAAACAAAATAAAAATGTCATCCAAGAATCTGGTGTAGTATCTAACATTCTTCACCAAATTCTGGTTAGACATTAAGAAATGCTTTTCCCAGAAAGCCACAAATAAATTGGCTAGGCTCGCCCCACATGGGGAGCCCATAGCAACCCCACACTTTTGTAAATAAACCTGTTGGTCAAAAAGAAAAAAGTTACAAGAAAGAACTATACCCAAAAGTTCAGTAGCAACTTCAATATCAGTATGGGGTGCTCCTAGCTCTTTGAGGAGAAGTTCAATCCACTCAACAGCCTCATTGTGAGGGATGGATGTGTATAAATCGATAACATCGATTGTCAAAAAATTCAAATTACCATCAAATTTTATACTATTAATGTCATTCAAAAAGGACCATGAATCCTTGCAAATAGTAGGGATCTTCTTAACATATTTAGACAAAATGTTATCTATAAGTTTAGAGCATGGATACGTCATGGATGACCTACCATCAATTAAAGCTCGCATAGGGGGATTATTTTGATCTTTATGAATTTTTGGCAACCCGAACATGACAGGTGATTTAGGAGATACAATGTCAATATAATTGTATGTATCTAAATCGATCTTACCTGCTAGGAACATGTCGCGGAAATAACCCCGAATGCACCCTTGAGTTGTATTAACCTCATTAATAGAGGAAATCTCATAAGCTGGTGAATCAAGAACATATAACATTCTTTGTTTATATTGGTAGTCATCAAACACAACCAATCCACCACCTTTATCAGGTTTTAAGAATCTGATGGGAAGAGATTTTAGTGTATTTAACCATTGCCGTTGTTGTAAAGAAATATTCAAAATGTCATTATTTTTATTTCTATTCTGCATGGCAAAAATGTGTCTTATATCAATCTCACACATTTGTTCAAAGAGAAGTAAATTAGATTGAAGGGGTGGATTGTACACACTGGGAAGTCTAAGCTTATTACCAATATTGGAAGGTTCATTATTAAATGATAACCTTAAATTAAGCTTCCTAGTGAAACACTTTAAATCCATAAGAACTTTAGCTACACTACCATATGAACTAGGCACGAACGTAAAACCAAGTGCTAAAAGTTCAATTAGGTCAGAATCAAATTCCAATGAAGAAAAATTATAGATTGTAAAGTCCTTTTTGTTATTAGTGTATAATCTAGGCAAAAGAATAGGGGCACTAGAAGTGGAACTAAGAACTGAATCTGGTATTAGTTCCTCCGGTTCGAGTTGGAGCCTTTCTTCTGCCTTTGCTGTCCTAAAAAAACATTGGCCTTAGGGACAGTACCCAAACCTTGCACTGGTTGACTGCCATTCCCATTAGTTCCCTTATTGTTATAGTTGGAACCTTTGTAGGAATTTTTTATCCTATTACTTCTTCTCACCTCCTGAAATGATTGAGACCCCTGTTGTTCTATGTTTTCAGATCCAGGGACAAGATCATCTGACAACAATGTGGAAGGTTCATTAATATTTGAGAGAGAACCTACAAGCGCATCATGATGTAAATTAGGGTAAGCCTTGTTCATCTGATATGCTGCTCTGTCCCTGACTAATTTCTTGTTTTTATTAATCTTTAACTTAACTAGAAAGGTGTCTATACTCACAAAAATGCGGTCATAATCGTATTTAAATTGTGAGAACAAAAGATTAGACTTAACTTCTTCATCAATCATATTAATTTCAGTGATAAGTGAAGCAATCTTAAAATCATAGTGTTTAACAATGACATGCAACAGTTGTAAACCTTGTTCTTGAAACAAATTCTTAAGTTCCAATAAATAATTATTGTCCAACAACAGTCCAGAAGGCTTAAAATTGTTCCTTAAGCCTTTAGGAATCAGGCTCTCCTGAATGCATTGCCTAAAGTATGCAGCTTCTAATTGCAATTTTTTTAAAACAAGAAGCTTCGAGTCAAATACCTTTAGGCGTTCATTCATAGTCATGGAATCAGTAGGAGACCTCTGTTCATCTTGGGCAATAAGTCTATCCGTTTCTGATGTAAAAAAGGTAAATGGATTTTCTTTGTTAATCCATGCTTCTAGTGGTAAGCGCTCCACTGCTATAGGGACGTCATGCGCTCTCGAATGGATAGAAGAAGCGGGCTGGCGTTCATGATTGTTAGCTGCTGTTACAGCTAAGGCATAGTTAGCATTAGTTGCAGTAGCTCTTATTTGAGAGGAAAAAACCGCAGACATACCTCCGTTTGTTCCCGTTGTATTGGTGGTAGGAACCACAGTCACACTAGTCTGGTTAACATTACCCGACGGTAATACCAAAGGAGGTTGGGCTGCTGGAATAGAAAAACCGCTTCCATCCGAAGCGGAAGTTCCATTACGTTGTGTCACGCTATCAGTGGACCCTGCTCGTGTAGATGGAGGACGCTGTTCCAAAACATCAATGCGAGCGTGTAAAGCTTCAATCTTTTGAGAGATTGAAGCTAATAAGGAAAGTAAATCCACATCTTCTTTGCTTCTTTGCTGGTTAACTGTCCCAAAAAGGTTCGGACTAGCCGGACTGACAGGAATACCTGCTTCCATGAGCACAAGAACAAACCAGTTGAAAACGATAAACCAAAATAAAAAATGCAGGCAACCTTAAGACCGGCAAGCAGGCTAGAGGCAGGAGAGCACAAACGAAATCTCCTTTAACGCAATATTTATTTTACAAAAGAACGTTTTCGCAACCAATGTCACAGCTTCATCAGAAGGAAACAGTTAACTTATGCAAACACAAAATATTTATAGTAAATGAACAGGAAGTATCAAACAACCATTTCCTGTACTCCATAATTAATTAACCAAATTAAAAACCTAAATACAATAATAATAACAAATAAAATAAATAAAACCTTACAATAACTTTTATAATGATTGTAAATCAGCACTAATATGTTGAATAAGTAAAACATATTCAAATGTGCAAAATAGTTACCTCAAGTAACTCTTCAATTTTAAAATGCAAGATATATTACAATTTTCATTCAGACCAGGTGGTTCGAATGCATCAAATTCATGCTAATTCTACATTTTCTAGCAGAATTGAAAATGGGCCTCCTCTAATAGATGGCACTACCTGGTCAATGCCCATAAAGCTAAAACTATGGCCAGGATTAATATTCACATGTTTAGCTAAGGCATTTTCCAACAGAGGTTTTATAAGTAAATGTGTTGGTACACTTTCCTTTAATTCGACTAGTCATTCAATGTAAAACATGGACAGCAATTACACTGGGCAAGATATACAACTGATTTGGAATCACAAGAAATCTTATAATGGATAGGGTGCTTCACATTCCTGATCTTGAAAAACTGCCTGGTGTGATAAACTTACACATGTTACAAAAGCACATTTAAAGGACCCTTAGATCTCGAACGATGACATGTTAGAATTCATCTGTAATAATTCCTTAAGGTTCCTTCCTCTTTTATAAATGGCAATAGGCGTATTCCCAGTTTATCAATCAGGTTGGGAGAGTTGATTACCAGAGGCCAGTTCTTTAACAGAAGCCCATATATCAGGAATAAAGTATATTGCGTAATAAAACTCAAAGAGAAATTTTTCATTAGTCCCAGTGTGCTTCCCATATCATCCTGGATGGCACATTCATTAATTACAGGTATCAACACAGTGTTTTCTTGATCCAGTAATGGTCTGTAGATGCCTCTTAGTCGTTTTATATCGACTTCTAGTATGAGATTATTAACCAATGTGTCTGGGTATCCTCGATTCAAAAATAAATCTTTTAGAAACTGGCATTCATTTCTGAAATCATCCAGTGTGGTGCACATCCTAATGAAACCAATGGGACTAATGAAAAATTTCTCTTTGAGTTTTATTACGCAATATACTTTATATTCCCCTGATATATGGGCTTCTGTGTTAAAGAACTGGCCTCTGGTAATCAACTCTCCCAACCTGATTGATAAACTGGGAATACGCCCTATTGCCATTTATAAAAGAGGAAGGAACCTTAAGGAATTATTACAGATGAATTCTAACATGTCAGATCGTTCGAGATCTAAGGGGTCCTTTAAATGTGGCTTTTGTAACATGTGTAAGTTTATCACACCAGGCAGTTTTTTCAAGATCAGGAATGTGAAGCACCCTATCCATTATAAGATTTCTTGTGATTCCAAATCAGTTGTATATCTTGCCCAGTGTAATTGCTGTCCATGTTTTTACATTGGAATGACTAGTCGTAAATTAAAGGAAAGGGTGTACCAACACATTTACGCCATAAAAAACCCTCTGTTGGAAAATGCCTTAGCTAAACATGTGAATATTAATCCTGGCCATAGTTTTAGCTTTATGGGCATTGACCAGGTAGTGCCATCTATTAGAGGAGGCCCATTTTCAATTCTGCTAGAAAATGTAGAATTAGCTTGGCAATTGAATTTGATGCATTCAGACCACCTGGTCTGAATGAAAATTGTAATATATCTTGCATTTTAAAATTGAAGAGTTACTTGAGGTAACTATTTTGCACTATTTGAATATGTTTTACTTATTCAACATATTAGGTGCTGATTTTACAATCATTATAAAAGTTATTGTAAGGTTTTTATTTATTTTATTTGTTATTATTATTGTATTTAGGTTTTTAATTTGGTTAATTAATTATGGAGTACAGGAAATGGTTGTTTGATACTTCCTGTTCATTTACTATAAATATTTTGTGTTTGCATAAGTTAACTGTTTCCTTCTGATGAAGCTGTGACATTGGTTACGGCGAAAACGTTCTACTTTTGTAAAATAAATATTGCGTTAAAGGAGATTTCGTTTGTGCTTTCCTGCCTCTAGCCTGCTTGCCGGTCTTAAGGTTGCCTGCATTTTTTATTTTGGTTTATCGTTTTCAACTGGTTTGTTAAAGTACGTAACTTGCAAATTGATAATGCATACCTTGCAGAATGTATTAAAGTCCAAAGAATACCTAAAGGTCTGAGAATGGCCAAATTTCCCAATGGACCTTTATTTGGACAAACAGAGCTTGATGAATTATTATCAATGTTTGACATACATGGTATTGAACTGTTGCATTTTATTATTAAAGTTAACAATGGTAAAATTAATTATCTTTTAGTTGATGTTAACAAATTAAATGAATATATTTTAAATGATGAATGTTTTTTAAATTTTGAAGGGAAGTATGACAATATTTTTAAGAAAATAGAACAGCAGGTAAAGGACAATACACAGAGAAAACAATGAAAATTGAAAAGGGATGAATTGGAATATAAGCAAAAAGAAGCTTATATATTACCAAGAAGTTACTATGGGGAAAGTATTGAAATTGATGGAATGTGTAACAATCCCAATTTTTTAGTTAACCAAGAGAATGAAGGGGGACAAAATAACAATTACAACCATGATGTAGTGGATGAAGTTTTTGACCAAGAATTTCCCCAGTTGAGAAGGTCTGAAAGGTTACAGGATAGAGATTGTAACCGACAGAATAATAATACTTTTTTAGGGGGAAAGCAGACATCCAGGGGGAGATTACCGAGGGGCCAGAGAACCTATTGAAACAACAACAGGAACAACAGATTTTAGAAGGAAATACAGATAGGAATTTTATTAAAGAAGATCTATTGAGTATTATTCACACTAGGAATGGTTTTAAGATTTTCAATTATACAGGTCACCCAATTACAGATACACATTTTACATTGTTTGAGAAGGGATTTAAATTTGTTCCTGTGCGTAAACCAGGATTAGCACAAACACTTACTGAACTGAAGTTATATACAAGAAAATTAAATTTACAGTTATATTTTAAGCAGTCAACAAATGTACAAAACGTGAATAGAAGTACCTTAAAGAAAAAAAGTCTGTTTGACCCCCCATTAAATCCAGTGTTGGTACATTTTGAGAACACTTGTACTAAGGAAATTTGTAAAGAATATTACGGTTATAAAGAGGAATATCACAACCTGTCTAGAGAAGAAAAAATACTATTAAATGAGCTAAGGGAGTCAAAATCAATACGGGCAATGAAGGCTGATAAGAGAGGGGGAATAGTATTAGTAGAAACACTTAATTATGTTAATGAGATAACCAACATGTTACAGGATACAGAAAAATACTCAAGTGTCTCTAGAAATGAAGTCAACATGGTTCATAGGAGACTACAGATGCACCTAGAGGACAGTTTAATGCAGGAGGTTATTAATGAGGAGGTTTTTAACTTCCTACAGAACCAACACCCCCTTGTCCAAACTGTATTCGGCACACCAAAGATACACAAGGATATTTACCACCCACAATACAGATTAATTATAGCAGCTCAAGGTAGTTCCACACACCCACTGGGAGTGTTTATAGATAGGTTATTAAAAGACAACTTACAAAGGATAGACCATGTTGTGAAAGATTCATGAGATTTTTTTTAACTCTGATAAAACAGTAATACTACACAGACTGTACAGGTTTCTCAACTATTGATGTTGTTGACCTTTTTGGATCCATTCCCCATGAATTGGGACTGGAATTATTTAACAATGCACTATTGGAATACAGTAACTTAAGTGCAACCATGATTAATTTTGTAGTACAAATGATGGAATGGGTATTAAAAAACAACTTTTTTGTATTTGAAGAAGAATATTACAGACAATTAAAGGGGGTAGCAATGGGGTCAAGTTGTGCCCCAATTTTTGCCAATTTAGTTTTTTGTATGTGGGAGAAGAAATACATATTTGATACTGAATTTTCCAAAGATTGGTTACTATATACTCGTTATTTGGACAATGTGTTTATTTTATGGAAAGTGGATTTTGGAAAGTATCAATATTTGAGAGTTTTATTAATAACATTTGTGAATATTTTCAATTTACACACACTTATAATTCCCATGTTATAGACTACTTGGATGTAAGGTTGATTAAAAACACTAACCAAAACTGCTTTGAATCATTAGTCCACAGGAAACCCACATATTCCAACAATTTCTTGAGATTTGAGAGTCAACATCCATTTTATATTAAGAGTAACCTTGTAAGAGGCCAGATGGTTAAGGGGGCAAGAATGTGTTCAATGTCAGAAGGGTTAACAAAAGAATTTATGTTGTTGACTGATATGTTTAGGAATAGGGGATACCCCACGGAATTGGTGGATACATTTAAAGAAGAGATTACAATAGGATGGGGTAACAAATTCATTCCCCTAATAGGACAAAAACAAGTTATTAAGGAAACACAAACTAACCAGACTGATAGATACACACATTCTATGGTTATAGAATTTAGTTCATTTGGCAGGGAGGTACAAAAGATTCTCACCAAAAAATTGGGTGATTTTGGAAAGAAATGAAGAGTACACCCATTGGTTAGGTACCGGCCTACTCTTCACTAATAGAGTGGGGAAAAATATGAAATATTTATTAGAACACACAAAACAGTTAAGTACAGTTAGATCTACTAATAAATGTGGTAGGTGTAACCAATATTCACTGATTTTGGAAAGCAGTGAATATAAGGTAGGAGACAAGACACCCACTATTAGGATGGTTGGTGGCAATTGTCAAACAAGAGGGGTTGTATACATTGCCATTTGTCAAAGCTGTTTAAATGTCTATGTGGGGAAAACAGAAAGACCATTAAGGCAAAGAATTTATGAACATACATATGCTATGGAAACAAAGAATAAAATAATGCTCTTTTTAAAGATTCAGAAATATGTCCCAATTATACCAGATTCAAGTTTGGTATAGTGGAGATGGTTAAAAGGAATATTAGAGGGGGTGATTGGGGGAATGAGTTAGAAACTAGGGAACTGCATTGGCAGTTGACATTAAACGCAAAAGAATCCCCTGGTGTTAATGAACATTTATCCCAACGGCCAGTGTTAAAACAGAAAGCTAGGAGATTGTAATTTAGAATGAGAATTATTATATCAATTCCTATGTTTTCAATTTACACATTCAATATTTTGCTGAGTATTAACCTTAGATGCATTGATGTCCTGCTAATACACTTCTTGAGTATGTATATTTTTAATACATTTTCGTGAACTGTATTTTTAAATGCTAATTGGATACTAATTAAGTACACATTTGTATATAAGGGTAAAAAGGAGGGAAAAACAACAGTTTGATAAAGTCTGTTATGGTTACAGACGAAAGCACTTACTTCACTGTTGATTTTTGGAGGTCATTGTATTTGCTGTCGAATTCAGTTGAAGAACGGTGGAATAAACTTTTTATGTTTGGATTACATCCTTATGCTTGGAATATTGTATGGTGCTTTAACTCAGGGTGAGCGGACAGACACTTCCTGGGACTGTGTTTTTCTTATGTTTGTTTTTTATCTACAATCCTGGTGCTCGAGTTTCTTGCAGAAAAGGTAAAATGGACTGAACCATGAGCATCCAGAACTTGGTATGCTGAACCAATTTGTTCAGAATGCTTAGATTCAAAATTGGTCTCCAGTCACCTGTTTTCTTTGGCACTAAAAAGCATCTTGAGTAAGTTCTGGATCCCTTCAGGTCTGAGACACCTCTTGGATGCTCTTTTTCTAACACTTTTTGTATTTCCAAAGCCATAATTTTCCTCTGACTGGTTGGAACATCGGTAATTTTGTTTATTGAAGGAGGGAGCAGGGAAAAGGGAATTATGTAACCTCTGGAAATAATAATTCTCTGCATTCAAGTATCTTTTGTAATGTCTACCCAGGCTCTCTGGTACAGGGATAAGTGACCCCCGACTGACTCCACAGGTGGCAACTGGGCCTCCCTTTAGGAGCACTGACAGGTGCCTCAGAGAAAGAGTCTCTGGACTTCTGGTTCTGCAGCCTCTTGTGCTGCATGGGTGGCATCTTCCATTTGAGTTTACCCTTCTGCCCCTGGGGCAACTCATGGAATGGACCTGGGATTTCTTAAACTACGTTTTGACCACCTCATTGAGTCTCAAAAAGGATCTTTGAGGAGTCAGAAAACATACACCCACTGCAGACAGGATCTTAACCATCTCGCTTGCATCTGGGAGAGTGCATCTTTACCCTTGAGGCCAAATAACGAACTTATGTCAAAAGGGAGCATTGACAAAAGATGACTTGAATGGTTCCCCAAAATCACACAGTCACATCCAAACATGCCTCCTGATGGAAATGCCTGAACCTGCCACACTTGAGACTCCTTCAGCTGCATGTGATACAAGTCTCATAGATGAATTGGAAATAAATTGGAAGGGTTGCCAACTGTGAAGCAATAGAGGTATCTGCCTCAGATGTACTGGTCCCTGACAGAGAGATTTTGAAAGTTCTTTGATCAAATCCCTCTGTAACCTGGTGAAGTGTGCCACTGCCAAATATTTCAGAGACCTGACTGCAAAGGTCGCTGATGCATACAAACACTTTCCAAATCTGTCCAACACCTTAAGCTCCCTGTTGGGAGGATGAACAGAGGAACTCTGCTCTGAGAGTTCTTTCTTTATGGCTGCAGCTATGACCACAGCATCCACTGGTACTCCTTTGTTCCAGAATTCTCTTCTCTTTGATGGCACCAGGATCCTATTTAGTCTCTTGGGGATTTGCTCAACAGACTCAGGCTCCTTCCACACCCACTGAGAGATCAAATCAATGAGCTCATCAGTGGGTGAAATCACCCAAGAAGTAGATGGGCCAGTCTGTAACTAGTCTAGTCCAGATACAGATTTGCTGTATCCTGGAATGTTTGTAAGCTTCTGAGCCCCCCAAGCCTTTCTGTGTTAGAGGGAAGCCTTCTAGCTTATCAGTGGGAGTGGTAAGCACTAGGTAGCCTATCTACCACAAGAGGAGTGGTTTCTGACCCAGAAATTCTAGTTCATTCACCGTTTGGGCAGTTTTTCCATATCTTTCAACTTTCGGGTTTAAAAGCCTGCATTTGCTCTGGTTTCCCACCTTTCCTGTAACTAGTCTTGACCAAGTACAGATTTGCTGTATCCAGGACTGTTTGTAAGCTTCTGAGGCCCCTAAGCCTTTCTGTGTTGGAATTCTAGCTTGTCGGTGGGAGTGGCAAGCACTAGTTAGCCTATCTACCACAAGAGGAGTGGTTTCTGGTTCAGAAATTATAGTTTATTGGCAGTTTGGGCAGTTTTTCCATCTCTTTCAACTTTCTGGTTTAAAAGCTCGCATTTGCTCTTTTCCCACCTTTCCTGTACCTAGTCTAGTCTAGTCCAGATACACTGTATCCAGGACTGTTTGTAAGCTTCTGAGTGGTGCCAAAGCCTGCTCTTCAAATTTTCCCTTATATCTGCTAGCTCTTTCCTCTTCTGCACTTTTAGTAGCTTATTAATTTAGCACTTTACCAGACTTCTTGTAGCAATTATTATAGCACACAAAAGTGCTACTATCACTAAACGTTCTACAAGGAAACAGCTCCAGTACTTATTATTAATGCCCACCCCTCCAGGCATGTCTAAACGTCAGTTCTCTGTGCTTTCTCCTATTAACCTGGGGAACTTCGGCATCCTGAGGCAATGTAGCAACTGCCTCATGTACACTGACAACCCTCTCCTCTTACCTCCCAACACTCCGACTTGCGAGAGATGCACTTATATATCCAAATTGGAAGCCATGCACTCTCTAGCCAAGACCGGAATAGGTGGTCAAGAGGAGAAGGTCAATACTTGCACCACACCACATGGAACACATAGCCCTCCAGAACACACACCAGCACTGCCTTCACATAAAAACACAAACTACACACCCACCTTTGCGGAGGCTCTCAATAAAAATCTACCCAAACAGCAAATAGCCAGCTTTTTAGTTTTAGCACTCATCTGTTTCTTTGATCTCAGCACTTGTTCAGAACTCATTGTAAGCACTAAATAAGTTACAAATTACTACAGCACTCAACTTTCCTCACTTGTCTAGAGGAAAACAGTTTTAGTACTTAATAAATAAGCACCTATTCAGGCATGTCTAAAGGTCCGCTCCCAGTGTCTTCTCCTGTCCACCTGATGAATCTGGGCATCTTGGGACAATGCAGCAATTGCCTCATGTACACAGACAACCCTCTCCTCCTACCACCCAAAACTACGACTTGTGAGAGATGCACTTATATAGCCAAACTGGAAGCAAAGCTCTCTTTACCAAAGACTGGCCTAGACAGTCAAGAGGAGAAGGTAAACACTTGCACCGCACCACACTCATCACATAGTCCCTCAAAACCTACACCACCAAAACACATACACAGAACCACAAAACACACACCTACATTCGTGGAGGCTCTCTGTACTAATCTGCCCAAACATCAGAGACCTCCAAAGCAGAAAGACAAGCAACCTCCACCCCCAACACAACCCAAATGACACATAGTCCACATACTCAGTGTACCACTCAACTACAGCCCATAAGGCATAACGTACCCAACACCCTAGTCATAGGTGACTCTATAGTCAGGCACACTGATGTTCCACTCACCAGGCTAAACAAGGAAAAAGTTACTGTCAGCTGCCTGTCAGGTGCCAGGATCCACCACATAACGCACGCACTCAGGTCACTCCAAAGCAAGTACAAATATGACTCTGTCATTGTCCATGTTGGTGTGAATAACCGGAGACGTACCTCCCTGGACTACATGAAAAGAGACATGGAGGAGCTCTCTGATCTTGTAGCCCAGGCTGGTATGACCCTAGCCCTGAGTAGCATCCTGCCATCACCCACAATGACACCACAGTACAAGGACAAAATGATTGACTTTAACAATTGGCTAAGCTTCTGGTGTCATTCTACGGGAATCCTGTATCTGTCTGCCTGGAATGACATGATCGACAGACCATGCTGCTTTGCCAGAGATGGCCTGTACCTGTCACCCTTGGGATTCCGGATACTGGCAAAGGCTCTTGCCACCGCTATAGTGCCTTTTTTAGGCAAGATTCAAATGACAAATTCACCACCGTAACAGGTACAAGCAAGCAAAATCTGAGGGTAATGCTACTCAATGCTAGAAGTCTAAACCTCAAAATGCACTCACTCGAGGCACTCCTTAAAATAGAGAACATTGACATCTGTGCAGTGACAGAGACCTGGTTCAAAGCTCCAGAGAGCACCCCTGCATTACCAGGCTATAATTCATACCACACCTTTCGGCCACCAAACCCGGACCGAAACACTAAAGGTGGAGGCGTGTCCATATTCATTAAGGATATCCACACCTCCAAGCTAGTTGCTCAGCATAATGCATCTGAGATTAAGTTCAACTAACTCTGGGCAAAACCGCAATCCAGATTGTAGCTTGCTACAGACCCCCCACCATGCCGCAGGATTCCCACTCCTCTTTTCTTGATACACTGGGAAATATTAAGGTACAACCCAACACTCTAATAATGGGTGATTTCAACTACCCTACCATTAACTGGGAAAACTACTCATGTACCAACTCTTTTGCTCAACGTTTTCTGGAAATCATCAATTCCAACACTTTGAATCAACTTATCCACACCCCCACCAGAGGCAGCTATATCCTAGACCTGGTCATCACCATGGGTGAACGGTGTTCCACACCAGAGGTCAGCTCCTCGTTGGTCACATCCGACCACAAGCTAATCACCCTGGACATCCACATCCCACTCCCACCCCCCATTAGGAAAACAACCGTAAAAAATTTCTCCAAAGCCAACTTCACGCTTCTTAAGACAGAAGTGGCAAACTTCATTACACCCATGCAGATGGACAATAGAGGTACGACTGCTGAATCCTACACAAATGCACTTTATAAGCACTTACACGAGTGCATGGATTGTGCTATCCCTAACAGAACCAAGATGCTATCCTCCAAAAAAAGGAAGCCAATCTGGTGGTCTTCTGCCATAAGCAAACTCTACAACAGAAGAAATAAATTGTTGCAAAAAAGAGTAAAATCTCACGATTGGAGGAACTCCCTGGTCAGCCTCAGTAAGAAGCTGAGATCCCTCATAAAATCCTCCAAAGCTAGTTATGAAAACAAAATTGCCACTGATTATAAAGACAACCACAAAGCATTCTATAGCTATGTCAGAAATCTCAATGGCAACACTCAGATCTGCTCTGAGTTACAGCACAATGACACTATCCAGAACCAACTGATATTGCCAACATCCTGGCAGATAGGTTCAGTGCTAACTTTACCCCCCTCTCACCCCCTAAAGGGCCCATCTTTATACCGGAAGAATGCAAAGTTCCTGTAATCACAGCTGCACAGGTAAAAACTTCACTCTCCAAAGCCAAGAACACAGCATCCATGGGACCTGACAACATCCCAGGCTGCCTTCTACATGAACTACAGAATGAACTGGCACCCCACCTAAGTACCATGTTCAATCATAGCCTCATCTCAGGTTTTGTGCCCATTGAATGGTGCACCACGTCAGTTATCCCACTCCACAAAGGGGGGGCCACAACAGACCCCGGGAACTACCACCCCATTAGCCTGATGAGCCTCGTCTGCAAGGCCATGGAATGTATCATCATGGAACTCATAAACAAAGACACTGGAGATCTCCAAACCCTGGACCCCACACAGTTTGCGTTTGTAAAAGGCAGATCATGTCTCCTAAACCTGATAGACTTGTTTGAAGTAGTCACCAAAGCCATAGATGAGGGTAAGGTGGTTCACACAGCCTATCTAGATCTTGCCAAGGTGTTCGACACCATCCCCCACTCTTGAATTATAGATAAACTCACTAAACTAGGTATAAATCCCTATGTCACAAGATGGGCTGCCAACTGGCTTACTGAAAGAACCCACACTGTGAAAGTAGCAGACTCCAAATCAGACTTCAGACCAGTGACAAGTGGAGTACCACAGGGTTCAGTCCTGGGTCCTCTTCCTATTTGGTATCTACTTCTCTGAAGTACAGGCTAACACAGAAGGTCTTTGGCTAACTAAATTCACAGATGACTGCAAACTAGGAGCCATAATTGAAACTCCTAATGATGTGGACATCCTATAAAAGGGCCTCACTGAGACAGATGCCTGGTGTCAAAGACATGGTCTCAAGCTCAATACCAAAAAGTGCATTGTCATCCCCTTTGGTAAAAATTCTGTACCCATGAACTACCACATAGGCGGTAGTCTACTTAACACCGAAAGTGTGATAAGAGACCTTGGGACACAGGTAGACAGTCTCTCCTTTGATAATCACATTGCCAAAGTGGTCCGGAAATCCTTCTACGTGGCACACCTCATCACAAAAGGTTTCTCATCCAGAAAAAAGAGATCATTGTTCCCCTCTACTCATCACTCATTAGACCCATTATAGAGTACAACGTTGTACCTCACAAGACATCTACACCAACTGGAAAGGCCGCAAAAATACCTCACAAAGAGGATTACTGGCCTCAAACAGATGCCTTACGCAGACAGTCTCAAAAAACTCCAGCTTTACTCTGTCGCATATCACCTACTCAGAGGTGATCTCTGCCTAACATACAAAGCTATGTCAAACCCAGAGCTGTTGGACATGCTCCACTTAAAGAAATCCCAATCCCTCTGAGCTACACGCTGTAGGGACCTAGACCTTGTCACCACAATAAACAGAACATGCTGGAGGGATAGATTCCTGTCCCAGAGACTTCACATACTCTGGAACAGACTACCTATGTCAAACAGAGCTCCTCATTAGCACTCTTCAAGAAAAATCTTGATGATTGGATGGGTAATAGGAAATTCACCCCAGGGATCACTTCTAGGGTTCGGCTTGACAGGGGCACAGGAAAATAATTTTCTTGGGTGGCAAAAGCCAGGGTACATTTTTGGCTAGGTTTGTATAGGCCCTAGGGCCAATAGCCTAGTACCTACCCATGAACCTATGAACCTATGAGACCTCCAAGGCAGAAATGCACTCGACCATCACAGCACAACACTAATCATGAGAGACATAACTCTCCTAAACAGTGTGCCACTCAACCAAAGACCCTAAGGCAAAACAGCATGCCCAACACACTAGCCACAGGTGACTTGATAGTGAGGTACACTGATGTCCCACTCACTAGGTTGAATAAGGAGAAAGTAATAGTCAGCTGCCTGTCAGGCGCCAGGATCCGCCACATAACGCACTCATGCAGGTCCCTCAACAATAGGTACGAATATGACTCTGTCATTGTACATGTGGGTGTGAATGACCTGACATGCACCTCCCTGGACTACATGAAAAGAGACATGGAGGAGCTCTTGGATTATGTAGCCCAGGCGGGTATGACCCTAGCCCTGAGCAGCATCCTACCATCACCCAGAATACCACCACAGTACAAGCAGAAAATGACTGACTTCAACAATTGGCTATGTTTCTGGTGCCATTCTAAGGGAATCCAGTATCTGTCTGCCTTGGATGACATGACTAACAGACCTCAATGCTTTGCCAGAGATGGCCTGCATCTGTCATCCCTGTGATTCCGGATACCGGCCAAGACTCTTGCCACCCCTATATTGCCTTTTTTAGGTGGTGTTCCAAAGACCAAATTACCACTGTGACAGCTACAAACAAATGCAATCTGAGGGTCATGCTGCTCAACGCTAGAAGTCTAAATCTCAAAATGCACTTGCTGAAAGCACTCCTTAAAATAGAGAACATCGACATTTGTGCTGTAACAGAGACATGGTTCAAGGCAGCAGAAAGCACCCCTGCACTACCAGGCTATAACTCATTCCACACTTTTCGGCCCCAGAACTTGGACAGAAGCTCCAAAAGCAGTGGTGTTTCCATATTCATAAAGGAAGTGCACACCTCCAGACTGTAGCCCAACATAACGCATCTGAGATATTTCAGGTGCAGCTAAAAAGAAGTTATGTACTCACCATAATGTTCCATGTGAGTTGTTCATCTCGCCTTCATTCTCACTGATGGGTTCGGACCCAATCCTCGGCTCAGACTCTGCCAAATGCAAAACCTCGAGGTCTTCAACCAGCTTGTGGCCTACTCCCTATCCCATGATGCACTGATGCTTCCCTCAGATCTTGTTTGCAGCCAACTATACTGATAAATAAATACCCCAGTAGGAAGACACAATAATACAATAGATAAGGGCTAAATATCACCAAGATTTTTCTCAACTTCCCGGTCCTCAAGAATTCCTGATAGGGGGATTGGTGGGTGGGGAATAAGAATGAAGGTGAGATGAACAACTCACATGGAACATTATGGTGAGTACATAACTTCTTTATGAGAAGTTGTTCTACCTCACCTTCATTCTCACTAATGGGTTAGCGTCCCAAGCACCATCTTTCTTGGGTGGCTCATGGAAGTATATTCCTCAGAACCAAGGAACCAAAGGAGGCCCTGTCCCTGGAGGCCCTATCCAATTTGTAATGAGTGATAAAGGTATGAGGTGTAGACCATGTGGCTGCTGCACAAATGGAATCTATGGGTAGCTTGGCCAGAAAGGCTCAAGATATGGAAACAGCCCTAGTAGAGTGGGCCTTTACTTTATGATTTAGTGGCATGTGCACAGAGCTATATGTAAAGGAAATGCAATCTGATAACCATTTTGACAAAGTGTTTTTTACTACAGGAGTACCCTTCTTTGAATCTGAAAAGGAAACAAAGAACTGCTCTGATTTTCTAATGCCCTTAGTCTTGTATAAATAGAATCGAAGTTGCCTATGGACATCAAGTTTGTGCAGCATATGTTCCATCTTATTAGTATATTTTGTGAAAAAAAGCAGGTAATTCTATAGCCTGGTTGAGGTTTGTCTCTGAACAAACTTTAAGGAAAAAATGACGGATATGTCCTCAGCGATACTCTGTCATTGTGAAAAATCAAGTATGGGGGTTTAATGGACAATGCATGTAATTCTGAAACACTTTGAGCAGGAGTAAAAGCTACTAGAAAAAATGGTCTTCCATGATAAGTATTTCAGGTTGCAAGTTGAGGCTGGTTCAAAGGGGGGGTAAGATGATTCGAGAAAGAACAAAATTTAGGTTCCATGGTGTAGCTGAGGATCTAACAGCTGGTCTCAAATGGATAGTACATTTAAGAAAGGCTTTAGGCAGTCTATGGGACATGATAGGAGCCCCCTGATCGCCAATATGAAAATTAGAAATTGGTGCCAATTGAACTCTAATGGTTGCTGCAGCTGCCCCTTCATTAAAAAGCTTGATCAGAAACTCTAAAATGGAAGCAATTGAAGCCAAATATGGGTCAACATTGTTTTGGGATGCCCATATGGAAAATCTTCTGCATTTACTAAGATATAACTGCCTGGTAGATGATTTATGAGAAGATGTTAGGATGTTCAGAGCTGCAGGTGAAAGATTCTGGAACCTGGCTATTCTTGGAATTGGAGCAGCCAAGCTGTCAATCTGAGAGTATGAAGTGCAGGATGAAGAGCCACGATGAATGAATCAGAAGATTGGGAACTGGGTTCCAGGATCCTAGGTTCTTCCAGTAGATGAGGCTGCAGGAAGGGGAACCAAATCTGACGAGGCCGATAAGGGGCTATTAGAATAATGGGCCTTCCCAGAGTCTTGGCTTTCTGTAAAAATCTGGGTATCAGGGGCAATGGGGGAAAAGCATAAAGGAGACCGGGAGCATTGTGTACAAGCGCATCCCTTGGGGTATACCCCGGAGTGGAGATCAAGTCAAAGTAGTTGCTGCATTTGGTGTTGGTGGGAGTTGCAAAGAGGTAGCAGCAAGGCTGGCTCCATCTGCAGAATATTCTTTCTGCTACTTCTTCTTTCAGGGACCACAAGGCACTAAAATTGCTCTGCTCAATTTGTCTGCTATCACATTGGATCTCCTCGGGATATGTGTTGCTATCAGAAAGCGCTGGGTGGATGTTGCCCACTGCCACACTCTCAGGGCCTCTCAACATAGGGGGTAGGATCTTGTTCCCCCTTGTTTGTTTATGTACCAGATCACCGACATGTCTGTCTGAATTGCAATAGTCCCTAGGGGAAGAAAGTGTTGAAAGGTCTACAATGCTAAAAGTACCGCTCTCATCTGTAGGACATTGATATGCAGATGAGCCTCATGTTTCATCCATGTGCCTTGGGCTGTCCTTCACTGAAAATGCCCCCCACCCTATCAGGGAGGCGTCTGTGGTCACAGTGGCAATAGAAGTGGGTCACTCTAGAATGCCTGTCTCCTTGGCATGTTGTCCAGAAGACTATTGAGAAGCCCAGCCCAGTTTTCCCAGAGCACCATTTAGTTAAGTGACTTGCTCAGAGTATCAAAGTAACTAAATGAAGGCTGAGAAAATGAAAGGAGCGTCCTATTTTTACTTGTGGAGAAGTCAGCCACCAGTGAAGATCCTTCTTGCATGCATTCGTTATTATAATCAGGTGTGACATTGGAAGTCCTTGAAAGGACCATTGTGTGAACAGGAGCCATTGCAGTATACGCACATGCATTCGACCGAAAGGAATGGCAATGACTGCTGCCGCCACTGTCCCTAATATTTTGAGCACTGTTGAAGCTGGGGGGGTTTTGTTTTGAGATGAGGTTCAGGACTTGTCGAAGGGCCCAGACTCTTTCTGTTGCAAGCTTTATGGTCATAAAGACGGTGTTGCGATCTGCTCCTATAAAAACGGTATGTATGGATGGTGATAAGGCAGATTTTTCTGAGTTTATGGTAATGCCCAACTGACTGCAAAGATTTGAGGTTGTATCCCTTGCTTTTATGAGTCGATGCTCGGTGGTGGTGGTGAGGAGCCAGTCATCTAGCTATGGAAACACCTGGAATCCTAAGCGTTTCAGGTGAGCCGTGACTACTGCCATGCATTTGGTGAACACTCTGGGGGCTGTAGTGAAACCAAAGTGTAGAGCTCAAAACTGAAAATGACTGGCTCCCAGCCGAAAGCGCCTGATCCATGGATAGTCTGGTGATTTTTATATGGTAGTATGCATCTTGGAAATCTGTTGCACATCCAATTGTCTTTCCCTGGAAACAGAAGTATAGACTGTAGCATGACCATCCGGAACTTTGTTTTTTGACAGATTTGTTCAATATGCTGAGATCCAAAATGGGTCTCCTGTCCCGTTTTTTTTGGAACTAAAAAGAACCTTGAGTAAGTTCTGGATCCTCTCTGGTCTGCTGGGACTGGCTGGATGACTCTTTTTCTACCAACCTTGCAGTTTCTATGGTTGCTTGTTCCCTGCGACAGGGTGGAATGTCCGGGATTTTTCTCACAGGGGGTGGAGGGGTGGCAAAGGGGAACTGAATATCCTCTGGATACGACGCTTTGTACCCAATGGTCTTTTGTTATTTTTAGCCAAGTGTCTGGGTACAAAGACAAGCATCCCCCAACTGCCTCCAGAGGTGGAGAGATGGGCCTCCTTTCAGGAGCACTGATAGGGCTTGCCAAAGAACTGATCTCTGCCTCCCTGATTATGCGGGTCCCCTCTGCTGCATGGACGGCATCTTCCATTATTACTCCCTCCTCTGCCTCTAGAGAGGGTTTCACCACGTGTCAAAGAAAGCTCGTTGGGATTTATGGAACCACATTTTCCCACTTTTTTGCCTTTTAGGATAAGTTCTGGTAGGGGTAGAAAAACAGACTCCTACAGCAGACCGTCTTTCCATCTTGCTCACACCTGGTAAGCATTTCCTTCACTTTCAGTCCAAAGAGGAACAAACCATCAATGAGGGTGTTAAAAAAGGATGACTTATAGGGCTCCACAAAGGAACATAAATGCATCCAGGAGTGTCTCCTAAGAGCAATTCCTGAACCGCTGCTCTACTCGTTCCATTAGCTGCATAAGAAATCAGATGCATAGAAGAGTTTATAAGGGAATCTAAGGTAGCAAGCTGGGAGGTTACCTTATCTGTGACCCCCGCAGCTATTGCACCCTGAAGAGTATCTCCCAACTCCTTAAAGAGATCTCTGTGTAGTCTTGTAAAATGTGTAAGAAAGTTCAGGGATCAAAGAGAAAAGCCGCTGAACTGAACATGCACTTTCAGTATCTGTCCATGATCCTGGAATCCTTATTAGGAGGATGAACAGCTGTAGAGGTCTCTGACAACTCCTTTTGGTGGCTGCTGCCACCATAACATCAACAGGTACTCCTTTGGTAAGGAAGATCTTGTCATGGGGTGACGTTATGAATTTGTTAGGTCTCCAAGAGTATTCCCATGCCTTTCGTGAAACGAGATCTATCAGTTCATCAAATGTCGGAGTCACCCAAGAGGTGGAGGGCTGAGACCTGAAAGCCTTCAAGAGTACTGACTCATCATCAGTAGGGTTAATGGGTTTCCAGCCACCCCTCTGTTTCAGTATTTCCAAGATATCACCAAAGGAGATATCTTCTGAGGGGGACCGTGGGGACCCTTCTGACTCATTTAAGTCAGTATCCGATGGGATGGATTCCTGTGGAGAGTCCAGATGCTTCCTCTTGTAAAGCCTCTTCCTGGGAACCTCCTCAGTAGGAGCCTCTGGGGTGGTCCCGGATGAGCAGAGCTCACCCAATGGGGCGACCTGATGCTCTGGGTCTCTACACTTTTGAGAGATCAGTGAAGCAGAGGTGGACACAAGTGCTTTATGGGAGGAGGTTGCTGGTACCGATGATGTGGATGCCCAAGGGGACAATGCTCTCCTCATGGCATTGAAGGGTCCCCGTCTCCAATCCGAAGAGACCACTGGATCAGTAGAAACAGGCAGTCTCCGCGGCACCAAAGTGGCGGGCTCCAAGCCTGAAGTAGGTGCTAAACACACCCGAGTTGAGGCCCCAATAGGCAAAGTCGTAACCAAAAGATTGGTATGACTATCCTCTCTGGACCCGACTGGCAAGTGTTGGCTCCTAGACTGTAAGGTCGGCACAGAAGAAGTCAGATTAGTCGGAACCGACAGGTCCAGGAGGTGTCTCGGCTCTGATGGTTCTACAATCATCAGCTCCAAACACTCCAGCTCTGAAACCTCGGGTCGAATCAAAGAAGGAACATTAGTCATGGGCTGGGTCCTAATCAGTTCCGAAACTTCAAGGGCCGGCCCCAACAAAAGTTTTACTAGTGCCGGTGTCTGCAGAAGCCTCTGTACCACTCGATCCACATCCTTATCAGATAGTCTTGAGACCAGGAAGAAGCTACAGAAGAAGCCAATGATTGCAGGATTGGAGATTTAAAGTAGGAGATACCGGCTCCAATATTGGGGACCGGCCCCTACGAACAATCACCACCTCTGGTTCCAAAAGCAATTGAGCCGGGATGTTAGTCTGACTCAGTTTAGAGGTCAATGAACTCCTTTTCGACACAGATCCAGAAGATGATTTGGATGACAAAGTTTTGGAGGATTTTAAAGGCTTGTCCAGTTTGTCCTTATCTAAAGATTCCTAGAAAGAAGACTTCAATAATCCCTTAGATATTAGCTTGCTCCTATGTTCGTGAAGAACATGAGAATTAAAGGAGTCGCAGATGGCACAGTTCTCCTGTAGGTGGACCTCACTAAATAATAAACACATTCTATGTGACCATATGTTATCAACATTTTTTGTCCACATTTAGGACACTTTTTAAATTCCGATTTAGCTTTCTCTTGCTGAGACATGGCAGAAACTATCAATTACTAATTGTAACTGGACCACAATGCAATTGTTAAACAAAGGCAAGGACACACTATATGCCTAACTAACACACAGTAATATATATATATATATATATATATATATATATATATATATATATATATATATATATATATATATGTATGTATAAAACACAGGGCTCTAACTACTACAATATTATAACAACAACACACACAGTATAAAAAACGAACTACTGCCCTAAAAACCCAAGCTTAAGCTAAACACACCTTAGGGTAGGAAGAATTCACTACTTAAATAACCCTCTAACTTAAACAAGTTGTAGAAATAAATGGCCACTAGCAACTAGCAAAAGACACAGACACTAGGTTTTAAAGCTAAGTACGTTATTAATGTAAGGAAGAAAAACTATCTAACTACTAGAAACTAACTACTAAGCTAAACTGTCAATTTTTTTATCAAATATCAAACTTATACTGGCCACAGCTATCGACGAACTCCCGATCTGTTGCAGTGGCAAATGAGATCTGAAAGAAGCACCAGTGCATTATTGGATAGGGAATAGGCCACAAGCTGGTTGAAGACACTGAGCTTTTGCATTTGTCCGAGTTGGAGCCGAGGATCGGCTCCGAACCCCCAACAGTGAGAATGAAGGCAAGATAGAACAGCTTCACATCATTGGGTAAGACAGCGATTCCAGTTGTAGCCTGCTTTAAGTCCCCAACCATGTCCCAAGACTTGCACTCCACATTCCTAAGCACCCTGGAGAATATTAGGGTCCAACATAACACTCTCATACTGGGCGACTCCAACTACACCTCCATTAACTGGGAAAACTACTCATGTACCAATACACCTGTCCAACGCTTCCTGGAATTCATCAATTCCAATGCTCTCGACCAGCTCGTTCTTACCCCCACTAGAGGTAGCAACATCCTTGATCTGGTCATTACTAACATGGGCGACCATTGCTCTATACCAATAGTCAACTCCTCCCTCGTTACATCCGACCACAAACTAATCACTTTGGAAATCCACATCCCCCCACCCCACAAAGGTAACCACCATGAAAAACTTCTCCAAAGCTAACTTTGGGCTCCTAAAAACAGAGGTGGCTAACTTCACTGCACCCATGCAAATGGAGAATAGTTGCATGACTGCCGAATCATACACCAATGCACTGTATGAACACGTACACAAAAGCATGGATCTCGCCATATCCAACAGAACCAAGATGCTCTCCTCAAAAAAAGAAGCCAAACTGGTGGTCCCCTGCCATAAACAAACTCTACAACAGGAGGACGAAACTGATGCGGAATAAGGTGAAGTCCCAAGACTGGAAAAAATCCCTTATCAGTTTCAACAAAAGGCTGAGATCCCTCATCAAATCCTCTAAAGCTAGCTATGAAAACAAAACTACAGCAGTTAGCAAAAACAACCACAAGGTATTCTATAGTTATGTAAAGAATCTCCATGGCAATACTCAGATTTTCTCTGAGCTACTACACAATGGTATCTCTTATACCAAGCCAGCAGATATTGCCAATACACTATTCAACAGATTCAGTGCCATCTTTACCGCTCCCTCTCTACAAAGGAGGAGTGACTACATACCCTGGGAACTATCACCCCATTAGCCTGACCAGTCTGACCAGTCTGATATGCAATCCTATGGAATGCATCTTCATGGACCTAATAAACAAGGATATAGGGAATCTCAAAACTCTGGATCCTACAGAGTTTGGTTTTGTGAAGGGTAGATCATGCCTGCTCAACTTGGTCAACTTCCTTGAGTCAGTCAGCAGAGCTGTGGATGAAGGCAAGGTGGTTCATACAGCCTACCTTGATCTGGCCAAGGCCTTTGATGCCATTCCCCACTCAGGAATCATAGAAAAACTCACCAAGCTGGGCATCAACCCCTATATCACTAGGTAGGTTGCAAACTGGCTCACAGATAGAACCCACAGTGTGAAAGTAGCCGACTCCAAGTCAGACTGCTGACCAGTCATGAGTGGAGTCCCACAGGGTCCGGTCCAGGGTCCTCTCCTGTTCAGTATCTACTTCTCTGAAGTCCAGGCCAACATGAAGGGACTCTGGCTGACAAAGTTCGCAGATGATTGCAAGTTGGGAGCTATTATTAACTCCCCAAGTGATGTTGACATCCTACAGAAAGGCCTCACTGAGACCAATGACTGGTGACAGAACCATGGACTTAAGCTCAATGCCATAAAATGTGTTGTCATCCCCCTTGGAAAAAACCTGGTTCCCTTGAATTACCACATTGATGTTAGTCCAATGAATACAGAAGGCATTATAAGAGATCTGGGAACACAGGTTGACAGCAACCTCTCTTTTGGCCACCACATTGCCACTGTGGTCAGAAAGTCCTTCTATGTGGCAAATCTTATTACTAAAGGTTTTGCATCCAGGAAGAAAAGAGGTCATTGTCTCCCTCTACTCTTCCCTCATTAGGCCAATCATCGAGTACAATGCCCCATTTGGCATGTACCTCACTAGACACCTGCAACAACTGGAGAGGCTACAAAAGTACCGCACAAAGAGGATTCTAGGCCTTAAACACTTGTCCTATATGGACAGACTCACAAAACCCCAACTATTCTCTATCTCAAAACTCCTACTTAGAGGTGGCCTCTGCTTGACTTACAAAGCCATGTCTGACCCAGCTCTGTTAGAAATTGCTACATCTAAAGAAATACCAATCCCTCCACACCACACGCTCTAGAGACCACAACCTCATTACCACAATCAACAGAACATGCTGGAGGGACAGGGTCATAACCCAGAGGCTACCTTTGTTATGGAATAGACTTCACATACATGTCAAGCAGAGCACCACACTGGACCTCTTTACGAGAAATCTTGATGAGTGGATGGGAAAAAGAAAATTCACCCCGGGGATCACTCCAGTGGCTCTACTCGACAGAGGCACTAGGAACTAAGGTCGGGTGGCAAGATGCCAAGGTAATCCTATGGACTAGGCTTGTAAAGGCTCCAGGGCCATTAGCCTAGTACACACCTATCAGCCTATGAACGAAATGCCTCCGAGAATACAGATTCTTCTTGAGGATATCTGTAGACCAACCACCCCTTTGTTTAAGGATCTTTAAAATGTCTCAAATAAGAGCGCCATCAGCTGGTACGATCTTTGGGACCCTTCCTCTTCATAAAAATCAGTATCTTCTGCTGACCAACCCCTGAGGGAGTCCAAGTGTTTCCTCTTGCACTTCCCCACTCTTCCTAGGGAGCTTCTTCAGTAGGGATGTTCGAGAAGCATCGGGAAAAATTAAGTATACCCTATTGGGTAGCTTGGAGACCTTGGGCTCGCTTATCCCTGTGGAGTAGGAATGTTGAGGCAAATGACAAAGACATGAGAGATCCAAAGAGAAGATCAAGGGAGAGGAGCCATCTGACCTCTAGAAAGAACACTCTCTCTGCTACCTCAAAAGCAGAATGCCCCAGGAGAATGAAGCCATCGGACCTGAGAAGACATGCTTCTGGACCGCTGCTTCATCTGACCCGAAGGCACACCACCCAAGGTTGAAGTCAGAACCGAAAACGCTATCAAATGTCAAGGCTCCGAGGGTAGAGATAGGCTCCAACAGGAGTCAACTCTAAACACCTTGGATCTGACAACAAAGCTCATCTGGCTCGGCACTCTTGAACCAAACCCTCAGAGAAGATATCAGATCCAAAGATAAAACCATCTTTGGATCCGAAATAGATGGCAATGGGAGTCTCAGATCCAAGAGCTCTGAAGCCGAAGTATGGATCAGAAAAGGAGCCAAAACTGGTGAGGTTGTACTAGTAAAGATCTCTGGACTCATGGGGGTAGGTGCCGGGAGAACTCCCTTCTGAATTTGTGTCAAGAGAAACTTCCTCATCATTCTGTCCACATCAGCTTCTGTCAGACTTCTGAATGAACTGGAAGAAGCTGCGGGAGGTGATCTTGAATGACAACGTCTTTCCAGGAATGGGGATAGGAGCAGAGAGGGTATAGGATCTAAAGAAGACACATATCTAGTTTTAAGTATCTGTTTTGGTTCAGGATAAGCAGGATCTGAAGATAAGGATCTGGTATCTGAAGAAGTTGGTTCCGAAGACTTGCCTTTAAGATCCAAAGCCAGTTTTTTAGTTTTCTTAAAGCCGGTTTTTAAATCGGATCCAAAGAGGACTGAGAGGAACCGAGTTGTTCAGAATGTCTTTTCCTGATTTCTTTTTTATCTGACTTTGAGGTTTGAGCTCCAGTAAGCAATTCTACAAAGGCCAAAGCTAGAAGGCCCTTAAGAATAAGTTCATTTTTCCTGTCTACCAATGTTCTGGGATTGAATGCTTTACAAATGGAACATGAAGACTGCAAATGGTCAGGACCCAAGCAGTAAACTCATAAATCATGGGCATCTGACAACAGAATTTTATTTAAAACCTGATGGTTTGTCACCCATTTTAAACAACTAGACACAGTGGAAAAATCCCACTTTAAATAAAGGAAAGCATTTTTTTTATACTCTGATACAGTAAAGACTGGAGGAAAAGGATACCAACAATGATATTATGAGAATTACAAAAAACGGTAAGAGTTAGATTAGCAACAATGGTAAACAAGAACTACCAAATGGTAAGGAAGTGAAAAGGGATAATCACAGAGATTTATGTTAAAACGGTAGGTAAAGGGAGGATAAAGAGAAACCTAGCAAAAACTGAAGTTCTGATGAAAGTATATACAATAAGATAATTTATCCTTTAAACGAACTAATGTCCGACAAGCTGCAGTGACCACGTCTACTGTGCAATGGCAGCCGCAAACAAGAGATCCTCTGAGGCAAAAGGGAGACTGATGGATTGTGGGTAAAGGAGAAGCTTGAGAGCTGCAGAATCCATGAGCTATGAAAGAGTGGCGCAGTCTGATCTGAGGATCGGATCTGAACCCATGTCAGTGAGGGGAATGAATGAAAACTGACATCATCAGATCATTTTTTGTTTGTTTTTTTTAACAAAGAAACATATTTAATAAATTATTGAGTATGATGTAGACAATCATACATTTATATAAACGAAAAGAAACCATACTGACATAATTTTAGCTGCAAACATTATACATCACAAAATGGGACCAAAAACTGTTTCTTCACTAGAACCACGATCCTCAAAGAATTGTCTCTGCATAGGTTCACTTAGGTAGGTAGTAGATTATTAGTCCCAAGGGCATGCTAAATAAGCCTAGCCAACAAGGTTCCCTGGCTTTATACCACCCAGGAAAGTTATTTTCCAGTGTCACTGTCGAGCAGAGACACAGAAATTGTGACCCCGGGTGTATTTCCAATTTCCCATTCACTCATCAGATTTCTCTTGAAGAGTGCTAATGAAGAACTTGGGATTGACATAGATGGGTAGCCTGTTCAGGGTATGGAAGTCTCTGGGACAGGAATCTATCCCTCCAGTATGTCCTGTTTATTGTGGTGACAAGGTTGAGAGTCCCTAGAGCATGCAGCTCGGAGGGTTGGGATTTCTTTAGGTGCAGCATGTCCAACAGCTCTGGGTTTGTTGCATAGCTTTATATGTTAGGCAGAGATCACCTTGGAGTAGGTGATATGCTCACGGAAAGCTGGGTTTTTGAGGTGGTCAGTGTAGGGCATTTGTTTTGGAGGGCCAGTAATCCTCTTTGTGAGGTACTTCTGTGGCCTTTCCAGCTTCTGCAGATGTCTTGTGAGGTACATTCCAAAAGGGGCATTGTACTCTATAATGGGTCTAATGAGTGTTGAGTAGAAGGTAACACTGACCTCTTTTTCCTGGATGAGAACACTTTTATGATGAGGTGTGCCACGTAGGAGGACTTCCTGACTACTGTGGTGATGTGACTATCAAAGGAGAGACTACTGTCCACCTGGGTCCCAAGGTCTCATCACACATTCGGTGTTAAGTCAATTGCTGACTATGTGGTAGTTCATAGGTACAGAGTTTTTACCAAAGGGACATGACACACTGCACTTTTTGGCATTGAGCTTGAGGCCCATGGCTCTGACACCAGGCATCTGTCTCAGAAGAGGCCCTTCTGGGAAATGTCTACATCATGAGGACTTGATTAGGCTCCCTAGTTTGCAGTCATCTACCAAACTTCATTGTCAGAGGCCCTCTGTGTCAGCCTGTACTTCAGAGAAGTAGATGCCAAACAGGAGAGGAGTCCCAGGACTGAACCCTGTGGTACTCCCACTTGTCTCAGTGGTTTGAGGTCCAGCTTTGGAGTCTGCAACTTTTACAGTGTGGATTAGGTCAGTGAGCCAGTTGGCAACCCATCTTGTGATGTAGGGATTTATACCTAGTTTAGTGAGTTTAGCTATAATTCCAGAATGGGGATGGGTGTCAAAAGCCTCACAGGCGAGGTCAAGATTAGGCTGTATGAACCACTCTGCCTCTATCATGGATTTGGTGACTGGCCTCAAAAGTAAGTTGATCAGGTTCAAGAGAGGCATGATCTAGCCTTTTCACAACCCCTGAACTGGGTGGGATCTAGAGTTTTGAGGTTACCAATGTCTTTGTTTATGAGTTCCATGATGATATCGTTCCATGGCCTTGCAAGATCAGGCTCATACTAGGGCTAATAGGTCGTATAGTTCTCAGGATCAGTGGTGGCTCTCCCTTTGTGGAGTGGGATAACTGTTGCTGTGCACCATTCAGTGTAAGCACAAAGCTTGATCACCAGCTATGGTTGAACACAAGTGCTTAAGTGGGGAGCCAGTTTGCTCTGAAGTTCGGTGTAAAATGCACAGCCTGGGATGTTGTCCGATCCCATGGATGCTATGACAAGGCATGAAAGTGCAGCTTTTACCTGCCATAGTTGGGTGATTACAGGACTCTGCAGATTCTTCCTGTATAGATATGGAGGCCCTTTAGGGGTGGGGGGTGGGGGTAAAGTTAGCACTGACCATGC
>NC_056739.1:1620155844-1620194719 GCF_019279795.1 Protopterus annectens | reverse complement strand
TTTTTTAAAATGGAGTCTTTGCATAAAAAATCCTTTTTGGGTGCATTTCTGTCCCCTCTATACCCTTTTCCTTTTTCCCATGTAATGTTAATCTAAAGATGGTATGGTATAATACCTACCTGTGGGTATATAACAGTGGTGATGCCTTACTTGTTCTTTCAATACTTGTTCTTTCAATCAGGCACTTGCAAGTCCCAAGGGGAAAATATTTGTTTAACCAAAATTGAGAGTTTTAAGTGGCTTACAAGCAGAATGAGTGTCCCAACTGACATTCTGCACTGCCCATCCCGTAAACCAGGGTTCTGTGTTCTTAGCTGGAAGAGGTATATCCCGACATTTTAAATTACAACAGCTATTTGCACTTAGTCAGTGTAGTCCACCTAAAATGGGCTTTGATTGACGCAAATATATGGATTGCAGATACCCCTGGGACTGAAATGGTATACCCCCTAGATGTCAGGACAATCTAAATAAGTAACATGCCATATCTTCTACCTTGCAGGCAACGAAAAACCCATGTATACTCTTCAGACATACCAATTGTTCGGTTTCTGCAATCACTCTATTAGGTTGCCCTCGCCCGAAAGTAGACAGTTACCTGATATCCGAATACAATTGATGGGGGTTAGGAGTCAAATGGTTAGCAGATTTCTTAGCAGCAGTAGGTGAACAGAGTGTGTTAGCATCCTTCTACTCTGAGAGAAATTTTCATTGCATTAGGATTATTTAGTGCTAGTGAAAAGATATGCTATCTCAAGATCTAACTTTAGGACAAATGTGAGCTCCCCATTTTTCCCCATTGCAAACTGTATGTTTCCCTGCTGCTTTTGCTGGCTATGACTTGGTGAGAGTCATCAAGGCCTCCATGTTCTCCAATTTACTTATACGCTCCTTGATAGCAGGCAGTAATACCTACCTTGGTAACGCTACATCACAGATTGATTATTGATTATGCTCTTAGCCTTAATATCCACTACTTTCCATCTTTCTTTCTTAAAAATGCACCATATGTCTATGAAAAGACATTTCTCTTTTTTAAATAGATGTTGGTACTCAGCAAGGAGCATGTAAAAGGGATTTACAGTGCATCATGTATGTTCTGAGTGAGGTGAATCACTAGATATGTTGATGCACACAATTTGGCCACGTACTGTAGTTGGGGCTTTCTTGGGAGTCTACAAGTAGGATGTTAGAAAAATGATGTGGGACTGTAATATCTCTTGTTGTTGCTCCTTTTAATTTGTGGGGACCAACCACTACATGCAGACCTGGAGAAGTACCTTTACAGGATGGATTCTACAACTCTCAGCCATCATCTGGGCATATATTGCACCACAGTGTCAAAAGCCAGAACATCTTTATAAGAATTAAACAGTTGCCTGACTGCTGTACTACGCTAAAAAGCTTTCATGGCCAGCGTGCCCTAGTTTATATTCTAAGCTATTGGCAGGCATGAACAATAAGATATCTCTTCAAGTGACTTATAGTACTGCATTGTATAGTTTTGGTTTTGTATTTTTTGGTAAACAGTTGGTAAAAGTGGTTTAAAATTACTTTTTTCTGTGGAGAAACTATGCTTATTTTACTTTTGAAGGCTGGGGAAAGTGTTAGAAGTGTTTTTTACTATGTTTTTGTGTGGAAAAAGTGACTTTTTTGCAACTTTCCTATTTTGTTGACTGTTGCTGCTAATCGAATTGCTGCTAATCGAATCGAGCACCATTTTTGTCTTGACCATGGAACATACTACCGGTCCCTTGATTGGACCTTCTTCCAGCCACAAAAAGAAAAAGTTAACTAAACTGCCTTTGCCACAAAAGTAAGTTATTAATCTGCCTCAACCACAGGTGGGTAACACTACTGTGGTCAAGGCTGGTTCCTTAGACCACTCAATTTTTTTTCTTGGCTCCATTTGGTGTTGTCCATACAGGCACCATGGACCAGGGGTTAGCCATGTCCTCTGTGGCTGTTGGGGTCCCCTCAGTGGGTAAGTTAGAGCCACTCTTGTCAGTCATGGGTGAATGTTCTGACAATCCTTGGGGAAACTGCTGCTGACAATACTAGGTCTGTTTATCCTAATGTTCTTGTTAAATGAAATAAGTTTGGGTGAGTGTCCTAATGGTTAAGGTGTTTGCCTTACAAACACAAGGTGTAGGATTTGAGTTTCACAAGGGATAATTGGCTAGGCTTACAGTGGCTCACAAGGGCAGTTAGCCTAGTACTAACTTATGAACCTATAAAGAAAACTAAACATTTAACTTCTCTTGTACCAGTTTCAGTGGACAGAGTAATTGATTGGGCTTGGCTCAGGGTTTTGTAGCCATTAACTTTCTTATAAGGTGGTTTCAGGTCAGAAAGCAATAGAATGTTCAGAGTTCCTCATTCTGTCATGTTTTTGTCCACTAATCCCAGATCTGACCCAGCAACTGTAGCTTCAGTTACCCCAGCTGCTGCCAAATGTTTTGTTAATTCTAATCCTACTTTTGACAAGAATGATAAATGATTGATAAGTTTGGGGAAAAGTATATGCTTCTGTAACTTTGATTTGTAGAATTTTGAATCGTCAGGCTCGTATGCAAGCCGTTGTCCGTTCGATTCTCAGCTAAAGCGTCTTCTGTGTGGAGACATGCGTGAAGGGGCGTACCTTTGTTGAAGGTTGTGCATCAGGGCTGGTAACTCGGCACGTAAAAATCTTCTACCAATCGTTAGCGGACCGGAGTTCCGCTGTGGCGACCCCTAACCGGGAAAAAGCAGAAAGACACAACAACAGGCTCGTATCTTAAAGTGTACGCTGATTTAATTGTGAAAGTATGCAGAATGTTTTAATTGCAGTTTCCCCTTGTTAGGAAAACCTGCTTTGTGTGGTTTACTTCTATTTCTCAGATCACTACTCATTGTTTAAAGTGTGTTTATGAGTCTGTAGATACTGTCTCCAGGACTATTGCTACAGGTATTGTGTTGATGAGGTTTGTCTGGCTGCATTCTCAAAAACCTCCCGGAAGATACAAATAATGAGATTTTGAATTCTGCTCTGGATAAAGATGATAGATTTAGTTCCTGACCTTCTGATGCAGAGGTTATCCACAACTGTGATGAGTAAAGTAAGCTGATTCATGGAATTTCTTCGATTTTTCAGCACTCCTCCTCTAAATTTTCTAAAATATTTTCTGCTTCCTTGTCCAGTTTTAACAAGAAGCAAAATAAACAGTCTCAGCAGAATGCCAGTAAGTAGTTGTTTAAAAAGCAATGGCGGGGAGGTTCCAAAAAGAAAGCTGGAATACCACAGAACAAAACACAGTCAAATAAGGCAAAATGACTGTTTAACGGATCTTGCCCCCACCCCATCCTGCAGTCTGTCATCACTTCCAGAAAGTCTGGATCTCTATTCCTCTCTTTGGCAACAAATTGTTTCAGACAAATGGGTTCTGAGGTTGATCCAGCTAGGAATCAGATGGTCGTGTGAAGAAATTCTTCCTTTCCAGAGAATTTCCTTAGCCGCCAGACCAAACCATTCTTTTCCCTCCAGTCTTACAGGACGTACTGTCTCAGGGGGTAATAGAAGTAGTTGGGATAGTCTCAGGCTATTATTGTTGTTCCCATTGCACCAAAAGTATTCCATGCTAGATTAAAGCATCCTCAACCAGGGCCTTGGCTTCATCTGTGGGTTTTTGAAAAGGGTTGGACTCTAAAAGTATTCTAGAAGCAGCAACGTGGTCTTCTGTACAAACCTTTGCAAAGTGCTACAGACTAGATTCCTTTTCCAGGTCTAGGCCAGGCTTTGCTAGGATCATTCTCCATGGGCTCCTGACTGTGGAACCCTTGCCCTTCCACCTCCCAGATGTTCTAAGCTGTAGTAGTCTACCCGTATAGCCCAGGCTACTGCAGTAGTGATCAGTACAAAGAATATAGTACAGTTGTTTAAGTAAACTTACCATAACAGATGTTTGAATGATCACTGCTGTAGTAGTCGCTCCATCCCTGTACCCTCTTTGTTTTGTTGTTTTTTTTTTTTGTTTGTTTTTTTGTGCTAGAATGTGGACATTTGTTTTTGCTTTTAAATTTCCTAGCAAATAACCTCTCAAGACTTAGCCTCTCTTTCTCAGTTGGCATGAAAGCTTTGAAGAGCTTGGTGTCCATATCTGTCTTTTAGTCAGCTCAGCTTGATCTGTCTAATGTTTTGGCGACATGGAAGCTGCCCCAAAGCTTTGGAAGCTGGCTAACTGTTATTTCTTACACAGAATATAACCTTATAGCTAAGGCTACCGCAGCAGTGATTATTCAAACATCTTAAACAGCTGTACTTTCTTCACTTCTACAAAATAAAATTATTAAAATCTCAAAGTAAAAAAATACATAGCTCTTATCTTTCACTGTAGCTGCTATTGCATTGGATGTGGAAAACGTAATTATCAGTTGCTATTTTTTTTTACTAGGAAAACATTCTACATTTTTTTAGAGTTTATATAGGACATTGTCTTTGAATGTTCACAAAAATCTTTCTGAATATTGTCTCATTTGTTTCAGATTGTGTATGATGCAAAGAAGGAAAGGGCAAGGTAGTTAGCTACCATTTCCATAGCATATGTAGTAGTTATATATGTAGAAATTGTCTTAGATTATTTTGTGTAATTGACTACCATAAAATGTATAATGGATTTCTCATCAGTACAATTTCTTGGTAAGACTAATTTTGCCTCTGTTTTCTCAATCTGGTTAAATGGAAGGATACCATTGTCGTCATTATTGAATTATTTAAGCATACAAGCATTTCTGAATTAATAACTATGAGAAAGTCCCTTTTCCCGGTGTATATAATAGGCAAACTTAGGACTTGTAATGTAGGTTTGCTTCATCATTGTTAGTCTAGATTAGCCTACTTAACACATGCAGTAGTTGTTTCCCCTAATTTTCTCACATACTATTTTTTTTTTCAGTTTAAACATAGAAGATGCTTGAAGAACGAGTCCACAAGCCCACAACATTCAGGTGTCTTTGTTTGTAATTAAGTGCCCCAGAATCATGCCTCTTTAAGATAACGTACCATGGTTTATGCTTAATGAGAGGTTTGCAACCAGGATTGTATTTACAGACTGAATTATTAAGATGCCATTTATTCACACAAGCAGGTCAAGTCATCATATTTTATGTTGTCAAAAACAGATGAATCACAATTAAACTATAATAAACGCAGATGCATTCTCTTTAACTCATTGGAGTAAGGCCATAGACATTAGGTCTGCATGGCAAGCAAAATTTTCCCAGGCTGCCAAGTACTACCACCTGTTCCTACTGCACACCTGAGCTTTCTTTTTCGTCATAGCTATATTGCTATGCTAGTGCTCAAACAGACTGTTAACAGTACATAAACAGCCCCATGCTGCATTGTTAAATTTATGTCTTATGGTTGTGGATAATCAACTTTCATTGCTTCTCATTTTACTAGTACTTGTTTACTGTTTTTGTCAGTTTTCCTGTCAATACTCTTTTTGGTGTTTTGAACCTAGGTTGTCTTCTAATGATGCTTGCTATGTTTTTGTATTCTCTCCCATATTCTTCTGTTTAGAGGTTGCAGCCACTTCTTGAAAGTTTGTGTGAACTATTTCATGTTCATTTTTTCTTAATTTATTTTCTCAGAAGCATGTTTTATTGACTGTTGCCACTTTATTTTTAAAAAATGTTGCTGTTTTGTTTGTCTCTGTGCCTGCCTCATCCATCAGACTTCCCCCTCAGTCAACACAATATGCTGTTTGAGGGTGGAATTGTCATCCAGGCAGCCATGATGGTGTTTTGTGCTGTCAGAACATTTTCACTTTAACGCTCGACTCCACCACTGTTGGTGATGTGAACATTGATATCATCACAAGGCCACCTGTACTACTTTTGTTCTTGTATGCGTGTTTTGCCATATGTACTAACAAGGGCTACTACAATCATCCAGCTTGTTCATCTACATCCATATCTTCCAAGCACTGGCTCCAGCTATTTATGTATTTCTCTTCTCCCTTTTGAATCTAAATCTCCAACTTAATAATTGCTTTGGCCAGTTCACTGGACAAAAAAGTGTCCAGTATGTTATATTCATACCCAGATGCCAAAATCAATGCCAAAGCAAAGCAATATCCCATTTTTGTTTGATTTTGGGATAGATTCATAGGATGATACTAGGTTATTGGCCCAGAGGCCCTTATAAGCCTAGCCAGGAATTTCGCCCATGATTCCTCAAAGTCAGCACCTGTTCCCCTGTCCAGCAGGGACACAGATGGGATCCCAAAGGTGTATTTTCTGTTTCCCATCCAGTCATCCATGTTCCTCTTAAAGAGGGCTGGAGAAGTACTCTGCTTGACATGGAGAGGGAGTCTGTTCCACAGATGGGGGAATCTTTGGGACACAAATCTATCCTGCCAACAAGTTCTGTTAATGTCACAGACCAGGTTAAAGCCTTGCATGCAGGTTGCTCGAGTGGAGTTTCTCTTACGGATATGCAGCAACCCATCAAGGCTGGGTCTGAGATGGTCTTGTATGCCAGACAGAGGTCACCTCTGAGCAGTCTGTATGAGACTGAGTAGAGAGACAGGTCTTTTAGCCTGCGTATCTGTATAGGATAGGTGTCTGAGACCCTGGATTTTCCTGATGTTCTTCGTGTTTCACTGTTGCAGTCCTCACATAGGGGTTATCCGACTCCCGGTAGCCCTCAGTTGGCCCAAATACCAGAGTCCTTGGTATATGCTGTCGGCTGCCGCCGATTGTAAAACTGATGTCAGTACGTCAGGTATTAAGGGAGGCAGCCGTAACTATTTCCTCAGTCTTTCTTGTCGCGGAACCCAAAGCAGATGCAATTCGCACTAGTGCTGGCCGGCCATTTACCTTTGTTTCGCTTTCCCACTACCAAGTTGAAGATGCCTTTAGATAAGTACCCTGTTGGGGATCCTCTTTTCTTGCTTTAATAAATGTCAGATAAAGTTAATAACTGTCTTGCCTGTGGAAAACAGATTCTGCACCATGATTTCCATTCCTATTGTATAACTTGTTTGGGCCTTGAGCACAATGTGCCTAACTGTGATCTCTGTGCTTCTTTTAACCTATGTACCATACGCTGTAGAGCTAAGATTTTGTATAAGCATTTCGGAGTCTGGCCTAAGTTCGTCGGTATGGCATCTTCTGGTCTCCCGACTTTGGATATACCTAGGAAATGCAAAGACAAGGACCGCAACATGCCTAGGGTTAAATCTACTGATAATGCACTGGTGAAATTGGTCGTCAGCACAGCTGTAGTCAATGAGGCACTTTCGCAGCCTCTGCAGTCTGCATATTTTCAGCCGCAAGCCTTTGCCGAGACCTTTATGGAGTCCTCCATGCTGCAGGTTGCTATTTCATCTTCAGACCCTCCGACTGTTGCTGCCTCAGATGGGTCCTTAGCCGCTTTGCAGGCACCGGCTTCTGACGCCTCTTCTTTTCGACATGAGACCAGAACCAGACCGACTACCTTAGTGCTTAGCAAGGCACATGCCAAAGGGGGCATTGTACACAATAATCGGTCATTGTACACGATAATGGGTCTGATAAGAGAGGATTACAGGGATGTTATGACTTCCTTGTTCCTGGATGAAATACCCTTATTTATGAAGTGGGCCATGTGGAAAGTGTATGTTTATAAGGTCCATGACAATGTGTTCCATGGCTTTGCAGATCAGGCTAGTTAGGCTGATGGCCCTATAATTGCCTGGGTCAGTGGACGCTCCACCTTTGTGTAGAGGGATGACAGTGGCTGTTCTCCATTCAGCTGGGATAAAACTGGTGCTCAGGCTTTAGTTGAATAGGGTGTCTAATAGAGCTGAGAGCTCATGCCTGAGTTCATGTAAGATACAGACAGGGATGTTATTGGGTCCCATTGAGACTGTATTTTTTGCCTCTGAGAGGGCATTAAGGACCTGCTCCCTGGTGAGGAGGGAAGGGGGGATGGTGCTGGCAATGTCCTGGTTTACTGATGGGGGAACGGGAGGGTGATGTTTTCACTAAACCTGTCTGCCAGCAGGTTGGCTATATCTATGGCGTTTGTGTATGTGGTGTTATTGACCACCAGTTCAGAGCAGATATGGGTGTTACCTTTGAGAATGCAGACATATGTGAAGAAGGCCTTGTGCTTGTCCTTAGTGGATGTGGCCAATGTGGACTCGAAATTAGCCTTAGAGGATTTCACCAGTGACCTTATTTGCTTGTTCAGCAAAGGAGAGATTGCTTCCAACTTGGCATCTGCTCCTTCTTGATCCTGGACAGCAGTTTTTTCCTTTTATTATAAAGTTTGTTTATTGCTGTTGTCCATCAGACAAGTTTACTCTTCCTTGAGGAAGATGATTTGGTCCTGTCAGGTATTACTGAGTCCACACAGCTATGTAGGTGCTCATATAGTTTTTTGGTGTGGGCAAGCCCTTCTGCTGGCTTTTCTCTTTCTTCCTCTTCAAAGAGTAATAGGGAGTTAACCACTGTTTAATATGAGGGCATCCTAAATCTCCTTCCCAGTCCTACTGTTCATAGCTTTGGTCCTAAGATTGCCAATGTCAACTTGTACTGTGGAAGAGTTGATGTTGCAACCTGGTATCCAAGCATTTGCTGTCAGTTTTGGTGTTAATGATCTCAGCTGCAATATTTTCAACCTCAACCCTGTGGTCAAGTTCAATTATCTCAGTGCTGAACGTCTGAAACTTGAAGGTGGTCTCTGGATTGATTCTTGGGCTTGAGAGACTGGTGCTGTTGTTGGCTCCTCCCTTGTTGGTGCTGACATAAGAGCCATCTTTATCAATACAGGAGTGCTCAACCTAGGTCATTTTGAGGCTTGTGCAGTTTGTAATCTTGATGTCAATATCATGTCAGCAACTACCATTGCTATGGTGTCCTCCCTATGTTGTACCCAACTTCGATAGTGACATTACTTCAACACTAGAAAAAAATTATATTGAGCTCAATGTCCCACAAGCTGTCATACAAGGAAGGCAGACTGGGATCCTTTCAGAGCACCCTATGGCTATTTCAGCCAAACAGTAGCAGTCATCTTTATCCTTGAAACTGACCCACTTTGAAGAGTCTCAGGAAGGCTACATGGAAAAAGAATCAAATGGATCCATTCACTGAATTACTACTGGTGACCTGCAGTTAAGGAGAATGCTTGTTTCTCCGCTTTCTTACTTTATGACTGCAAGTGTGGGAAGGTCCTAGAGATGCATCAAAGAGAAGGCTTGCACACTGCCCCCATGATCCTTCCTAAAACAGGTACTGCAGATGTCCTTCAAGTCAGCCTAATAGTCCTCCTGTGCAGTTCTGCTTTTGGTGGATACTTTAGAAGTTGGTACCAGCACTACATGGGAGAACCTGGATAAAGTAGCCCCTGTCTCTAAGAAAACAAAGTATGTCCTGCATCCTGTCAAGAATAGATTTTCTGGTCAGAGACTGCTAAATTGGATACTTTGCTCTTGACAGTTGCTCTCAAGAGGATTCTACACCTCAAACCCTCAGGGTCTGCCCCTTAGTTAAGGAGTTCATAAAGGTGGACTGCCTTGGGAAAATATTCATCCTAGCCCTCATGGTAGATTTCCTGACAAATGTTATCTAAATGGAAGATTTCCAGAAGGATGTCTCTGATGGCATGTACCAGACCAAACCCAATTTGCCAGACAGCCAGCTGAAGAAAAGATACCATGCTAGTCAGCATCAGGTTAGTAGTGGAAAAACGTGTTAAGTTTGGGTTTCTGATAAACCCCTTCACTGGTATGTGTTAATATGGCAGACAGATTTCAAAAGTGAGAAAAAACACCATAGCACTAGATTTCAAAAGCTCTTACCACTTATATTTGATCAGACTATTGCATAGAATTGGAGAATATTTGAGTAAGGATCCGATGTTCATAGGATCACAGGAGGTTACCATAGAAGGGCCCTGGGGCCCTTACAAGCCTAGCTAAGAGTTTATCTCCAAAAAAGAAACCTCAGTCAGCACCTGTCGCCCATGTCAATGAGAGACAAAGGTGGAACCCCTGGGACAAATTTGTGGTTTCCCATCCACTCATCAAGGTTGCACTTGAAGGGGATCAGCAAGGTACTGTGTTTGACATGTATAGGAAGTCTATTCTAGAGACCGGGCAGCCTCTGAGAGACAAACCTGTCTGTACAGCAGGTTTTGTTGATGCCGCATATTAGATTTAGGCCTATCGAGCGGGTAATGCACAAGGTGTTAGACTTATGGATATGGAGCATCTCTAGTAGGGCAGGGTCCGATATCACCTTGTAAGCGAGATGCAGATCACCGCTGAGCAATATGTACGATACCAAATAAAGTGATAGTGATTTGAGCCTGTCTGCATAGGACAGGTGTTGGAGGCCATGGATTCTCTTTGTGAGGTATTTCCAGTTGGTGCAGGTGTTTGGAGAGGTACATACCAAACAGGTCGTTATACTCAATTATGGGTCTAATGAGGGAAGAGTACAGAGAGGTAATAACCTCCTTTCTTCTGGATGCTATCCCTTTACTTATGAGATGAACCAAGTGAAAGGCTTTTCTGACCATTCATACTACATGATGGTCAAATGCGAGGTTGTTGTCAGCCTGAGTACCCAGGTCTCTCACGACGGATTGTGTACTTAGAGGGTTGCCGTTGATGTGGTAATCAGTAGGAGCCATGTTTTTGCCAAATGGCATGATAAAACTTTTTTTGCGTTTAACTTCAGGTCATGACTTTGGCACCAGTTATTTTTTAGCTGTGAGACTCTCTTGTAGTATGTTAACATCATTTGAGGAGTCAGTGACAGCACCCAACTTTGTCTTCCACAAACTCGGTCAGCCACAGGCCCTATGTCTTTGCCTGGACCTCTGAAAAGTACATGTCAAACAGTAGTGGTCCCAGGACAGATCCCTGGGGAACACCACTAGTGCTGTCGGAGGTGGTGGCATCAATTTTGACCTTGTGGGTCCTACCTGTGAGCCAGTTGGCCACCCATCTGATGAGATGGGGATTAACACCGAGTTGTGTTAGCTTTTCGATGATGCCCGAGTGGGGAATTATGTCAAAAGCCTTGGCCAGGTCAAGGTAAGCTGTATGTACTGACTTTTCCTCTTCCAGGGCATTGGTGGCAGTCTCAAAGAAGTCAACTAGGTTCAGTAGGCAATATCTTTCCCGAATGAATCTAAATTGGCTGGGGTCAAGTGTTTGGAGATTGCCTATGGCCCTTGTTTATGAGATCCATAATACGTTCCATGGCTTTACAGATCAGACTTGTCAAGTTAATGGGGCAGTTGCTTCCCAAGTCAGTAGTGGCACCACCTTTGTGAAGGGGATGTCAGTAGTGGTTCTCCACTCTGCTGGAAAGAAGCCTGTAATTAGGCTGTGGTTGAATAGGGTGCTCAATGGTGAAGCTAGTTCTTGCTGGAGATGGTGCAGAATAAGGCCTGGGATATTATCAGGTCCCATGGAACCTGTGCCAATTTTTATACAAGCAGCTTATTCAGACAAAGATGTACACATCTAGGCATTCATTTTGCCAAATCTAGCTGGGTCAGAGGCCATTGAAAGAGAACATTCATTTGTTTATACACCAGCAGTATATGAGGGAGAAGGTGAAAATCGTCATATTGTTGTAGAAGCTGAATCAAGGGAAGACCTCAAGTGTTTGAAGAGCATATTCACGGAAATGTGTAACCCCCAGACAAATATTACAATAGAGAGGCATTTGTTTTACACAAGAGATCAGAAACCAGGGCAAACTTTTGCAGCTTATATAACTGACCTGAGAACAAAGCTAAAATGTGTCGGTTTGGTGACTTAAAAGATGAGTTAATAAAAGACAGGCTCGTTAGTGGTATTAATAGAGCTGCAGTGAGAAAGATTTTGCTTCCATGACAGTGATTTAATGTTGAATAAAGCTACTGAGATTTGTCAAATCCATGAAATTACAGAAAAGCACACAAGCATGCTTGTAAGTGACAAGAGCATGGTTTCAGCAGGCTCCAGAGCAAATGTCGGTAGCATGCAACACATGGCAAACAGAAGTAGGCCTAGGCACATGGCAGCCACAGCCCCTGTTGGCTCACAAGGAAAACCACAAAGTTTTCCAGCAATTTCTAAGAAAGGAGCATGCTCAGTGCAGTACAAACATGAATCAGCAAAACCTACGTCCGGCTTTATTGTTAACTGTCGCAATTGTGGTGCCAATCATGAGTCTAAAAGAGAAAAATGCTTAGCATTTGGTCAGCAATGTCACAAGTGTAAAAATGGAACCATACCTCTCAACCTGGAAACATCAAAAATCTGGACAAAGGCCCATGAAAAATAGGTACAAATCTATATGCTGATTATCATAAAATTTGCATAAATAATTATGTAACCCCACCCACTCCCATGGAATTGTTGGATACCAACTTTTAAACGCTAACTAAGAACAGACAAAATATGATCATGAAACACAAAATACAGAATGGTATTTTATTTATATTAATATTTGAACTTGTATCAAATTTTGAACTTGTGCAAAGTGCAAAACTAAAATACAATCATCCCTTTTCCCTTTTTTCACCCTGCTTCCACTGCAAACACTATTTTGCATTTAAGTTATTCTCCTACAAGTACTTTACTATCCCCCAAGCAATCATTATATTCTGATTTAATTCTTCAAAATTAGGGTTTTAATTATGCATTTCTATATTTACTGATATTAAGAGTTCCTACATTTCTTAGCTATCGTTTGCAACACTGTTAAAGGGGTCTCCTGTAATCGTGCCCCTTTATTCATCCCTCATCAGGCCCATCATAGAATACAATGCCCCCTTTGGGATGTACCTTACCCGACACCTGCAGCAATTAGAAAGACCCCAAAAGTACCTCACCAGGAGGATCAAGGGACTCAAACAGATGCCATATGCTGCTCGGTTAAAAAAACTCCAGCTCTACTCAGTTGCATACCGCCTACTTCGAGGCGATCTATGCCTGACATATAAAGCTATGTCCAACCCAGAATTAATGGACATGCTCCACCTCAGTAAATCTAAATCTCTTAGAGCCACGTGCTCGAGGGACTTGAACCTTAGCACAGAAATAAATAGAACATGCTGGAGGGACAGATTCATAACCCAGAGGCTCCCTTCGCTCTGGAATAGAATTCCAATTCATGTTAGGCAGAGCACCTCACTGACTCTCTTCAAGAAGAATCTTGATGAGTGGATGGGGATCGAGGTTTGTCCCGGGATTACTTCCGTGTCACTATTAGACAGAGGCACAGTAAACTAAACTTTAAAAAGGGCACAGTATACTCAAATCAAGGGGTGGCGTAAGCCAAACACAATCGGGCTAGGCTTATAAATGCCCCAGGGCAGATAGCCTAGTATGAACCTATGAACCTATAATACACTTCCCTAACCCAGCTCTGACCTTTCCAGATAGAGATGAATGCAAGTCATATGAGGTATATAGTAACTAATCCTTGCATACCTTTTGTTAGTCACTTTCTATTTGGTAAACTTGATAACAGTAACACTCCCTCATCCACTTCATTAATTCTCTCTTTCCTTGCCCTATGTTCAAGTGGCACACACAGCACCTCAGAGAAACCTGCTATGCTGCCCACTGCCCTTACTTCCATCTCACATGGGGTTCATGCCATCAACCTCAAACCACTTTTTAACAGAGCTGAATTTGGTCTGTCCAGCATGAATTCTGACAAGTCCACCACTCAATGTAATATGCATTCCAATGTCACTTGAAATAGAATCTCCCAGTATAAATGTACCAGTTTCTCTATCAACACATCTTTACTCAGTTTTCCAGTGTTCATCTGCTTTTCTCTATGGGCCACTTCACGCCATTATCTCTGGTTTCTTTTTATGTGACCTTAGCCAAGCTGAGTTCTTCCCATCCTTTCACTCTTGTCGTCGGTGCTCTTGTCACCAGCACAAATGTTACCATCTTCAGCTTTACATCTCTTCCATCAATTCCATCATTACCTCAGGCTGTCTCATCTTCTGGAGCTTTACATCAGAGTTCCCATGTTATTACTCTATATTTAAAGCCTTATTTTACAGACACTTGCCAATTATTCAGCCTACCGTGTCCCAGTTGCCTCTTACTCACCATGCTTCTCTGCACTGCCCCATTTCCTGTGTGTCTCAACAGCAACTCACATCCCACAGTTGTGGTGAGCCTCCTGATGCATCATTGCTAGCATTCTGCCTGACTACAAACATCCATTTCTACCTGCTGAACTGTTTAACCGCCATTACCTGCAGCCACCAGAGTTCACCAAGAAGTTACTTAATACATTAAATGTTTGACATTTGGGATGGTGTACTAACACAAAATGGGCCCTTTCATATGGGATTATTAAAAGAACACTGTTTAACAGAACTGATGACAGTCACACAGGAAGCAAGTGATAACTGAGGGTGTCAGACCCCCAGAATACTGGATGTAGTTCAACTGTGAATTACAATATATGACTGAAAAAACTGAATACAATTAATACAGGCTGTGCAAAGTAAAAGTACTTGAACTACATTGCAAGAAAATAATTTCAGCCTCCTATAACCAGCTTCTCTGTGTAATTCCCCGAGCTTCACTGAATCAGCAGTGGAGACCCAAAGCCTGTACAACTTATCAGCCCCTTTCCTACCCATGTTCCACCTCCACTATGCACTGTTTATGGACTTGGACCTTTAATACATTGTTCCATTCTTCCCAGCAATATTTAAAAGCTGTCTTCACCTGTTGGTGATTTGTCACTCTTTAAATTGCTCTAAATGCTAAATCTTTTTGATAGACAGACCTTGAATGAAAATGTGTAGTTGGGACTACGAGAATGTGTTTGTATTTTAAACAGCCAGAATAATATCAGGGATTCAAAGTGTAAATACAAAACATTTTATTAATGTCTTGACTTAAACCAATGACAGTGTAAGTATAAATAAAATTTAACCAACAGACAACATTTAGCTTCTCAGTGCTGCTTTTATTTTCCTTTTAACTATAGAAATCCAAGTACTCAAGACTTAATGTCTCTTACAAACAAGCAGCTTCCAAACTTTAATATTTACTAACTGAAATCAGCATTTTAAAGTGCACTGTTAAATATCATTACTACTTTACACAAAAATAAATGTTTAATAAGTATACCCTTCCTCTACACATTTATGCAGGCCAGATTTAACACCCATTTAAAAATAATACAACATGCTTAAACATGAACCAGCTTAGGTCCATTTAATCTCTTCAAGAAACTGAACTAGTCTGGCAGCTATGATAATTTCTTATGTCTGCAGCTAATCACAGTTCAGGAACCGCTTTTAATTGCCTATTAATGTTTATGGAAAAATTCTTTGCCAGGCTTGAGTGGGGCTGTAAGAAATCTTCAGGTGATCAGATCTACCATAAAAGTTGGGAAAATGGCATTATCGACTGACCTTCAAAGACCATTGCTTACATTCAATTCATTTATAGAATTGCCCCAAACAAATGTGATGGTTTTGCACTTCAAGACAACAAACCATGAAAAATGTGACAAAACATCATTAAAGTTTTAGCACACAGACATAATATGACAGTAGTATAAAACCACAATAAAGATGCATTAGGACAAAAGATGATAGTCTTAAGGAAAATTGAAGAAAACAAAAAGGAGGACAACAAAAAAAGCAAGGTGAACTCAATACTGTTCAGCATTCATGAAGAAATATAACAAAAATTCATTAAATCCAGCTAGAATTGGCCAGGATGTGGGGCACATTAAAGTAATTTAGTACAGCATTAATCCTGAAAACTCTGATATCAAAGATCTGTAAGGCAACTAGGATTCACCTTAAAACAGTAGAAAACTGCAGGAAGAAAGGTTCCTCACATGTACACACACAATTCCAAATCTAGAACTTCCTGGCCATCGAGTAAATTTTGTGAATAGCTGCTGCTCATTCTCTACCCTTCATCTTAACTTTTTCAGAAGTCATGATGTTATGTTGTCCTATCTCACCGTAATTCTTGGTGTTTGGGTTCAGAGCCATTCTCGACTCCAACTTGGGCGAATACTAAAGCTTGAGAGCTTCCACTGTCTCAAGGCTAACACCATATCCCATGATGCTCTGGGCCAAATCCCCAGATCTCGTTTGCCACTCAAGCATCGAGGTTGCTGTTTGGCTGGCTCATTGGCTAAGTAGGCTAATTTTATAATTTTTTCACTGTTTCCTTATTTTCTTCAGTAGCAGGGTGCTCTATGAAAGGAAAAGAAAATTGATTGATAGAGGTTTTGTGAAAGGGGCTTTTCAGGAGTCTTTAGAACAAGGACAGAGCTCCAAATCTTCCTCCGCCTCTTCCTCTAAGATACACTCTACTAAAAGACTGGCTTCTTCAGCTCCATTGACTGAGCCACCTAAAAGGATTGCGACATCGGAACTGAGGGCTCTCTGTTCTGACACAGCTGTTACTTCTGCTCCTCCAACAGTGTACTCGGAGCGGGCAGAAGCGTCTAGCAGGAGACACTCCATGGAACTGGAACCTGCCTTACCTATTTTGAGAGCGCCCATTTTGGATCGGGGAAGATGATCTTCCTTATCCACCTGTTCCTTCAGGAGTTTATCTGACAAGGACGGGGAGTGGGTGGTGAAGAGATTACTTAAAACACCAGCCCTGGCACAAATCTTGTTGTCTCCAGACGCGAAGGTCTCAGAGCCATCCTTACCTTCATGCCCCGTTGTGATTCTTCCTCCGATCACTTTAGCGTCTTCTGAGCCTGGGAGCTCGGATCCGATAGTTGTGGAATCATCGCCATCTAGAGCCGCATTAGAATCTTCGGTGCCGACTGCTCCAACTTCCTCAGTTCCATCGGAAGTCGAAGGGGCTGGGAGCCGACGCTCACCAGTCGGGTTCGGGGGGGGGGGGGAGAGTCAGCACGGACTGTCATCTGACCCGACTCTTCCTCTCAGTGCGTCGGCTAGGTTGAGTTCGGCTCCACATCAGCTTTGGACCTCCTACCTTGCCTCAGAATCGGCCCTGTGTTGCTTCAGAACCGAGGGCCGCTTTGGAGTGGGATGAGAAGGCTTTCGAACTGATGGAGAAGGCGCTGTCACCTCGGACCGCACTACCATCAGATCCAGTCTCTCATCCCTCCCAGGTGCTAGTGATGATCTCTTCACCTCTGCCTCTCCCTAGGTGTAGAGACCCAGAGCCTCAAGGGAGCCCCTGTTGGCAGCATTGTCTCTTCCGAAACCTCCCCGGAGCACCCCTTTGAGGAGGTCACTCGAAAGAGACTGTGCAAGAGGAAGCACATAGACTCCCCTGAGTCTGTCACCTCTGATACCAACTTGGATGAGTAGTAAGGGTCCCCAAGGTCCCCCTCTGAGGATGTATCCTTTGCCAACATCCTTGAAATCCTGAAGCAGAGGGGTGACTGGCAGCCCATCAATCCTTCGGAGGACAAATCGGTATACCTGGAGGCTTTTCAGTCTCGCCCTTCTACCTCCTGGGTGACTCCTTCTTATGACAAACTGCTAGTGGGTCATATCTTGTAAGGTCTGGACATTGCCTGATACAGTGGAGCCTTTTCCGAGGAGGGTGTCCCTGTAGATGCCATGGTGGTGGTGGCGGCGGCTACCAAGAACAGACTCTCGGAGAGCTCTTCATCTGTCCATCCTCCTAACAGAGAGTCTAGGATAATGGACAGATATGGAAAGCGTACCTTCTCTTCAGCAGCCTTTACCCTACAGTCGCTGAACTACCTTACCCATTTTGCGAGACTTCAAAGGGATCTCCTACAGGAGGTAGGAAATGCCCTTCAGTGTACAGCAGCTTCAGGGTCCGCAGATAGTGTATTCACAGCTCTCCACCCTCATCTCCATTGAAAACTCCTCCATGAGGCTGATTTCTTATGCAGCGGATGGAGTGAGTAGGGTGGCAGCAGCAGGAATTTCCCTCAGGAGACATTCCTGGATGCACCTTTGCAATTTTGATGAACCCTTTAGGTCTTCCTTCACCAATGCCCCCTTTGATGGTTCATCCCTTTTTGGACCAAATGTGAAAGATACTTTAACCAGGTGCGAGCAGGACAAGAAAACCTTTTCTGCCATGGGAGTCTGTTTTTCTGCCCCATCTAGACCTTATCCTAACGGTCAAAAGGGTGGAAAAATGTGGTTTTGCAAGTCCCAAAAAGGTTTTTCTGACACACATGGTGACTCTTTCCCCCAGGGGCAGAGGGGGAAGTTATAATGGAAGACGCTGACCTCATGGCAGAGGGGGTCCACAAAACCAGGGTGACAGAGATACGTTCTCTGACAGGCCCTTCCAGTGCTCTGGAAAGGAGACCTGTCTGCTTTTCTCTGGAGGCAGTCTGGGGTCGATTGTCACTGTACCCAAACACCTGGCAAGAAATTTCCAGAGACATATGGGTACAAACAATAATATCCAGAGGTTACTACATACTCTTTTCTGCCCCCCCCCCCCACCAAAAAATCAGTCCTTACCGGATGTCCCACCCGGCCAAAACGACCAGGCAACACAAGAGGTGATTTCATTGCTAGAAAAAAGATCCATCCAAGAGGTCCCCGCAGACCAGATAAGATCCGGGACTTACTCAAGATTATTTTTAGTTCCAAAAAAGACAGGGGACTGTAGATCCATTCTAGATCTCAGCAAATTAAGCAAATCAGTGAAGAAGTCAAAATTCCAGATGGTAACTCTGCAGTCAGTTTTCCTGTTTATTGGGAAAGACAATTGGATGTGCTCAATCGATCTCCAGGATGCGTACTACCATATAAAGATGGACAGGCAATCCAGGAGACACTTGCGCTTTTGGCTGGGAGCCAGTCATTACCAATTTCGAGCCCTGCCCTTTGGTCTCACTACAGCCCCCAGAGTGTTCAAATGCATGGCAGTGGTCACGGCTCACTTAAGATGTCAGGGATTCTGGGTGTTTCCATATTTAGACACTGGCTCCTCACTGCCACCACCAGGCATCTTCTACTTCAAACGAGGAAAGAAACACTGTCACTTTGTGCCAGACTAGGCATCACAATAAACTTAAAAAAATCTGTCTTGTCACTGTCTCAACATATTACATTCTTAGGCGCAGGTCTGGATTCAAAAACCATGACAGCAAGACTTACCCCAGACAGAATTCATTCCCTTCACCGGAAAATCAAGATTTTGATGGCAAAGAGAAGAGTTCAAGCTAGATTTGTGTTACATATTCTGGATACCATGGCAGCAGCTATTCTCCTAGTCCTGCTAGCACATCTACACATGAGAGTTCTACGATGGTTACTCTTTGCCCAGTGGTCAATGTAAGATCTTCCTCTGTCACACCAGATTATCATCATGGAGTCATGCAAAAAAGATCTTTGGTGGCTGCAGACAGACCGATTGTATCAGGGCCGCCTCTTTGTTTTTCCTCAACCGAACGCAGTACTGACCACAGACGCTTCCCAGATCAGGTGGGGGGGCATTATCTGGGAATGACAGTCCAAGGACTATGGCAAGATCACGAAAGCCATTTGCACATAAACGTTCTGGAGAGGAGAGCAGTGCTTTATGCATTGCAAGCATTTCAGGACTCTCTTCCCATAGGAACGGTTGCAGTTGACAGACAACATGTCAGTAGTGTAGTATATAAACAAACCGGGAGAAACCAAATCTTACCCGCTATGTTGGGAGGCACAATGAGTTTGGCAATGGGTGATTGCTTCTCAGTGTTTTCCGATAGCAATGCACATCCTGGGAAAGTCCAGTGTGATAGCGGACAAGCTCAGCAGAGAGATTCTGATGCCTCACGAGTGGTCCCTGAAACCAGAGATTGCGGAAGTGATCTTCCAGAAATGGGGCCAGCCTTGCTGTGACCAATTCGCCATGAATACCAAATGCAGCAGCTACTTTGCCCTCAGTCCGCCTTTGGGGAAGTCACCAAGGGACGCACTGGTTCACGATTGGCCCTCAGGATTACTCTATGCCTTTCCCCCCTTTCCTCTAATCCCGAAAGTCATTCAGAAGGCCAGACTGTTGAAAAGAACTATGATCCTCATTGCTCCTTACTGGCCTTGTCAGGTTTGGTTCCCCTTGCTCTGGACCCATCTGCTGGAGGAACATTGGATTCTGGATCCATTTCCAGACCTCCTGACCCATTTTTCAGGGGAGTTCCATCCATCTGTCCAAACCCTTAAGTTGACAGCATGGCTGCTCCAATTCCACGCATAGCCAGGTTTTGCCCCCTTTCCCCTGCAGTGAGTCATATTCTCATTTCTTCCCATAAACCATCCATGAGAAAATCATACTCCAGTAAGTAGAAAAGATTTTCATGTTGGGCTGCAAAAGAAAACATAGAGCCTTTTACAACTTCCTTATCTACAATTTTAGATTTTCTTACTGAACTGTTTGAAGAAGGAGCTGTTGCAGCTACTATTAGGGTTCAACTGGCAGCCATTTCTAATTTCCATACTGGAGAAATGGGAGTCCTGATGTCTCATAGGTTATGTAAGGCCTTCCTCAAAGGTACCTTCTTACTCAGACCCCCAATCAGAAAACCCCCAGTCCCTTGGGACCTAAATTTCATGCTAACTATGCTAATTTTTACTACCCTTTGAGCCTGCATCATCTTGTGATTTGAAGTTTTTGTCTTAAAAAACTCTTTTTAGTAGCCATAATCTCTGCCAGAAGGGTATCGAAGTTACAAGCTCTCTCTACTCATCCTCCATATATCATTTTTCACAAGGATAGTGTCTCCTTGAGAAATAATCCCTGTTTCCTTCCCAAAGTCTGTTCAGAGAATAATTTGAACCTCTCCACTGAATTGCCAGTCTTTTTTCTGAACTATAGCGAAAAGGCAGAATATAAGTTGCACAGGACAAAAGATTTCAGGAAATCCAACCAGCTTTTTGTGTCTTTTTTGGACAAAAAGGAAGGATTGTCAGTTTCCAAGGTAACTTTATCTAAGTAGCTTACTGATTGCATTTCTTTCTGCTACAGTAAGCAGGGTAAGCATCTACTGGGAAAGGTAAGAGGACATTCCACTAGAGCAGTCTCAACATCCTCTGCTTTTCAAGCTAGACTTCCTATTGATTCTGTCTGTGCAGCCGCAACTTGGGTGAGACTTCATACCTTAATCACTCATTACAAAGTTGATGTGGACTCCCAGAACAGGCCCTCCTTTGTATTAACTGTATTAAAGAGTCTTTTTTACTGAGCAACCCTAGGTAAAGGTGCTAGGGACATTGTCCCAAACAGCAAGAATTACGGCGAGATAGGACAACATAACATTAAGAAGTTATGGACTCACCATAACACTCTGTTTGTTGTCCATCTTGCCTATATTCTTGTGTCCCACCCTCCTTTCCCCATCCTGTTTTCCTGGAGGAACTGGTGGATAATTGTATACTATGCACATAGATTTTTGATGGTTTGGAGTCTCTATTCCTGTCCTTATAAGGTATGTATATATATATATATATATATGTGTATATATATATGTATATATATATATATATATATGTGTATATATATATGTATATATATATATATATATATATATGTGTATATATATATATGTATATATATATATATATATATATATATATATATATATATATATATGTGTGTGTGTATATATATATATATATAATATATATATATATATATATATATATATATATATATATATAGTCTGGGTTTCCTTTATAATTTCAAAATACTGAAATCCCGACTTTCAGTATTTCTAAATTATAATATCGAAGCCTTGAAATTCTGAAACACCAGAAGCACGAAATTCATAATAAAGAATTTTGGAGCTTCTGGTGTTTCGGTGTGTGAATGCATAGGTGTAAGTGTAGGTAAGTATGTATGAGTGTGTTGGTTAGGGGCTTTAGTGCATGTTAGTGTGTGTTTTGACTGTGATGTGTGTGTGCAAGGGGCTGTGAAATGTGTGTATGTGAGTTAGCTTTGTGTGTGTGATTGTGCAATCTCGGATCATAGGTTGGTACTAGGCTATCAGCCCTAGGGCCTATACAATCCTAGCCATAGCAATTCCCTGGATATTTCTTCCCACAATATTTACTTCCCTGGACCCCTGTCTAGCAGGACGACTGACATGATCCCTGGGGTGAATTTTCTATCTCCCATCCAATCATCAAGATCCCTTTTGAAGAGGGCCAAGGAGCCGCCCTGCTTGATGTGTATGGGCAGTCTATTCCAGAGTATGGGGAGTCTCTAGGTCAGGAATCTATCCCCTCCAGCATGTTTTGTTCATTGTGATGACAAGGTTTAGATCCCTGGAGAGTGTGGCTCTGAGGGATTGGGATTTCTTTAAGTGGAGCATGTCCAACAGCTCAGGGTTTGACATGACCTTGTATGTTAAGCAGAGATTGCCTCTGAGTAGACAATATGCCACAGAGTATAGCTGGAGTTTTTGTAGACTGTCAGTATATGGCAGCTGCTTTAGGCCTGTGATTTCTTTAGTGAGGTATTTTTGTGGGCTTTCCAGCTGTTGCAGATGTCTTTTGAGGTACATACCAAACGGGGTGTTATACTCTGTAATGGGTCTAATGAGGGATGAATACAGTGGAACAATGACCTCCTTTTTTCTGGATGAAAAGCCCTTAGTGATGAGGTGTGCCACGTAGAAGGATTTCCTGACTGTTGTGGTGATGTGGTTATCGAAAGTGAGACCACTGTCCAACCTGTGTCCCTAAGTCTCTCATCACACTTTCGATGTTTATTGTACTGCCACCTATGTGGCAATTCATGGGTAAATGTTTTTTTCCAAAGGGGATAACTATACATTTCTTGGCATTAAGCTTGAGCCCATGGCTCTGGCACTAGGCATCTGTTTCTGTAAGGCCCTTTTGTAGAATATCCACATCATTTGGGGATTCAGTAATGGTTCCCAGTTTGCAGTCATCTGCAAACTTTGTTAGCCAGAATCCCTTAGTGTTGGCCTGTAATTCAGAGAAGTAGATGCCAAACAAGAGTGGTCCCAGGACTGAACCCTGAGGTACTCCACTTGTCACTTCTCTGGAGCTGGATTTGGAGTCGGCTACTTTTACAGTCTGGGTTCTGTCATTAAGCCAGTTGGCAACCCATCGAGTGATGTGGGGATTTATGCCCAACTTAGTAAGTTTATCTATGATTCCAGAGTGGGGGATGTTGTTGAAGGCCTTGGTGAGGTCCAGATAGGCTTTGTGGACCGCCTTACCCTCGTCCACAGCTCTGGAGACTGATTCGAAGAAGTCAATCAGGTTCAGGAGACAAGATTGGCCCTTCATGAACCCAAACTGGGTGGGGTCCAGTGTTTGAAGGTTGCCAATGTCATTGTTTATAAGTTCCATGATAATGCATTCCATGCCCTTGCAGATCAGGCTCGTCAGACTGATGGGATGGTAGTTTCCAGGATCTAAAGTGGATCCCCCCTTGTGGAGTGGGATAACTGCAGCTGTGCGCCACTCAGTGGGCATGAAGCCTGAGGTGAGGCTATGATTAAATATGACACTTAGGTGAGGTGCCAGCTCATTTTGTAGTTCATGTAGTACACAGCCCGGGATGTCATCTGGTCCCATGGATGCTGTATTCCTAGCTTTGGAGAGTGCGGTTTTTACCTGTGTGGCCATGATTACTGGAATTTGGCAAGCTTTTGGTATTGAGATAGGCCCTTTAGGGGGTGAGAGGGGGGTGAAGTTGGCACTAAATCAGTCTGCCAGGATATTGGCAATATCCTTGGGTTCAGTATATTTAATGCCATTCTGTTGTAGCTCAGAGCAGATCTGAGCATTGCCATTTAGATTCTTGACATAACTGTAGAACGCCTTGTGATTGTCTTTGGAATCTTTGGCAATTTTATTTTCGTAACAAGCTTTTGAGGATTTTATGAGGGATCTCAGCTTCTTACTGAGGCTGGTAAGGGAGTTTTTTGCATCCTGGGATTTTCCTCATTTCTGCAACAGTTTCTTCCTTCTGTTGTATAGTTTGTTTATAGCATGGGACCACCAGATTGGCTTCCTTTTTTTGGAGGAGAGCATCTTGGTTCTATTTGGGATGGCACGATTCATGCACGAGTGGATCTGCTCATACAGTGCCTTAGTGTAGGATTCAGCAGTCAAACTTTCAGATCCCGTCTGCATGGGTGTCATGAAGTTTGTGACTTCTGACTTCAGTAGCATGAAGTTGGATTTGGAGAAGTTTTTTACGGAGGCTTCCTTACTAGGGGGTGGGGGTGGAATGTGGATGTCAAGGGTGATTTGCTTATGGTCAGACCTGACCAGTGGGGGGGGTGACCACTGGTGTGGAGCATCTATCTCCCATGCTTGTAATGACCAGGTCTAGGATATTGGAGCCCCTAGTGAGACAATGGATTAGTTAATCCAGGGCGTTGGAATTTATGAATTCCAAGAACCGTTGGGAAAAGGTGTTGGTAACCAAGTAGTTTTCCCAGTTAATGGCAGGGTAGTTGAAATCACCCAGTATTAGGGTGTTTGGTTGTATCTTAATATTTTCCAGTATGTTTAGAAAGGTGTAGTGAGAATCTTGGGGCATGGTGGGGGATCTGTAGCAAGCTACAATTTGGATTGCAGTCTTACCTAGTGTTAGTTGCACCTGGAGAATTTGAGATGCATTGTGTTGGGCAACTAGCCTGGAGGTGTGAATATCCTTGGTGAATATGGACACTCCTTCACCTTTCGTGTTTCGGTCTTGGTTTTGTGGCCAAAAAGTGTGGTTAGAGTTGTAACCTGGTATTGCAGGGGTGCTGTCTGGAGCCTTGAATCAGGTCTCAGTTACTGCATAGATATCGATGCTCTTCATTTTTAAGAGTGCCTCGAGAAAGTGCATTTTGAGGTTTAGACTTCTAGCATTGAGTAGCATTACCTTCAGATTTTGCATGCTTGCATCTGTTACGGTGGTGGTTTTGTCCTTTGAACCTTACCTAAAAAATGCACTATAGGGGTGGCAAGAGCTTTAGCTAGTAACCTGAATGCCAGGGGTGACAGGTGCAGACCATCTCTGGCAAAGCATCGTGGTTTGTCGATCATGTCTTCCCAGGCAGACAGATACTGGATCCCCTTTGAATGACACCAGAAGCTTAGCCAATTGTTGAAGTCAATCATTTTGTCCTTATACTGTGGTATCATTCTGGGCGAAGGCAAGATGCTACTCAGGGCTAGGGTCATACCTGCCTGGGCTACATGATCCGAGAGCTTTTCCATGTCTCTTTTCATGTAGTCCAGGGAGGTACGTCTCAAGTCATTCACTCCAATATGGACAATGACTGAGTCGTATTTGTACTTGTTGTGGAATGACTTGAGTGCATGCTTTATGTGGCAGATCTTGGCACGTGACATGCAGCTGACTGTAATTTTCTCCTTGTTCAGCCTGGTGAGTCGATCATCAGTATGCCTGACTATAGAGTCACCTATGACTAAAGTGTTGGGTGCATTTTCTTGCCTTAGGGGCTGTTGTTGGGTGGCACACTGGTGTTGTAAGCTATGTGTCACTTTGGTTGTGACTGGTGTTTGTGTTTCAGCTTCGGGGGTCCTTGTTGCTTGGGCAGGTTAATGTTAAGGGCCTCTGCATATGTGGGTTTAGTGTTGCTATATGTGGGTGTTGATGGTGTGGGTTTTGAAGGGTTATGAGTTGCTTGAGGTGTAGTGCAGGTGTTAACCTTCTCCTCTTGACTGTCTAGCACAATATTGGCCGGAGAGAGCTTTGCTTCCAGTTTGGCTATGTAAGTGCATCTCTCGCAGGTTGTAGTGCTGGGTGGTAGGAGGAGAGGGTTGTCTGTGTATATGAGGCAGTTGCCGCATTGCCCCAGTATGCCCAGATTCACCAGGTGGACAGGAGAAATCACTGGAAGCTGACCCTTGGACATGCCTGTTTAGGTGCTTTGTTTGTAAAGTACAAGAGCTGTTTTCCCTAACCTTTGCAAGGTACTTTGCAATTATAAGCTGTCTAATGCCTATGACTAATTTCTCCTTATTGACCAGGAGAGTTGAGTGCTTATATCAGTTTCAGGCATCCTAGTGCTTTCCCGCAGGTTCAAGAGCAAGTACTAGTCACAGGGGTTCAGATTTTAGTGCTGCTACTGAGAAACCAGCTAGTTCTAAGGGAAAATTTGAAGAGCAGACTTTCTGGCACCTGGAATAGTTTAAATGTAGCCCCACGGTGCTGCATGAAGCATCAAAGTGCACAAACACACGTGTTTTTAAGCCAGAAAGTTGAAAAGGATAGAAATCAGCCCAAAAAGGCTAATAAAATTACAATTTCAGAGCTGGAAACCACTCCTCTAGTGTTAGATAGGCAGTACAATGCTCATCAGTCCCACTGGTAAGCAGTAGGACTTCCTTCTACCACAGCAAGGTCTGGCTAGTTCTGAACACAGAAAATAAAGTCCTGACACACGCAAAGCCTGGGATCCGGACTATACTGGCTAGTAAAGGTGGGAAACGAGCAAACACTATAGTATTTTTTTTTTTTTTTGTTAAAACAGGCTAAACAATGCAATAATAAAGTAAATAAACACAGAAAAGGCTAACACACTTGAGTGTGTAGTCCTAAACAGTAAATTCAATTTACTGAGTTAGTATATATAAGTAGGGGGGAGTGTGGGGGTGCAGCCCTCCACATGGGGAGTGCAGGTGGGCTTGTCCCCCTGCTTATCTGTAGTGTAGGATTGTTTGTTTGATTGTGGGGGGAGTTTGTGTGTGTGTGTGTGTGTGTGTGCGTGTGTGGTGTATTTGCACTGTAAGTTCACGATTTTAAATTTCGTGGTTATGGGGTTTCGGTATTTAAAGGTTTCGGCTATAGAATTTCGAAATACTGAATTTCGGGATTTCAGTATTTCGAGATTCTATAGTGAACCCATATTGTATATATTTCTACAAAATTGATGTGATTGTCTTTCGCTTGCAAACAAGAAATGGGGATTTGGCCCAGAGCATCATGGGATAGGGGATTAACCTCGAGCCAGTGGAATCTCTCAAACTTTAGTATTCGTCTGAGTCAACCCAAATAGCAAGAATATAGATGAGATGGACAACAAACATAGAACATTATGGTGAGTACATAACTTATTTTCTATTTTTCCTTTCGTCTGCCATCCTACACGTAGCTTAAAGACAGTATAAGTCTATGACTTAATCACGCAAAAAAATTTATTTTCATGTCTTTATTTTTACCTACTGGAGGTAGAGGAGCCAGGGGAAGAAGTAGTACTCTAGAAATATATTTTTTCATGATTGATGATCAGCTACTGACCATTGCAAACAGCTCCAGGTCCGACAAGACTGCTCTGCCTCTGCTGCTTCTGGACAGGGTTGCTTCAATGCTTCCTGCCAGCCTGACTAAGTTCTAAATCTAAACTAAGGAAATATTAGCTCAGATGGAGCCTGGATTATTTTAATTTAAAATAAAAAACACACTTTCTGTGTGGGATCGATGACAGAGTCTCTAACTGAGACTTCACAGGGGGAACATCTATTTTGGAAAGCTGCTGCAGCATGTGTAAAGTCCAACACAAGCAGGAGTCACATAAACACAAACAAACAAACACACTCCGAGTCTCCGACTCAGTGCAGAGCTGAATTCCAACAGGCTGGAAGGCTAGTTAGGAAGCTGGCATCATTGTGCACACGACGTCAGCAAAAAAAAAATTCAGGAATTAAGGAGGCTATGTGGAAACTCGTGGCACCCCATTATTTGCACCTCAAAACCAGTAAATGCCAAGATATTCGGTACTGTTGAGAGGTATGAATGGAACAATCTTCAGAAATTTTTGCAAATCAAGTAAACCCCACACAGTTGTAAAGAAGGGTAACTCGAAAAAGCAAACTAATCAAGTAAACTGCTGTGTAGGTAGTGTATCAGTAATTGGCGAAAGAGTTGATGCAGTGAATTTGATGGCAAAGAGCGAAGTGTTTTGTACTGTCCAGATCAATGGTAAATCCACCAAGCTTAAAGTAGACACTGGTTCAAAGTGTAATGTTATATCAGCAGACACATTTGCTAAAGTGAGAGCTAATGAGCAATTCAGTGTAGCCAGTAGTGAAAAACTTGTTGCTTATGGAGGTGAAAAAATTCAAACCGAAGTCTCAGTAATGCTTTCATGTTATTTGGCTAAGAACTGTTACAGCTTGTTATTCTATGTAGTTCAAAGACCTGTGCAGTCATTATTGGGTCTCAGAGACAGTTTGAGAATGAATCTGTTTTCTTTTACCAAAGAAGTTCATCATATAAGTGCATATCCTTGTTCCAATATTTCTGAAGATATTTTTGCAGAGTACTCTGATGTTTTCATTGACAAGTTGGGCAAACTTCCAGTTGTGTATTCCATGAAGTTAGACCCAGAGGTCACTCTCCTAGTCTGACCAGCAAGAAAAGTTCCGATATCTATGCAGTCAAAGCTCATTTGGATAAAATGGTACAGCAAGATGTAATTTGTCCAGTTACAGAACCAACTGAATGGGTGTCGTCCATGGTAGCACCTCACAAAAAAGACTCAGACAAAATCAGAATATGTATTGACCAAGGAGATCTGAACAAAGCATTGAAAAGACTACATCATCCAATGCATACAGTCAGAGGTTGCAGCTCTGATACCAAATGCCACTGTTTTTTCTGTCTTGGATGCAAAAAGTTCATTTTGGCTAGTGATGCTTGATCGCAAATCCTCATTACTTACTACTTTCAGTACCCTGTTTGACAGATTCCCAAGGATGCCATTTGGAATAAATTCTACAAGTGAAGTTTTCCAGTGTGCAGAGGAGCAAAAATTTTCAGGTTACCCTTGTGCCATAATAGTAGATAATTTATTGGTTGGAGGCAGTGGTGAAGCAGAGCATGACAGAAACCTAAAGAGCATTCTAGACAGAGCATATGAAGTGAAGTTAAAAAGTGTAAATTCAGGCTACCAGATATTACATATGTAGGTAATTTATTTACCAGCACTGACTTGAGACCAGACCCGACCAAGCAAGCAGCTATTCTTGAGATGTCAACACCAGATAATTTTGAAACCCTAGAGCATTTCCTAGGCATGGTCAACTATTTAGGCGAGTTTATACCAGACTTCGGTGGGTTGATAGCACCTTTAAGAGAGCTGATGCGCAAAAATGTTACATGGACTTGATTGGAACAGCACCAGAAGGCATTTGAAGACCTTAAGCAGAAAATTGCCACCACACCTACATTAAGATACTATGATGTCAATAAACCAATCACTTTTTCCTGTGATGCTTCAGAATTTGGTCTTGGAGCAGTTATTCTTCAAGAAGACAGACTAGCAGCCTGTGCATCTAGAACACTTACCCAAACTGAAATACAGTATGCTCATACTGAGAAAGAACTTTTGGCAATAGTATTTGCATGTTCAAAGTTCAATGATTATATCTATGGTCGAGCTATCAGATTGAAACTGATCACCAACTTCTAGTTACTATTCTAAAGAAGCCTATGGATTCAGCTCCAGTGAGGTTATAAAAATGGTGCTCAGATTGCAAAAGTACAACTTCAAAATGGTCTATACAAAAGGCAGAATTCTTTATCTGGTTGATACATTATCCAGATTGCCCAGAAATACAACGGAACAGCTTGACACAGAGAATTTTACTTTAACATGATGACAGTGCATAATTTCTCTACCACCAGACTTGATGAGCTGAGAGATCATACAAAGACTGATCCAATTTTGCAAAAGCTCAACCACTACATTAATGTTGGATGACCGTCAAAGGAATCTAGTGTACCACCTGAAGTGCAAACCTATTTTCCTTACAGAGATGAAATGTTGATGGAAGATGGGATTATTTTCAAAGGTCCTAAAATTGTTGTTCCTGCTTCCTTGCAACATGAATATATCCAGATTTTGCATCGTGGTCACCCACGTTCCGCATCTACTAAAAGAAGTGCGAGAGAACTAGTATTTTGGCCTTCACTACTGAAAGACATTGATAAAGTAGTTTCTTCTTGTTCAGTATGCAGTAGTACTATACCGCATTTACAAAGAGAACCACTTCAGCTAAGTCAAGTTCCTAAACTACTTTGGTCAACAGTAGCCACTGATATCTTTGAATGGAACAATCAGCATTGCTTAGTATTGGTAGACTCTTATTCGAAATGTTTTGAAATTGATCTACTACCTAATCTAACATCCACTACTGTTATTACTAAGTTGAAACATCATTTTTTAGTCCATGGTAGTCCACACAAAGTTGTTTCTGACAATGGTACTCAATTTACTAGTTAGTTATTTCAGAAATTTGCAAGAGAATGGGACTTTGTACTTGTTGTTAGCAGTCCTGAATATCCACAGTCAAATGGACTAGCTGAACATGCAGTGCAGAGTGCAAAGCAAATACTTGAAAAGTCAAAGTGTAACAATACCGATGTCTCTTTGAATTTGCTTAATCTCAGAAACATACCTCGTGACGATATACTTGACTCGCCTGCTCAAAGATTTCTATCCAGGAAAACCAGAACAGCGCTACCTATTAGCTCAAGTTTATTGAGGCCTAAAGCTAAGAACAACAGAACCATCAAAGCCCAATTATTCAAGAAGCGTTCTATCCAGTAGTCCAGTTTTGATAAATCAAGAAGATTTCTTTGTCCATTAAAAGAAGGAGAGACAGTGAGGATACAAACGGTGAAAGGTTTCGACTGGATTGGTCAAGTTACAGGTATATGTACCGAGCTGAGATCCTACTTCGTAGAATCCGAGGATGTGGAGTGCAGGAGAAATCTCAGGCATCATCTTCCTGTAACAGAATCATTATCACAGCATTGTTCCTGTGATATGCAAGACTGTAGATCTCAGAGCAAGTCAGACATTGTTCCTGTCCCAGAACCTGCCTTAACTTCTGCTTCTATTCCTGAGGATGTTTCAGATATTCCCAAGGTTGAACATTCAGCAAAGACAGTTCCAGTTGCTAAATCTAATTCTCAGTTTTATGTCACACGATTTGGTCATATTTCCAGACCTAGTGTGAAATACACAGCAACATGGACATAACTGTATAAATGTACCTAGTTCTGTATAATGGCATGACAAAGAACTATTTGTATTATTTGCATGCCAAATGAGAATCATAGCATTGCATGATCTTTTTCTCAAAGAGGGAGGATGTAGAGCAGAGTGCACGTGCTGTATCTTTAAGAAGCATATCAAGGACCGAACGTGCACATATAAGTAGCAGGCACGTGATGTACCCAGTGCCATTTTGAGAGTACAGCCAGACAGTGAGCATGTAGGAATGCAATAGCTAGTTTAAGTTACCCAAGTTAAAGTCAGTAAGCTTCTATCGTGATGTGTTTGTACATAATAAAGCTGCTTCAGCAGCATCGATGAAGACTCATCTATTGTATCCTGACTAAACAAGTGACAGTGACCTTTTTAACTGCCTATTTTCAAGTACTGATGGTTTGGGCCTGAAGTTTAGGTACACATGAAAAGTATAGAGAAGGAAGAAAAGACTCTCGCAGTTTCCACTTCCAACTGCCCCAGTGCCATTTCAAAAAAATGTAGAAGAAACCTTAATAAATTTCAGTCAGACATTGGTAACAGCCAGAAAAACAACAGTGTAGAAAGAGTCCTAATTCTCAGTCTAATTTTCAGAAAAATCATAGAGCCCAAGGAAATGGTTCTCAGCTGCTGTAAGTGAAGGTAAACCTCTTGTGGATGAATAACAGCAGTTGTGAGGCCTTGCCTGGCTGCTTCCCTCTGAAGGCAGTCAAGAGGTTGTGTATTCCCCCCATTTATCAGCATGGAGAACCATAAGCAAAGGTAAATGGATCATGGCAAAAACTCAGGAATTACAACATTTTCTTTATCATGACTTGCCAAGTCCCCTTTGAGTTAGAGGTCCCATTGTATAAGAAGAAAGCAGTTAAGGCAGGGGTCTTAAACCTCCCAAAGAAAAGAACCATTCAACAGATCCCAGTAAGTGAAAAGGGATTCAGATAGAACTTCAGGTTGTTTTTAGTGGAAGAAAATGACACAGAACCTAAGACTAGTTTGGAATCTAAGTGACCTAAATATCTTCTTGCCCAAAGAAACCTTTTGCATGGTTTCAATACATTCATTCCTTCCATGGTCTAGTAGAAAGAGACTGGATGTGCTCCTTGGACATGGGAATACCTACTTCCACATCAAAATAGCAGAAAAATCCAGATATTTCTACACTTCTGAGGCAGAGCCAGTCATTTTCAGTTCCAGACTTTATCATTTGGCCTCATCTCAGCCCTCAGGGTGCCATCTCAGTGGTTGCAGCTCATTTGACAATGGAGAGCCATAGTGTTTCCCATATTGTGACAACTGGGTTCTAGCTGCCTCACCTGTTCTGCACCTAGTGTTGCTTCCTTGAAGGTATCTTTGAATAAGTTATTTCTTTCTCTGGTAATACAGTTAAAGCTGGCAAACTACAACTACATCCTACACGGCTGCTCATGTTGACAGCCTGCAGGCTATGGAAAAAAATCATGTAAAGCCAGACTCCTTGTGAACAGAATCCTGTCTTTTCAAGTTTCTATCATGTCTACAATGTATCTTTCACTTATGTTGCTGGTGTCGTGGCTCTAACTTTTCCCATGTTTTCTCATGCCAGATACTGCATGAGAGCTAGTAGACCATTAAGGTCCAGTGGTTTCTAAATGTGGGAAGTTTTCTTTATGAAATCAACATTTCTTAGGCCCACAGGCATGATAGCTTATTGTGTTTTTATCTGACTGGCCCGAGGGTTTAACCTTATAAAAGTCTTTCATCCTGCTCGTTTAAAAGAATTACATGTTTGTGTGATTCTGCTCATTTATTCAGAACCTCCTTGTGCTTGGCTTACATGTGACTGCAAGACTTTGCTTCTAAAATCATCTGGACCTACAAAGCTGATATAAGTACATTTCTGCCCTTGCCCTAAATGTTTCAGTGATATTTAACACTTCTGTGCTGCATTTATTCATTTTGTTGAATTTATCACAGTGTTTCAGCCTGCACTTGTTAAAGAAACTCCATCTGTTTGTTTCTGTACTGCTTTTATGTTGTTTTAACAATACCCTGATATTTCCTAATCTCCTCTGATACTGCAAAAGCTGTTCTGAGTGAGTCCGCCAAAATATTTCTAAGTTTTGCAAAGTTTGTGGCTGTTGTGAAAATTTCTCAGGGTTAGTGAACTTCTTTCCAAGGATTTGTGATATTACTGAAATTCTTATCTCTGTTGTAAAGCACTTGTTAAGCACTTGTTAATGCATTTAAGCTCAAAGCCAGTTTGTTTGCATTGGAAGGGTTCTTTTTCCTTCTGGCGGTTGCAGAGAACTAAATTCAACCCATCCAAGGTGGGAACTAATGGTCATTAGCTTATTGTGTTTTAATCTGATTGGGCTGAGGATTTAACCTTATAAAAGTCTTTCATCTTGCTCGTATAAAAGCCTCATGCAAATGTGGTTCCCTGTGCTTTTGCATATAAGCAAACCTCTCCAGATTAAAATCCTCTATAGGAAATGCTCGCCATAGTCTCCCACTGTTCACAGCTGCTTGATGAGTTGCCAGTTTGTGCAGAGGGTGGTATCACTGCAGATCATCTATTAGTATACTACTCAACACTCTAACTTTGACCTTTAAGTGACTCTTCCTCACTTCTTCTCATCTAGAAATTGTTTCCTTGCCTTATATAGCATAGGCTAGATTCAGACTTGCTGAATCTAGAGTGTTTGATATCACTGTGCTCTTAGACCATCCATCTTACATTAAGTGGGCCTCACTGCACCCTTGTGACAGAAGTGTGTAGCTCAGGACCCATCTGATTTGGGGATTGCTGGAGAAATTCTTAGTTTGGGGCTTTTCTATTGATAGTTGTGTTAAAACTGTTTAAATTTGCCTGTATATAAGTCTTGTGTTTGTGCAGGTTTGTGCTCAGTGTACTGGAGCTGATCAAGTTTGGTAACTTTAGCCAGAGGTCTGGAGTGTGTCTGCACTAAAATCCAAGGCATCCACTGAAAAAAAAATGTAAGTATATTAAGCCGGCACTGCACTTTGTTAATTGTATTCCTGCTTCATTTTTGCTGTTTGTGACCGTCATCTAGCCCTCTTCCTTCACAAATACCACATTGAGAAAAATTCTGCCACAATGGACGGATAGTTTCCCATAATTTTTCCTACGAGATTGATTGATATGGGCATCCTGAGGCAATGTAGCAATTGCTTCATGTATACTGAATAATTTACTCCTATAGCAAATTAATACCCTGTGACAAATGCAAATACACTGTGGGATTGGAGTTGATTCTTTCACATAAAAATAAACTAGACATCAAACAGGTTGTCAGCACACACGGTTCACTTCTCACACAAAATAAAGTTACAACACATAAACCCACATATGCAGAGCTACTCACTAAAAGCTTATCAAAAGAACAGAGACCTCCCAAACACACACCACCCACACTCATGACAAAGCATAAAGAAACCACTACACATATCAACACAAATACCCGTGTCTCAAAAAATATGCCCCTAACACAAAACATATCAAATGTCTTGGTCATAAAAAACTCCATAGTGAGACACACAGATGTCTCCCTCACCAGACTGGACAAGGAGAAGGTCTTGGTCAGCTGCCTATCAGGTACCAGGATCCGACAAATCACACATGCACTCAAGTCGCTCGACAACAAGTGCCATTCTGATTCTGCCATAGTCCATGTTGGAGTGAATGTCTTGAGATGTACCCTTCTGGACTATATGAAGACAGACATGACAGAATTCTCTGATTATGTGTCCCAGACAGGTATGTCCCTAGCCCTGAGCAGTATCATAGCCTCACCCAGAAAGATGCCACAATATAAACAAAAAAGATTGACTTCATCAATTGGCTTAGCTTCTGGTGTCAGTCCAGGGGGATCCAGCATCTGTTAGCATTGAAGGATATGGTAGACAGACCTTGCTGCTTTGCTAGAGATGGTCTGTATCTGTCCCACATAGGCTTTTGGATACTGGCAAAGGCTTCTGATTCCCCATAGTGCCTTTTTTAGGTGGTGTCAAAACAACAAATTTTCCAACATAACAAAATCTAATTGAGACAAACTCAGGGTTTTGCTGCTTAATGCTAGATGTTTAAACATGAACTTGCACTCTTTGGAAGCACTCATCACTTTGGAGGATGCTGACGTCTGTGCAGTTACTGAGATGTGGTTGAAGGCTGCTGAGATCACCCTGGCCATGCAAGGTTACAATGCCTTCCAAATATTCAGACCTCAAAATGAATGTGAAGGAACCAAAGGTGGAGGTGTCTCCATCTTTATTAAAATACATTTCAAGACTTGTCAAACAGCATGGCTGTCTCAAGGTATTCCATCTCCAATTAACTATTCGGAAAGTACCATACCACATCATTGCAAACTCTAGATCCCTCACCATGAACCAGGGTAAACACACCACCTACCAAGAATATACTGGAATCCCTTGCCATACAGCCCAGCACCTTAGTCATGGGGGATTTCAGCTCTCCTTCCATATTCTGGGGGACATACACAAGCAAAAACACGCTTGGCCAGAGGTTCCTGGACTTTAACACAAATGATCTGGAACAGATATTCTGCACCCCCACTAGGGGCTCTAATTTATTTTATTTATTTTACATTTGTTGACCAGATTTGTCCGACTGAGCTAAGTAGCCCTTTTTCAGCGGAGGCCCGGGGAGAAAAGCTCCACATGTTCTGCAGATTATAATTTACAAAAATAAGTAAACAAACAGCTGGTTTACAGAAAATATTCAAAGCAACATATACATAAAAAAACAAGGATTTACTACAGTAAACTAATCATTATGTCTGTCAGATTTAGAATCCTACATCCTACTACACATCCTATACAATCCGAATGTCATAGACATAGTATTCACCAACATGGGGGGGGGGGGGTCATTGTACTTCCCCATGCATGATGCCCTCCCTGCCAGTCTTGTTTGAAGTACCTACTGGATTTGGCACCCTGACAGAAACAATAATTATAAAAAAAAATTCACCAAAGCTAACTACAGCCTACTAAGTGATAGTAAAAAAAAGCTTCATACCACTTGCAATTGCAGATATCAATGATCACTATGCAGGAGTGTTCTCTGCTGCACCTGACTGGATCAAAACCAGGTCTTCACGTAAAAACATACCACCATGGTGGACTTCAGGTATGAACAGATTATATAACAAGAGGAAGAAACTGTTGTTCCAAAAGCCAAGAGGGATATCACTCTGCAGAGGAAGATTTCCTTCCTAAGCTTAAACAAGAAAATAGAAATGCTGTAAAGTCTGCTAAAGCAAATTACTAAACTAAAATTGCATCCCTAGCCAAGGATAATCATAAAGCATTCTTTAACTACATCCCAAAGCCTAAAAGGGAGTGCCCAGCTATGTGCTGAACTAGTTGTAGATGGGAGTACTCATACTTCACCAGAAGATATCACCAACCTGCTAGCTGACAGAATCAGTGGAAACTTCACCCCCCTATCTCCACCTACCATATCCCAAAACATACCTGACATCAGCACTCTGCCAAATATCTTTAGAGAACAGGTCATCTCTTTGCTCACCAAGGCCAAAACCACAGCCTCAGTGGGACCAGATAATATCCCAGGTTGTTTACTAAACAGTCTAAAACAAGATCTATTGGACCCATTTTTGTTCTCTTTAATCATAGCCTGAGATCCGACTATGTTCCTGCAGAATGGAGAACAGCAACAGTAATCTGGACAGAGGAGGGTAATCAGCTGACCTGGGAATTACATACCCATAAGTTTAATCAGTCTCATCTGTAGGGCCATGGAATTAATTGTCATGGACCTTATTAACAAGGACGTAGGTGACTCCGAAACCCTGGACCCAACCTAGGTTGGTTTTGTTAAGGGTAGAGCATGCCTATTAAACCTGATGGACTTCTTTGCGAATGTCACCAAAGCCATGGATGAAGGTAAGACAGTGCACACAGCCTGTCTTGACCTTGCCAAGGCTTTCGACACAATTCCTCACTGTGGCATCATTGAGAAACTCTCCCAGATAGGGATAAACCCGTACAATACTAGATGGGTAGCCAGTTGACTCACCAACAGAGCACACACTCAAAATTTGTGACTCCACCTCCACCAGTAGACCTGTCACCAGTGGAGTACCACAAGGGTCTGTGCTGGGCCCCTTACTGTTTGGCATCTGCTTGCCAGAAGTCCCTGCCAAAGTAGATAGCCTTTGGCTCACCAAGTTCGCTGATGATTGCAAACTGGGAGCAATCATTGAGCCCCCCAACAATGTCAATGTATTACAAGAAGGGTTATCACAAACAAATGATTGGTGCCAAAGCCATGGTCTAAACCTAAATGCAAAAAAATGCACTATTATTCCCTTTGGCAAAACGGAATTCCTTACAAATTACAATACTGACGGCACTCTTCTGAGCACCAACCCAGGGGTGCAATACTTGGGAACACAGGTTGATAGCAATCTGAACATTGGCCACCAGGTTTCCACAGTGGTAAGGAAAGCCTTCTATGTAGCGCACCTCATAAGCAAGGGCATAACATCTAGGTTAAGGGATGTTATAATACCACTGTACTTGACCCTTATCAGACCACTAATAGAGTATAGTGCACCCTTTTGCATGTACCTCACCAGACTGCTGCAGCAGCTGGAGAGACCTCAGAGGTTTTTCATTATAAAAATACAGGAACTCCAAACTATGGCCTATGTAGACAGGCTGAAAGCCCTGTCACTTTACTCTGTATCTTTTAGGCTACTGAGAGGTGACTTGTGCCTAGCCTGTAAGGCTATCTCCAATCCTGCACTAACAGAAATGCTGCACATCTGCAAGTCAAATGGCTCAAGAGTCATTCACTCTAGTGATCTCAACCTAGCTTGTTACATTAAGAGATCATGCTGGAGAGACAGATGCGTCTCCAAGAAACTACCGCTTCTCTGGAATAGACTCCCTATTCACGTAAAACAGAACTCCTCACTGACCCTATTCAAATACAACCTAGATAATTGGATGGGAGACTGCAAATTTGCACCTTGGGTGGCACCTGTGTACCTCATGGACAACGGTAGCTGATGTTGATCATAGACCCACTCTGTTCATAAATTTGTTCTGCGAACTACCCAAAAAAGAACAAATGGGGATACTTCGGATTAACATGGCTAGACTTGTAAAGGCTCTAGGGCTGTTTGCCTAGTAGTCTTCTATTAATCTATGATATATGATGGAGGGATTTGAATAATTTCTTCTTTGGTGGTCCTTTGCATCTGCTCCCCTTCTTGAGGACAATCCGCACAGATTTGTTAGCCTAAGGTGAGGTGGGGGGTATTTGAATGTGTAAACAGTACAAGGTGTCTGGGTATCATCATAAACTTCCCTTTGTATCAGTATACTGCAAATGAGAGCATTCACCTTACATCACCATACTAATACATAGGGAATACTCAACCCTACCATCTAAGATTGGAAGTTATGAAAATGTGAAAATAGGTGATTCTCCAGCAATCATTTCTTTGTTGCTACGCGCATTAGGGTATAGTTATTTGGCAGACAGGCTTGGCAGATATCTGCTGCTGCTGCGCCATGGATGGTCCCTCAGTATCTCAATATCTCAGAAAATTATCCTTTAAAGGATAGAACCTTGTGTGACCTATTTGCATCTTAATTAGCATCAACTGTGGTAACTTTCTGTCCCACATTCTGTTACCAGGGTATGTCCTGAAGATGCTGACACTCACAGGTTGCCATCTAGACTCTTCTGCACTTTTCACCATTTCCTTTTGATGATGAAATTCTTTCAGGAAGTAACACTTCACTGAGCCAGATTCATCCTTTATCTTCTTACTAGTCTTGGCAGGTTTGGCTCTATCTACTGCTGTCTTATGTTCTTTTT
>NC_056739.1:1619480026-1619545091 GCF_019279795.1 Protopterus annectens | reverse complement strand
GGAGGGAAGACGGCAAGAGTCAAGTGGGATAAGTTTATTTTTCCAACAGAATAGGGCAGATTGGGATTACCTGATTTGAAGGGTTATTTCAGAGCAACACAGTTAAGGCTTCTATACATAGCACATGCAGAAAACAATAATGATGGAACAGGGGGAAGGCTCAGGAAACAAAAAGAGACTAGGATTTTGGATGAATACCTTTACGAAGAATAACAAAAATCATACAGAATGTTATATTCATAAAGTGGCAAAAAGTATTCTAAGAACTAAGCCAACACAGGAATGCAAAAAGGAGATTCTACCATAGGGATGACTGCAATTAGGAATAGAGACAATAAGCAAGAGGGGGCTGGAATTCTTTGGAGAAAACTGGCAAAGGAACCAAGTTATTGGAAGCAAATAACTAGAGAGGGAAATGTAATAGAATGGGAAGACGCCAAGAATTGAATTGGACTGCAGGTTAGAGATTGCCTTCCCTATCAAGGACTGATATCATCGTACAGGCAAAGAGAAAGAAATAGGGGGTCCTGAATTAAAGACCAGCACTGGTAGAGTTTTCAGTACAATCTAGAACAGAAGCTGTCATTAAAAAAGGAATAATTAGCACAGCATATAAAATATTGTATGATAAGTATAAGAATCAATCAGAGGAGATTGGAGAGGATTGGGAAGAGAGATTGGATAAAAAATCTTCAAAGAAACAATGGGGGGATAATAAGAATCAATCAGAGGAGGTTGGAGAGGATTGGGAAGAGAGATTGGATAAAAAATCTTCAAAGAAACAATGGGGGGATACATGTATGTCTCCCAAATATGCAACAAAGTCTAGAAGATTTAGAGATCTTTGCTTAGAAGTGTTTTCATAGGTATTTTTATACCCTAAGTAGACTCCAAAGAATTTTTCCTCAGGTAGACAGCAACTGTTGGAGATGTGATGGGGAAGAAAGAGTTAACTGGGAACATATTTTCTGGGAGTGTAATGAGTTGGCAGACTTTAAAGACTCCCTGCAGACTGCTCTGTCACAGGATACTGGGTGAGCAAATTGGTGTAACTAAGATAATGATTTTTTTGAGCTATAATATGGAATTGTAATTGCCTAGATATAGTAGATAGAGCCTTGCTGTGTCTATGTTGTCTGCCAAAAAGGCAATTAGAAAATAGAAATCAAAATCTAAACCAACTTTACTACAGGTAGCAAATATATTAACAGAGATAAAAGAACTGGAATTGGGATCTTTAGAAAAGAGTAGGAGCAAATTACATAGGAAGAAATGGGAATTGTGGGAACAATACATGGAGAGGAGGAACAAGATTTAAAAGAAGGCAGGATTTGAATGAGGTATTTAATGTTTGACTAACAATGACTGGATAGATTATAATGTTTACAACTACAATTGTGTGAACATGGTTTGAAATGTATGTTTGCAACTGGATTATGTCAGCATGGTTTGTTTTCATTTATATAAATGTAAGATTGCTTATGTTATACGTGCTAATTTAATAAATATGTTTCTTGTTTAAAAAAAAGAAGGCCTGAATCAAACTAATAAGTGGTGCCAGAGTTACGGCTGAAAATTCAATGCCAACATATGTATAATAGTAACCTTGGGTAAGACATCCAGGACTGAGCTTTTGTGAATTCAGTATTTAACAGTCATTTAGTACAGGTAGAGCCTGTTGTCATACAGAAGACACTCAAGGTGGATATGTAATGCATTCGATCCAAGCAAGGCAGTATTTGCCTAGTCAGAAGGCTTCGGCCGACTAGAAATTTTGTATGTAAGCGGTATACAATGAGATATCCATCAAGCCAAGGTCACCTTTGTTACTGGTTTGCCCAAGGATGGCTTAGCAAAAGAAACAAAAAGCTGCTCCAATCTGCGAGAAGCAGCTGTTCTATGCAAGTAAAAGCGCAATTGTCGATGCACATCCAATAAAAGTTAGGGAAGAAGACAGGCAGATTAATGGATTGGTTAATGTTAGCCTCAGAAGCCACTTTAGGTAAGAAGGAAGGATTAGTCCTGAGAGATACTATGTCCTTATGAAAGACAAGATACAGGGGTTTAGTACAAAGGTCCTGAAGCTCCGATACTCTTCTGGCTGAGGTAATGGCAATAAGGAAGGCAGTTTTCCAGGACAGGAATTTTAAGTCAACAGAAGCTGTAGGCTTAAAGGGTGGACCAGTAAGAGCCTGAAGAACAAGGGTTAAATCCCATGGAGGAACCACATTCTTGATTGGAGGTCTTAAAAGAAAGGTGCCCTTCAAAAAGATCTTACAGATCTTGGCGGAAGCCAAAGGGCCAAGATTGTCCCCGATGTGGAAGTGAGAAATAGCTGCCATTTGAACCTTCTCAGTAGAAGAGCTGGCCCCTTGATGGAAAATGTGAGAAAGAAATTCAAGTACTGCTGGAATCGGGGCTGTAAAGGGATCTAAATTCCTACTGCAGGCCCACATGGAAAAACATTTCCATTTACTTTTGTAGATCTTCCTGGTAGAAGGTTTATGCACTGCCACCAGGATGGATTTAACTGCGGAAGAGATACTGGGAGTCCTAGCCATCAATGGAACTTGATCAACCAAGCTGAGAGCTTGAGGTCATCCAGATTTGGAGGTTTCAATCCCGAAGGATGGGAGATCAGATCCGGAATGGGATCCAAGAGCCAAATAGGGGCTATGAGGTGTGACCGTAAGTATGGGAACCAGGTTTGACAAGGCCAGAATGGGGCTATAAGGATAATCTTGCTCCCCAAACGACAAGCTTTCTGTAAGAACTTTGTCATCAATGGGAGTGGAGGATAAGCATAAAGAAGACCGGATGGCCAAGCATGAACTAGAGCGTCTCTGGGGCTCTCCCCCGGCGGGGGGATTAGAGCAAAAAACTCGCTGCACTTCGCGTTTAAAGGCGATGCAAAGAGATCTCAACAAGGTTGACCCCACCTGAGGAAGATCTGTTTCGCTACTAAGGGGTTCAGAGACCACTCGTAAGGTGAGAGGATAGTCCGACTCAACTTGTCTGCCAAAATGTTGGACCGACCCAGAATGTGCATTGCTAACAGAAAACGGTTGGTGGATATCGCCCACTCCCAAACTCTCATGGCCTCTCGGCAAAGAGGGTAAGACCTGGTCCCCCCCCTGTTTGTTGATGTACCAGACCACTGACATGTTGTCCGTCTGAACTGCAATAGTCCCCAGAGGAAGAAGGGCATGAAAAGCCTGCAACGCTAAGAGCACCACCCTCATTTCCAGGACACTGATATGCAGAACTGTCTCTGAGTCCACGTGCCTTGGACAGTTCTGCCCATACAATGCCTCCTCCACCCCAGGCGAGAAGTGTCCATGGTCACTGTGGCTTGGGGTTGAGGAATTACAAACGGCCACTCTTCCCGCAGCTCTCGGGAATGGAGCCACCAAATTAGGGAGTCCCTGCAAACTTTGCTGAGTGGAATCGGGGCATCCAACGGATTTTGAAGTATGGACCACTGGACCTGCAATGTCCATTGAAGAATCCTCATTTTTAGATGGGCCAGGGGTGAAAGATTGATAGCTGCTGCCATGGATCCTAGGGCTCAAAGGACTAATCCCACTGGAGGGGCTGGAGAGTGAAGAAGCGCAAAGACGTGGAGAGGTAGGTTGCGTAATCTGTCCAATGTCAGGAAAGCCTTGGACTGAAGTGCATCTATTCTGGCCCCAATGAAGTCCAGTACCTGAACTGGTTTGTAGGGACGATTTTGAGAAATTTATGGTGATCCCCAATTGGTGGGCCAAGAGCAGAAAACAATCCCGGGCTGAGCAAAGTAGATGCCTGGTGGGAGCGGTGAGAAGCCAGTCGTCCAGGTAAGGAAAGACCTGTATTCCCTGAAGCCTCAGGTGGACCACTACAACTACCATAACCTTGGTAAACACCCCTGGGGGCTGTGGTGAGACCAAAGGGGAGGACCCGGAACTGATAACGACTGGCTTCCAGCTGAAAGTGGAGAAACCTCCTGGATCGTCTGTCCAATAGAATATGGTAGTACGCATCCTTGAGGTCTATAGAAAGTACAGTTTTGTACCTACCATAAATGTAGATGTTCGAGTGCTAATACAGCTGCAGTAATCACAGATGGGTTTTCTGCCGTCAGGCGGGTCCTCGGTCGGCCGAATTCCAAAGACTAGGTCCGGCGTCGGTTGTTGTCGCTTTCTTTCCTGACGTCAGTGAGGCAGGGGTATATAAGACACAGCCGACGCCATTTTCTTCAGTCTTTCTTGCCCCAGATGTCAGGTGCCCCCAGAAGGAAGGCAATGCATAAATTATATTTATATACATGCAATGCAATATAATCAAAAATCAGTAGTTGCAAGCAAATATACCATAGAAGGATAACCCAATCAGGTTGTATGAAGAGGGGTTAAAAGCCCTAGGACTTTACCAAGAGGGGAAGGTGGGAGGGAAAACTGTACTGCAGCTGTATTAGCACTCGAACATCTACATTTATGGTAGGTACAAAACTGTACTATGTTCATCGTGCATACAGCTGCAGTAATCACAGATGGGTAGAATCCCAAAGCTACGCACAGGGTGGTAGGCACTAGGTGGAACTGGGATGAGCCAGAATGCCTTGCAACACAGCAGTGGCAAAGCCTGCTCTAGTTTTGGAATATAAGGGCAGGTGGTAGTGTTTTGTGAAGGTATGCACAGAACTCCAAGTGGCTGCCTCCAAAATATCTTTGGTAGGAACTCCTCTGAGGAAGGCTGTAGAAGTAGCTGTGGCCCTGGTGGAGTGGGATCTGATGCCTGTAGGGACAGATTTTCCATGATAGGAGTAACAAAACCTTATGCAGTGGCCTATCCATTTTGAAATAGTCTGTTTGGTAACTGGCTTCCCTTGAGCTCCTACAGCATAGGACACAAAAAGTTGTTCTGATTTCCTGAAAGGCGTTGTTCTGTCCAAATAATAACGTAGCTGTCTATGGATGTCTAAGGAGTGTAGCAGCCTTTCCCCTTTGTTTTGAGGATTGGGGTAAAAGGTAGGTAAGTGTATGGCTTGATTTAAAGCTACCCTGGATACCACTTTAGGCATAAATGACGGGTTGGTTCAAGGAAACCCTGTCCTGATGGAAGATGAGAAAGGGCTGCACAGCCATGAGGGCTTGTAGTTCCGAAACCCTACGAGCTGAGGTAATGGCCAGAAGGAAAGCTGTTTTCCAGGACAAATATTGCAAATCTGTTGAGGCAGCTGGTTCAAAGGGAGGCAATGTTAATTTTTCCAGAATGTAATTAAGATCCCAGGTTGGCATTGGTTGTTTCCTTGGTGGTCTTATATTCTTAGCCCCTCTGAGGAACTGTCGTAAGAGTGGGTGAGAGAATGAGGGTGGATCAGTGTTGAATTCTGCAGAAATGGCTGAGGCATGGATTTTTATGGAGGAAAATGAAAGTCCGCTGTTCAGCAGCTCAGCTAGATACTGTAACACCTGAGGCAAATTCAGTTTTCTAGGGTCCTGGCCTTTTTTCTCATTCCAAGAGCAAAACCGTTTCCATTTTGCGGAGTAAGCCTTTCTAGTATATGGCCTTCTGGCCTCCAAAATGACATCCTGCACCTCTTTGGGGAGTAGGGTCTGTTGTGGTGTTAAGGAATTTTCCATGCAGCGAGACTGAGTGTTTTCAACTGACTGTGAAGAGTTTTGTAGCTGTGCTGAGTCAGCAGAAGAGGCATTAGAGGTAGGGACCAGGGAGGAGTATGTGTTAGGCTCCTCAGGAGTGGGTACCAATGTTGTCTTGGCCAGTCTGCAGCAATCAGTATCATCTTTGGTCTTTCTGCTCTTGCTTTCAAGAGCACCTTGGGCAGAAGAGGCAGAGGTGGGAAAGCGTACACTGTCCATGCTGCCCAACTGAATGAAAGGGCGTCCACTCTCCAGGCCTTTGGATGAAAGATCCTTGAACAGAACTTTTCCAATTGATGATTCCTGTGGGAGGCGAAGAGATCTATGTCTGGCCTTCCCCACGCTTGGATTATCTTTGTAAACACTTGAGGATGCAACTTCCATTCGTGTGGATCTGTCATATTTCTGCTTAGATAGTCTGCCAGCGTGTTTTCCAAACCTGGCAAGTACTGTGCTTGAAGTTCGATTTGCCATTCCAGAGCCAAGTTCCAAAGTGTCATGGCTAGTCTGCACAGGGGGTATGAATGTGTTCCTCCTTGTTTGTTTATGTACCACATTACTGTGGTGTTGTCTGTTCTTATCAATAATTGTCCTGGATGCAGGAGGTCCTTGAAGGCTGTAATTGCATTTATCACTGCTAGCATTTCTTTTTGATTGATGTGAAGGTGCTTTTCCTTTTGGGACCATTTGCCCTGGATGCACCTGTTTGTCATGTGCGCCCCCCAGGCGTAATCTGAGGCGTCTGTTGTGATGACTTGATTTGCTTGAGGCTTGTAGAATGGGAGACCTGTGTTTGTTTGACATGCTTGGGCCCACCATAGAAATTCCTTTTGCAAACATGGAATTATTGGTATTATTGTTTCCAAACTGTGGCTGTGTTGAGACCATAGGTTTTTTAGGTACCATTGAAGTTTCCTCATATGCAACTTTGCACATGGGATTAAAAGAATGCAAGATGCCATGAAGCCCAGAGCCTGCAGGATTTTCCTTGCAGTAAGTCTGGTACAATTTGCTAGTATTTTGAAGTACTGAGTTAGTTGCCCTGTTTTTCTGGCGTAAGATAGGCCATCTGGGTGTTTGTGTCCAAGTTGGCACCCAGGAAAGTTATTTTCTGAGATGGTGTTAGCCTGGATTTCTCTTTGTTGACTGTGTATCCCAGAGAATTCAGTAACCGTGTTACATAAGCCAGATGTTCCAGAAGTATGTGTTTGCTGTCCGCTTGGATCAGGCAGTCGTCCAAATAAGGGTAAATTTGTATCCCTTGAAGTCTGCAGTAGGCAATTACTGATGCCAGGCATTTCGTGAATACTCTGGGTGCAGTAGATAAGCCAAAGGGCAATGCAGAGAATTGATAGTGGATTGAACCTGCAAGAAATCTGAGGTATCTTCTGCAGCTTTGTCTGATTGGGACATGCAGGTATGCCTCCTTGAGGTCCAATGTTACCAGCCAAAACTCCTTGTCCAGCATGGGAAGAAGCTGCTGTAATGTGAGCATCTTGAATTTTGGTACGAGTAAGAATGTGTTTAGGACGGATAAGTCCAAAATGGGTCTCCAGTCGGTTCCTTTCCTTGGTACCAGAAATAGCCTGGAATAAAAATCTTGACCTTGTTCGTGAGTAGGTACCTCTTGAATAGCTTTCATGTCTATGAGCTTTGAAATTTGTAGTTGTGCCTCTGCCCTTTGATTGTGTGGCAGATTTGGCATGCCTCTCATTTTTGGAAGAGTGTGAAAATGAAATCTGTAGCCTCTGTTTATAACGTCCAGGATCCATTTGTCTGTTGTGACAATATGCCAATTTCTAGTAAATAATGCCAGCTTTCCTCCCAAGGGTGCTGCCAGCTGAGACTTGCTTGGCATGGAAAGGAAGAAGTCATTGAGTTTGTTTCCTGTATTGTTGTGCACTGTCTTCGCCACCTCTTGGTGCTGGAGGTTGCCATTGCCTGCCTCTATATATGATCCTTGTGATTGTCCTCTGCCCCTTGTGCTCCGTATCTACCTCTTTGGGGCTTGTCCGTGGCTGGAAAGGACCAGTTTTTAGAAGGCCAATTTCTGCTAAAACGTGGTGGTTGAACCTGTAGAAAAGCTTTGACAGTTTGCATAGATTTGGCTTTTTCTTCCATGTTCTGTAGTATCTCCTCAGCATTAGTACCAAATAACACATCCTTTTGTAAAGGAGCATCTAGTAGTTTAGCTTTCACATGATCAGGCAAGATTTGTTCCCTAAGCCATGCATGTCTACGAATGACTGATCCTGTAACAGCAGCTCTACTTGAGGCCTCTAGGGCATCATAGCCACATTGTAAGGTGTGTTTACCCACTTGTTCTGCACTATGCATCATATCCTGCAACTCCTTTAAATCTGGTTGTTCAGGTTGAGACATTTTATTTCTTAATTGTGATAACAGAAACTGCTGATATTTAAGCATATGGAACTGACAATTTAGGGCCCTCATGGCTAGCGTGGCGAGGTATATACCTTTTTCCCCACCTTTCTAAGGATCTTGACTCTCTCGAAGGAAGTGGATTCTTAGCAGTAGAGGCCCTCATTCCCTTGGGGCCTTGAGAAATGGTTTCAGGGTCAGCATTATGGCTCTTGTAAAGGAATTGGTGAGAGTTAGGAACTCTGTAGTACCTATCAGGCTTGACTGGGGCAGGAGGCAGGGAATCCGGATTAAGGCAAGCCTCCGAATAAACATCACCAAGTATGTCCAAGACAGGAGGTATCGCCAGAGGTCTGTGTTGAGGTAACAAAAGAAATTCCCTAAGTCTTTTCTTGGAATCAGAAAAGTCTTGGCCTTCCCAATGGAAGTGTTCCCTCAAGGTGTGCAAGGTTTCCCCAAAAGAAAAATCCTCTGGAGGAGATACAGAAGGAATGGACTGCTCTGCATCAGAATACTCAAAAGGGGAGTAAGAGTGTTCCTCTACATCAGAATGTTCTGAAAAAATGGAGCCCTGATCAGAAGAGGGAGAATCTTCCTCCACTCTGGGTCTCTTGTCTGGAGGGGGTTGGGAACCCCTGATAAGAGTAATTAAATCCTCAGCCATTTAAGCATCTGTTTTAGGCATGGGGCCTGGAGATGGGCCCTGTGCAACAGGCCTCTTGGGATGCCTGGCTGATTTGGACTTAGTAAAGGCCTTAATGGAAAAGGAAGATGAGGGTCTAAAGACACCATGGGTGGAAGTGGACCTGTCCACATTAGGAGGCTCAACACTCACAGTGGCTTCGGTGGTTGTAGTCTGGGTATGGGCCGAGGTACCTGCGGTTTCGGTTACAGAAGACACCGCCAAAGAAGTGTCGTCGGTAGTCAGGGACTGCATAGGCATCTCGCTGAGAACCGGACCACGTGTAGCCGGTTTTGGCGTGGTGTTGGAGACCGGACCTCGTGTCGGTCCTTGTCCTTGCGTTTTTGGAGAAAAGCGGTAGTCGGAGTCTCCGACGACATTTTATAATCAAAGGCTTTACCAAAAAGGTGTTGGGCGAACTCCGCCCGACGCTTAATAGTGCGTTTATTGAAAGTAGCGCAAAAGCCACAGCCCGAGACGTCGTGGTCTGTGCCTAAACAAGGTATGCAGAGGGAATGGAAATCCTTATGCGGTATTTGCTTCCCACAAGAAATACAATTACTTTTTCTGACATCGGTCTGAGGCAAGAAAAGTTTCCCCAATGGGGTACTTAGCTTTAAAGAAGACTTCGGTTTCCAATTTTTCATAAATTCAGGAGCTGGCCGACCAGCACTTGCGAACTGCTTCTGCTTCGGGCACCGTGCGGCAAAAAAGACTGAAGAACATGGCGTCGGCTGTGTCTTATATACTCTGGCCTCGCTGACGTCAGGAGAGAGAGCGACAACAACCGACGCCGGACCAAGACTTTGGAATTCGGCCGACCGAGGGACCGCCTGACGGCAAAAAACCCATCTGTGATTACTGCAGCTGTATGCACGATGAACATCCTGTAATGGCCATAACAGTCACCCACCAGCAGCTGAGGCACAGACTGAGCCCACTTTACTATTAAGGGCTCCTTACAATGTTTCTTTTTCTTGGGACTGGAGGAAGGTACAACCATGGGGCCAATTTGCTGTTCAGCCCAATTCCTGCTTAGCACAGCTAAAGTGTGTTGCTGATGGGTAAGTTGTCAACAGTAGTGTTTACAAACATAATACACAATGACACTCTCAAAACACACTTGCCCCCCCCCCAAAAAAAAAGACTCAGCAAGTCCCACAAAATAAACACAAGTTTCTCCACAAAATGTGTTTAAAATAATCACTAGCAGAAAAAGTTAAAAAAAAAGAGGGTATGCAGTTTTTCTGATAAGCAGGTTTCAACAGTCCTGTAAAGTACACTAAAATTAATAAAATATATAATTTCTTACAGAAATCAGTACATATTACTGGAAAAAGTAAGAGACTTTGGAAGATTTTCCCAGAGGGAACTTTTCTACTCAGAAATGGATGATTGTAAGCAGACAATAGAGACTCTGAAGATTGCAAGATGAGCGCTGTCTAATGGAGACAAGAAAGTACTGAAGCTTTTGGAACCCAGGCCACTGGTTTTCTCTACTTAGGAGTTCAGGTAACCAGCAGGTTGGGGGCATGTGGAAGGAGCCCAAGACTTTGGAAGACTAGTTGTCTGTTACATCCTTGGCAGGATAAAATCCATCCAGCTAAGGCTACTGCAAAAGTGATTATTAATGAACATCAGCTGGGCAGATTTTTGATTCCTTTGGCACTGCACATGTAAAATCTCAGTTTTTATGTACATCCAAAGTATGTAAAATCTCTTCTCCTTTGCTTTCACAATTCAGGGAATAAACAGGGAAATATGTAACTTGATTAAAGGAAAATTATATTACTACCTTGGACAAGAAGGAAAGACTAGCTTTCAGGGTCATTCTAGCTTTATGGAAACATAAAGGCATCTTTGTACACAGTGGCTTGGAAAGTTCAGTTGTGTAAAATCTTACCATAACAGTAGATGTCCTTCTCCTCACTGTTGCAGTAATCCTTACATAAGGGATCTCCTGCCAAGGATAGCCCAATGTCCAACCAGTATACCAAAGCTTTTAGAATTTATAGCTATTGTACATCACAAGTATGTTCCCCGCTCAAGGCATAGGGCATAAAAGTGACGTTTGGATGTACATACCTCAGAACTGAAAAGCCCCAGGAGGAAAAGAATGTCCCCAGGGAACAAGAGGAACATGTGCATCCAGAAGGGGAAAAAAAGAACAAACAACCCTGGCCAGGAAGGCAAGAAGAATAAGGCAGTGCAGAAGGGGAGGAGGGAATGACTAAATACTGCAACAGTGAAGGAAAGGACATCTACTGTTATGGTAAGATTTACACAGCTGTACCATGTCCTTCCAATTCACTGTTGCAGTATTTCTTACCTAAAAGAGAGTATAAAAGCTCAAGAGGAAACCTGGGAGGAGAAGACACAGTGAAGAGCCCTCTAGAAACCCATGCAGGATACCCATTACAAAGTCAGCTCTTGCTCTGGAAACAACAACCAGTTTGCAATGTTTAGTGAAGGTATGGACAAAAGTCCAAGTAGCAGCCAAAAGGATGGAATTGGTATCCAGTCCTTTGAAAAAAGCACCAGAAGATGCAACAGCTCTGACAGAATGAGCCTTTACAGAGCAGGAAAGGCATTTACCATGAGAGGAATAACAAAAAATAAATGGCCTTAGAAATCCAGGAAGAGATGATTTGTTTAGAAACTGCCAAACCCAAAGTGCTGAGATGAAAGTAAACAAAAGTTACTTAGATTTGAGAATGGCCTTAGTCTTATCTAAATAATATCTGAGCTGCCTATACAAATCTAAGGTGTGAAGAACCTTTTCACTAGTAAACTGCAGAGAAGGAAAAAAAGGAGGGTAAATTAATAGATTGATTAAGAAACAACTCACTGACCACCATGGGCATAAAAGAAGGATTAGTTCAAAGACATACCCTATCCCTATGGAAAACTAAAAAAGGAGGAGCAACCATAAGAGCCTGAAGCCCAGATACTCTCTTAGTTGAAGTATGGACCCCCCCCCACAAAAAAAAATAAAATCAAGTCTTCCAAGTACAATGTTGCAATGAAGCTGAAGCAGCAGTCTCAAAGGGACCCTGTGTCAATTTTTCAAAAACAAAACTGAGGTCCCTAGAAGTTGGAATAGGCTTTCTGGAGGCCTGATATGAAGGACACCTTTAAGAAATTGTTTGACTTCAAACCTAGAAGCTAGAGGAGGAGTCAAGGGCAGACAAGCAGATATAGCTAAGAGGTGAGCTTTAAACGAAGAATATGCTAACCCCAGCATGGAGCAATTCACACAAATAAGACAGAACCAGAGGGATCTCCAGTGAAAAGGGATCCTGACTATGAAAGAGACACCAGACAGAAAATCTCTTCCATTTGAACAAATAGAATTTCCTGGTAGTGGATTTTCTGGCCTCCTGCAGAACCCAGAACACATCCTCAGAAAATAGGTGCCTAGAAGGGATCAAAACTCTGTCATCCATAACGTCAGTTGAAGACTGGAGAAGTGAGGATGGAGAAGAGATGCTTTGCCTTGTGTGAGAAGGTCCGCCCAGTGAGGTAAGTTGTGCTGACTGTCCCTGGCTAAGTGAGAGAGATCTGGGAACCAATGTTGTCTTGGCCAAAAGGGAGTTACCAGCAAGATTTGGGGGGAGTCTTGCTTAAACTTATGCAGGACCCTTAGAATCAGGGGAAGGGGAGGGATTGCATAAGGAAACACCCCCTTCCAAGGAAAAGACAGGCCATCCACCTTCAAAGCTAGAGGAGTTGGGACTCTGGAACAGAAGAGAAAATTTTGTCTGATCAGAGGGGAGGCAAAAAATATATTTGATGAATACCGCACCGATGGACAATGTCCAGAAACACATCTCTGTGAAGTACCCATTTGTGAGCCTGTGTGCTAGACTTTCTCAAACAGTCTGCCTCTAAATTCTCCTCTGAGGGAATGTAGACAGCCTAAAGAGTCACTTGGTACTGGACAGCTAGATCCCAAATCTGAAGATTGAGCCTGCAAAGAAGGTAGGACCATGTCCTCCTTTTCTTGTCTACATTCCACATCACTGTGATATTGTCTGTGACACTGAGGGGCCCTGGAAGAAAGAGGGAATGAAAAGCCTGAAGAGCTAAAAGGACAGCTCTCATCTCCTTGATGTTAACGTGATCTGACCTCTGATGAAGTGGTCACAGACCCCTGGACCTTGACAGAACCAAAGGCAGCTCCCCAACCCCTGTCCAAGGCATCTGGAGAGCTCTTAAGAAGGGAATGGAGGTTGGAAAGGAACGCCTGGGTTGAGAGAAAGCTGATGAATCCACTACTAAAGCTAATGTTTGAAACAGGGAAAGATGGGAACTAGGAAATCCAGTGGATGACAATGTTGAAGCCACAATGACTTAAGGTACCACTAAAATTTTCTCATATGCAGCCTGGCCAGATGCAGCATTGGAATGGTGGAAGCCATAATCCTAAGAACCCTGGGAAAAACCCGGGCTGTGACTGAAGCTACGGGAAGAAGATATTGGAAAACAGGCAATTAGAGAGGGAGCCTTGGGGGAGGCAGGGATGCCAGCATGGGAATGGTCTGGAGCTCACAACCAAGAAAACCATAATCCTGAGAAGGAACCAGTACAGATTTTTGAAAATGTATGGTGAACCATAGGCTTTGTATCAGGTAAACAAACAGGAAAACTGGAGGTCCTGAAGCAGAACCTCAGGGGACAAAGCCTGAATGAGCAGGTTGTCTAAATACGGAAAGACCTGAATTCATCTCAGCCTGCAAAAGGCAATGATAGGAGTGAGGCATTTGGTGAATACCCTTGGTGCAGTAGAGAGGCCAAAGGGTGAAGCAGAGAACTGAAAATGCAAGGAATAAACACTGAAATGCAAAAACATCATGACAACAGGATGGATGGGGATGTGAAGGTAGGCATCTTTGATGTCCAGAGATTTCAGGAAAGCCTAAGGAAGAAGAAGAGGGAACAAGTTTTGAAGGGGCAACATCTGAAAGGACAGGACCTTTAGAAAGCTATTAAAAAAGAAAGGTCCAGAATGGGCCTCCAGTTGCCTTCCCTCCTGGGGACCAGAAACATCCTGGAATAGAAATCCTTCCCTTCCTGGGTAGGGGGCACAACTTCAATGGTGTCCTGGACCAGAAATCCCTGAAGCACATATACAAAGGAAGGAAGCTGTTCTTGTAGAGGTTGTGGGATACCCAGAAAGGTGGAAGGGATTTTCACACCATGAAATAACCCTGGCAGATGATGGGCAATACCCAAGAGACTTGATTGACCCTTAATCAATTGGGAAGGGACAGGGAAAAACGATGGGACAAAGGAAGCTGGTCAAGGGAAAGAGGAAGCAAACTGTCAGATGGAACCTGGTTAGTCTTGAAAAGAAGGCTTCTGAGAAGTATGAGTTGACTTAGGTGGAGGTACACATCTAGAACCCTTTTTATCTTTGGATGGGGAGTGAGACTGTCTATGAACAAAAGCAGATTTGGAAGAACAATTCCTCTGAAACTTGGGGGTAGGAGAAACAAAAATATGTTTCAGTTCCTGCAAGGCCTTGCAGTTGTCCTGGAGAGACTTAAAAAGTTAAGCAGCAGCACAGCCACAAAGGTTTTTATTATCAAGAGGACCATCCAATAATTTGGCTTTAATGTCATCAGGTAAAGGCTGAAGATGAAGCCAAGAGTAATACCTCAGAACAGAACCAAATGCAGCAGCTCTAGAAGAAGCATCTGCTGCATCATAACTACCATTTAATGGAGTGTTGAGCTACTTGAGAGGGAGAACCCACCAAAGAAAGGTTCAAAACCTTCCCTTCAGAATCAGGAAGGTGAAAATTGCTTTAGAAGGTAGAGAAAGAAGGTCTACAACATACCTAGTCATATCAGTCTGGTAAGTGATAGCCTGAAAAGTCAAAGTAGCAGCAGTATGAAACTTTTTGCCCAGACATTCCATGGGACTATCATCTTTGTCTGCAGGAAGCGGTTTAGTCGAAGCCGAAAGCTTAGAAAGTTTGTCAGAAGAGACAAACACTACAGAAGGATCATTAGAAGGACATTTCTACAAAATTTGCAATCATCAGGCACCTTGTAAAATCTGTCAGGTTTCTTGAAGGCTGCAGGCTGAGAATCAGGGGCAACAGAGATTGCTGAAAAGGTATCTAGGAGGGCAGCCAGGACTGGAGTAACAGCAGAGGGTATAGGAGACTCCAGCTGGAGGAGTTCATAACACTTCTTCTGAATATCAGAAACATGAGAACAATCCCACCTGAAATATTCCATCATGGGTAAAACAGTGTCCTCAAAGGACAGCCTAAAGGAGAATTTGGACTAACACAATTCTCTTCCTCAGTCCTATAGTCCAAAGGAGAGGGGCTCGAGAAGTGTTTGCCAAGGACTCTTCCCCAGAATCCAGATCTTCATCAGAGGACTCTTGCTCCCTAGGCCTCTTAAGAGGAGTAGATAATGAGGGAGGAACAGGCACAGAGACTACATGAGGAGGTTTTAAAGCCATTAAAGCATTAAACAACCCTTAAGTAAAATTCTGTTATTCGTGTTGGGGATTTTTATCATCAGGAGGAATATGCCTGTTTTTTTTTTTCTTTTGTAGGACGTCTGCATGAAAAACCCTGGGTGGGCTGTACCCCTGCCAATACTCAACCAGCTTAGTAGGAATCTCCTCCTGAACTAGAATCTGCAGAATCCCTCTTAGCCCCTCAGATATAATCAGCCGAGGTTCCCCCTAAATGTCTAGAGCAGACATTTGAAAAGCCTCAGACAACATGTGAGAAGTTGGATCCATGAGGCTTTAATCAACAACTGGATGATCCTCTGGGCTTTCACCAGCCTCAAGAGAGAAAGAGGTCCAGGGGAGGCTGGACAGCAGCCAAATCAGACCTTAGTTTTTTGGCCTTTTTCTTGGCCGGCAGCTGACACTCAGGAAGGGGAGACTCCACCATAGCACCTTGTACCAATAACTTTATAAGCTGGTTTTCTAGGTAAATAGACAAGGAGGAGAGACAACTACATAAGGTCTTAGGGACAAACGCCTGGCAAACAGAACACTGCATATGGTTGTGAGAAACATCCAAACAGAAGAGACACTGTTTGTGACTACCTTTATAGGGAATCTGCCTCCCACACTGTCGTTTCCCCCTTCTGGATAACATGTAAACTCACAACAATAAAAATAAAAGTGAAGAAAAGAAAGAACCCCAATGGTGCACTTATCTGAAAATGGTTTGGTAACCAACACAGAACAGCTTTTAGACAGATGTTCAATGATGGCATACAGACTGGTGGAAAAGAAATTCTGAGGTATGTATGTTACGTTTATGACATCTATAAATTCTGTATACTGGCCAAATGTTGGGCTATCCTTGGTAGGAGATCCCTTATGTAAGGAATACTGCAACAGTGATATGGGAGGAATGGGAGAGCCTCCTGTGAGATGTAATGGTTATGAGTACACAGTTTTCCAGGTACCTCCTTGGAGATGTAATGGTTACAAGTACACACTTTTCCAGGTACTTGTTTAAGCATGGCAAAATTACTTTTTCTAAGACAAAATGTAAGTCCCAGGCTAGAGCCATTCTATTTCTGAGTAGTCTAAGGTGGAAGATGTGCTTAATAAACTGTTTGACTGAGGGCCTTGTGACCACAGATGGATCCACTGGCAGGCAGTCAGAAATACCTGACAAGCACACTTCAGGTGATGCAGAAGTGAGAAGCACATTTTCTAGTACTTGGCTTCCTAGCTTTCCTCATTATTTTTTTTTAAATCCTCAGAATAAAGGTGCCCAGAGAGTAAGAAGATCAAACATTTTTATACAGTTACCCTAAACATGGCCAGGCTTACATTTACCAGGAAACTAATGAAATACATAAGGAGTGGTTTCTCCCTTATCATCTGAAGGAAAAGTGAGAAAGTACAGTTGTGAAGGTAGACTTACAGTAGATGCTCAAATGAGCACTGCTGCAGTAGCCAGAAAGCTTCCAAAGCTTCAAGGTACCTTCTATGCACCCAAACTGTCAGTCAGCTCAAGTTCAGCTGAAGAAAAAGACAGGTTTGTGTGCCAAGCCCTTCAGAGCTTTCATGCCAACAGAGAGAGGAAGGCAGAGCCCAGAAAGGAAAATGCTATGAACAACAAAAAGTACATGTCCACACCCTTGTGTAAACAATGCACAAAAAACAAGGCTGAAGGAGAGAATGGCTAAAGCAGCAGTGATCATTCGGACATCTACTGCATAGTACATTTACTTACACAACTCTAAGTTCATAATAGTAATCATTCTTGCACTAGCCTTAGCTATACGGTAGACTACTCTAGCTTACTATATTTGTGAGGTGGAAGAAGTCCCTACAGAGTGGTCCTAGGAAAGCTTGATGTAGACCTACAGAAGGAATCAAATTTATACTGCTTTGTAAAAGTATGCCTAGAGAATCAAATTGCTGCTTCTAGAATATTTCTAGAATCCAACTCTTTCCAAACAGCCATAAAATGAAGCCAAGTTCCTGGTAGTGTGGGCCTTGAACCTGCCGGGAATACTTTTGTTATGATCAGTACAACAAAAAGTAACACAGGTTGCCCTTTCTTGCTACCTTCACAAGAAATGAACACAATGATCCGAAGATCTGAAACTGAAAGACTTAGTTCTGTCAAGATAGTACCAGAGTTGTCTGTGGACATCCAAGGTATGGAGTATTCCCTTTTTCCTTACTTTTAGGTTCAGGAAAGAAAACACACAGCTGAATGGTTTGGCTTAAAGTAAACTTGGCTACCACTTTAGGCATAAAAAAGGATTATTTCCTAAAGAAAATTGATCTCTGTGGAAGATGAGATAGGGTTGACTCGCCAAAAGAGCTTGCAACTCATATACATCTTAAACAGGTCAGAGCAATCAATGGAACAGTTTTCCATGTTAAGAACCAGATAAGCTGGTTAAAATGATGCACAAGTTTTAGCTTCTCACACAATCTTAAGATCCCAAGGACAGGCTACCATCTTTCTTGTTATGTAAAACCCCTTTACAAAAAGATTTTGACATGAGAATGCATTAACAGAGTACGATCCATGTGCAGACATGCTGACATAGCCAATAAATGAACCTTGATGGAAGAGTAAGAAAGGCCACAGGATTCTAACTCATAAGAATATTGTAAAACCACAAAACAACTAACCCCAAATGGGTGCTGGTTATGTTGCTGGCATCAACCAAAAAACCTTTTCCATTTACTAATATATGATTTTCTACTAGCAAGCTTTCTTACCTCCATTAGTACCTGCTGTATACCTTCAGTAAACAGGTGCCCAAAGGGAATTAAGACCCTATCATCCAGGCAGTCAGTTTAAGTTGATTGGGTTTGGGTGTATGAAACACCCTCAACCTTGTGTGAGGTTGCTGCCTGGGCCAGAAGGAACTCACAGCAATGATCTTGGATGATTTCCTCTGAATCTTCAGAGACACCTGGATATCAGTGTAAAAAGTGGAAAAGCATACAGGAAGAGTCCCATCCCAGGAAAACAAAAGGCACCTGTTTTCCAGACCTTCTTGCATGAAATCCTAGAACAAAATCTTGCCAGTTAACTGTTCAAAGAGAAGACAATTTGGTCTACTTGAAGAGTCCCCACAGATGGATCAAATCTTGGAAGACCTCCTGGTCTAGTTTACATTTGTGAGGGTTTGCCATGGTCCCCCTCAGCTTGTCTGCCACACAGTTTTACTCTGATGGAATGCAGGGTGTCTGCAGAGTGAGACTGTGCTGTGAAGCTATATTCCAAGTTAACATGGCTAGTTGGCAAGATGGGTACTACCTGGTTTCCTCTAGCTTTTTGATGCACCACATGACTGTGGTATTGTCTGCAACAATACAAAGATGTCCAGGGGACCAAAGATTATTTAGAGAGTTGAGTATCTCGATCAGGCAAGCACCTCTTTTATATTTATGTGCTTGTGTCTGTCTTTGGGTGTCCAACACACCATGCATGTTTAACCTTCCTGACACTGTTCCCAAGCAAAGTCTGAGGTCTCTGTGTTGACTGACTGCTTTGCATCAGGGAGAGAAGGGGAGGCCTAAATTTAGGGATATCTTGTTTCCATCAAATGATTTCTCCTCTGACAAACCTCAGCTCTAGGATTTTGAAAGACAAAGGATGCTGCTGCTGGGACCAAGAGACTTCAGTTACCATCGTAACTTTCTCATGTGAAGTCTTACCAGGGGTATCATGAGAATTACAGTTCCCATGAGAACCAAACTCCTGAGGTATTCCATACAGTGACTGAAGTCTGAGTGGAAAACCTGAGGAATAAATCTAGATACAGATTTACTTTTTTCCTGCGTTAGAAAAGCTCTTTAAACTGAGGTGCCTAGCTGACACCTCAGGAACAGAATCCTGTGTGAAGGAGTTAAAACAAAGGCTTCTGAATGCTCTCAAAGTCCCAGCTTGTGTAAGAAATCTCTAACCTGAGAGAGAGAAAGAGAGATTGCTGACACTTTAAAAAGACTCTGCACATATAAGCAAGTTGTCCAAATATGAAAAAATCCACAACCGGCCACAGTACGCTAACTTACTGATGGCCCTTTCTGGATTGGAGTATCTATATAAGCACAATTTTGTGCATAACCATGTTATTGGTTACTATAGATACATAGATTTAATTTTATACGCAAAAATTGTGAAAGTAGTATTGCAAGTTTCCCTCAAGACTTAGAGAATAATATATATGGTTTAGGTTTTGATGGAGTACAGTATGGCAAAAAGTTAATTTTCTGGACTTAGTTCTGGAGGTTATGGACAATGGTAGTATAAGAACATCTGTCCATAGGAAATTTGTGAATAGTAATCATTTTATACATGGGGTAGTTTTCACATGAAGCATCTTTTGGAATCTCTCTGTTCCTTCGTATTGATAGAATTTGTAATAATTGGGATGATTCTGTGGTGGAATGTAAAAGAACTCTTAATATGTTTATTAGTAGGGGTTACAAATATAATATAGTTAAAAAATCTTTATATAAGGTAGTTTCACAGAGGCTGGGCATGGTTTGTTCAGGAGCCCTTTTAGAAGTATTGGTGCTGAAAGTAAGATTTATAATGGAGGCACAAACAAAATGAAAGAGAAAGTATATTTTGTGTCAGTATACAATACTAAGTAGTGAGATATGTAATATATTAAATAATTGTTGGGAATTTTTAATAAAAGATGGTGAACTTGGCAATCTTATTGCTCACCATCCTTCTAGCTCCTATAGACGAGGCAAGAATTTAAAAGACTTCTTAACTTTTAGTCTTTTTAGTTCTCCTGATGAGAGGGTTCATTTAAATCCTTCTTTAATGTGCATATTTCCATGTGGTGAATGTAATATATGTTCTAATGTTGTCTCTAGTTTTGGTAAAATTTTTCTCCTTCTGGAAGATTTTCTTGGGGTAGTGAGGGCATTATATATGCCTTGAGGTGCCCCTGTAATTTGTATTATATAGGGGAAAGTAAAAGGAAATTTAGAACCAGATTGCAAGGGACATAAGAAAGAACAAAACTGAAAGTAATATTGCCATGCATTTCAAAGAAAGACATAATAGTGATATTTCTTTGCTCCAGGGCTGTGTTCTGGAATAAATATTTGTCCAAGTTGATGAAATATGTAGTATTAAAGAGAAACTACTTTACAAAGAATCAATTTATATTTTAAAGTTTGATACTTTGTTGCCTGTAGGTTTAAATTTGGGAATTAATTGGAAGCAATTGTTATGTAGTTAGTGCAAATTAATGGATTATATAAGAAGTTTTACATCTGAGTGCTCATATTACTCCTGGAAGGTTGTGTGCCAAGGCACCAGAGTGTTCTGTGTGTTATTTTATATTAAACCTTTTTACTGTGGCCGGTTGTTCATAGGTTCACAGGGAGGTACTAGGCTATCAGCTTCAAGGGCATTTATAAGCCTAGCCAGAATGTGTTGGCTTTTGCTGCCCCATTGATTAATTAAATGATCCTCTGTCAAGCAAAGCCAATGAAGTGATCCCAGGGCTGTATTTTCTGTTACCCATCCACTCATCAAGTTTCTCTTGAAGAGTGTTAGTGAGGCGCTCTGCCTAATGTAGTTTGAAATTTTGTTTCAAAGCACTGGGAGTCACTGTGACATGAATCTATCCCTCCAGCATGTTCTATTTATTATTGTGATGAGGTTTAGCTCACTAGAGCGCGTGGCTCGCAGTGACTTGGATTTCTTTAGATGGAGCACGTCCATCAATTCTGAGTTGGACATGGCTTTGTAAGTCAGGCAGAGATAACCTCTGATTAAGCGATATGTCACTGAGTACACCCGGAGTTTTTTTCAGTTGGGCTGCAGAGGACATATTTTTGAGGCCAGTAATCCTCTTGGTGAAGTACATTTGTGGTCTTTTCAGCTGTTGAATGTGTCTTGTGAGGTACATCCCAAATGGGGCATTGTACTCTATGATGGGTCTGATGAGTGACGAGTAGAGGGGCACTGTAACCTCTATTTCTAGATGCGAACCCTTCAGTAATTAGATGAGCCACACAGAAGGATTTCCTAACTGCTTTGGCAATATGATTGTCAAAGGAGAAATCACTATCTACCTGGGTCCCCAAATCTCTTATTACCTCTTCTGTATTAAGGCGGCTGCCACCTAAGTGGTAATTTGTGGGTGTTTTGTTTTTCCCAAATGGTATGACTATGCATTTTTTGGCATTTAGCTTGAGGCCATGACTTTGACACCAGGTGTCTGTCTCAGTAAGGCCCTTTTGGAGGATGTCCGTGTCAGCCAGAGAGTCAATTATGGCTCCCAGTTTGCAGTCATTGGCGAACTTGGTTAGCCATAGTCCTGTGTTTGCCTTTACTTTTGAGAAGTATATGCTGAACAGTAGGGGTCCCAGGACCAAGAGTTTTGGGACACCACTTGTGACTGGTTTAGAGTGTGACCTGGAGCCCGCTATTCTAATCGTGTGAGTTCTGTCTGTAAGCCAGTCCGCAACCCATCTTGTGATGTAGGGGTTTATGTTCAGGCTGGTAAGTTTTTCTGCAATACCAGAGTGAGGAATGGTGTCGAATGCCTTGGCAAGGTCAAAGTAGGCTGTGTGAACCACCTTTCCCTTGTCTATGGCCTTGGTGACTGTCTTGAAGAAGTCAACCAGGTTTAGTACGCATGATCTGCCCTTAACAAAGCCAAACTGGGTCGGGTCAAGTGCTTAGAGGTTCCCAATGTCATTGTTAATGAGTTCCATGATGATGCACTCCATAGCCTTGCAGACCAGGCTAGTCAGGCTTACAGGGTGATAGTTACCAGGGTCAGTTGTGGCCCCTCCTTTGTGGAGAGGAATAACCGTTGCTGTGTGCCATTCTATGGGCATGTAGCCTGTGGAGAGGCTGAGGTTGAACAGCGTGTTTAGGTGGGGGGTTAGTTTGTTGTGTAGTTCGTGCAAGACGCAGCCTGGAACACAATCTGGCCCCATTGGTGCTGTGTGTTTGGCTTTTGAAAGGGCTGTTTTCACCTGTGCGTCTGTGATTTCTGGGACACTACACTTTTCCGGTATTGTTGTGGGCCCTTCTGGGATAAGAGGGGGGTGAAATTTGCACTGCCTCTATCTGCCAGGATGTTGGCAATATCAGTAGGTTCAGTATATTTTGTGCTATTTTGCATTAGTTCAGTGCATATCTGCAAGTTGCCACTTAGATTCTTAACATAGCTAAAGAAGGCTTTGTGGTTATTTTTTGAATCCTTGGCTATTTTTCTTTCGAAGTTAGCCTTGGATGTTTTCATGAGGGACATTATTTTCTTACCGATACTGATCAGGGATGTCTTTCCTTCTTGGGATTAGCTTTTTTTCTGAACTAGTTTCCTCCTTCTATAGTATAGCCTGTTTATGGCAGGGGTCCACCAAACTGGTTTCCTTCTCTTAGAGGAGTGAGTTTAGGTTTTGCTAGGGATGGCACGATCCATGCATCCGTGTAAGTGCTCATAGAGTGCATTTGAAAAGGTTTCTGCATCTTGGGCAGTGTTATCCTTTAGAGTAGGGGCTGTGAAACTTACCACCTTTGTCTTAAGTAAGGTGAAGTTTGCTTTAGAAAAGTGTTTTACTGTGGTTTTCTTAGTTGGGGTGGTAGACATCCAGAGTGATTAGTTTATAATCTGATCTAACTAGTAACGGGTTGACCTCCGGTGTAGAACACCTGTCGCCCATGTTGGTGATGACCAGGTCCAATATGTTTTCATCCCTGGTAGGGGAGTTTACCAGCTGATCCAGGGCATTTGAGTTGATGAATTCCAGGAAGCGCTGGGCCTGGGAGTTTGTACTCTAGTAGTTTCCCAGTGAATGGAAGGGTAATTGAAATTGCCCAATATCAGGGTGTTCGGTAGGACGTTCCTGTTTTTCAGTGTCTCCAGAAAGGTGCAGTGGTGGTCCTGGGTCATGGAGAGTGATCTGGAGCAGGCCACCATTTACACTGCAGATTTGCCTGATGTTAGTTGCACATGGATGATCTCAGAGGTATAAAGCTGAGCCACTAACCTGGAGGGGTAGGTATCCTTGAAGAATATGGATACACCCTCTCCTTTTGTGTTTCGGTGGCCTAAACGTGTGGTATGAGTTGTAGCCCAGTAGTGCTAGGGTGCTTTCTGGAGCCTTGAACCAGGTTTCAGTTACTGCACAGATGTCGATGTTCTCCATACTGAGGAGTGCTTCGAGCGCATGCATTTTGAGATTTAAACTCCTGGCATTGAATAGCATAACCCTCAGTTTTTTGTTGATTGTACTGTTTACAGAGGTGGGTTTGACTTTTGAGCCTTCCCTAAAAAGGCACTATGGGGGCAGCAAGAGCCTTGGTCAGTATTTGAAAGCCTAGGGGTGACAGGTGCAAGCCGTCTCTTGCGAAGCAACGTGGCTTGTCGAGCATGTCGTCCCAGGCTGACAGACACTGGATCTCCTTTGAACGACACCAGAAACATAGCCAATTGTTGAAATTGATCATTTTTTCTTTATACTGAGGTATCATTCTTGGTGAGGGCAGGATGCTACTCAGGGTCAGGGTCATACCAGCCTGGGCTACATGATCGGAGAGCTCTTCCATGTCTCTTTTCATGTAGTCCAGGGAGATACATCTCAGGTCATTCACACCAACATGGAAAATGACAGTCATATTTGTACTTGTTCTGGATTGAACTGAGTGCTTGCGTTATGTGGCGGATTCTGGCTCCCGACAAGCAGCTACCAGTAACCTTCTGCTTGTCCAGCCTAGTGAGTGGGACGTCAGTGTGCCTGACTATACAGTCACCTATTACTAGTGTGTTAGGTGTGTTATTTTGCCTTAAGGGCTGTGATTGTGCGGCACACTGATTTTGTGTTTTATGTATTGTCTGGTTTGTGATGGGAGGTGCAGGTTGTTTGGGTGTCTGCTTTGGAGGTCTCTGATGCTTTTGCAGGTTTTTATTTAGAGACTCCGAGTATGACTTTGTGTATTTATGTGTATTTTTTGCCAGTGCTGTTTTAGTAGGTCTGTGTGTGGCTGGAGGTGTGGTGCAAGTGTTAACCTTCTCCTCTTGACTGTCTGTTCCAGTCTTGGGTGAAAACAGCTTAACTTCCAGTTTGGCTGTATAATTGCATCTCTCGCATATGTTAGTGTTTTGTGGTAGGAGGAGAAGGTTGTCTGTGCACATGAGGCAGTTGTAACATTGCCTCAGGATAATCAGATTCACCAGGTGGACTGGAGAGTACACCTGAAATTGCCCTTTGGACTTGCCTGAATAGTAGGGTGAGCTGCTTAGTCACTTGGTTGGTGAGAGGTGAATAAAGAGCCTTGCCCTGCTGGGCAATCAGTGTCACGGTATATTTGTGCTTGCAATTAGGTCTGAGCAAGTGCTGGTTTGTAGGATGCTGTTTGAGTGCTTAGGTTGAGAGTTAAACTAGTTTCAAGGGAAAAACTGAAGAGGAGACTTAGTGGAGCCAGGAATAATTTAACCGTAGCTAACCGGCACTGCCTGGTGCGCAAAACCGTGCAAATGGGGTTTCTACAGTAGGGAAATGAAAGAGATAGAAATTAGCCCAAAATGGCCAATAAACTACTAACTTCTGGGCTGGAACCACTCCTCTATGGACAGATAGGTTGCTCAAATCTCCCCTCTCTCACAGGTGAACAGAGAAACTTCTTTCTATCCAAATAAGGTATGGGCAACTCAGAAACTAGTATTACAGCCCTGAATTCAACACTAGCCTGAAAACTGGACTATACTAGCTTAGAAAGGCGGAAACAAGGAATTGATTTTTGTTTTTTTTTTTTTTAAAAGATACGGCAAAAACAGTAAAAAAATACACTTAAAACAGCTTTAAACGACTATAAACTATCAGAAAAGGCTATCGCATTTTAGCATATAGCCTACAAAAGTTAAACAAATTATTTAAACAAAAAACAACTTTTTAAAAGTACAGGCAGTCAAATAAGTACAATATGTGAAAAAAAACAAGCTTTTAAATCACAATAAACGCTGCAAAATCTGCATTTAGGTGAAAAACAGTTAAGTACAGCAAGAAAGTACAGAAAACTGATACTTAATCACTCCAAAGTCTCTCTTCCAAGCTAGAAGGCTTGTATCAATTTAAGGCTTTCTAGTGCTACCCAGTAGGTTAGTTACAGGAAAGATGGGAAACAAGTGCAGATGTGGTCTTTTAAACCAGAAAGTTGAAAGAGACGGACAAACTGTCCAAATGGTCAATAAACTACAATTTCTGGGCCAAGAACCACTCCTCTCGTGGTAGACAGGCTACCTAGTGCTTACCACTCCCACTGATAAGCTAGAAGGCTTCTCTCCAACACAGAAGGGCTTGGGGGGCTCAGAAGCTTACCAACAGTCCTGGATACAGCAAATCTGTACCTGGACTACACTAGTTATAGGAAAGGCAGGGACCAAAAGCAAAACGGGCTTTTAAACCAGAAAGTAGAAAGAGATGGAAAAAATGTCCAAACGGCCAATGAACTACAATTACGGTTGCCAGCTTTCTTTGTGGCTAAAACCGGACTAAGATCGCGCCCCTCTCATCACCCATAACTCCACCCATTCCCACCCCTCTCCCATCAATGCTCCACCCATTTATGACATCACCATGACATCAGCTGATGGGAACGCCCTCTTTTTCTGTTCCAGATGCATGCCAATTTAACAAACACTGACAGTCTGTTTCCTTACCAATAAAACTATAAACTCTAAGTTTTCAATAAACTGTGATTAGTAATCCATTCCCAGCTTTGTAGACCACTACAATGCAGCAGAGTAACCCGCTGACAGTTTCAACTTTTGGTCTCAGAAGTATAGGATAACATTAAAAAAACTGCCACTCCAAAGGTAAACATTATAAAAACATCATGCTCTACTACATTGTTTATTCAGATCAGTCATCAGTCAGAAGTAGAGCACTTCCTTTTTTGCACAAATTCTTAATCTGATTAGACCTTTAAACCTTTAAGCACATTTTATGGAATTTTAAATTTGCAATCTCATGTTCTACAACAGCAGCTACATCTTCAGTGAGTGAAAAAAACCACAATCAAAAAATTAACTTGAAAACTGAATTTTAACCAAATGCTTGATTGTAAGTCTTCTGAAGGAAGTACACAATGATAAAGGAAAACACTATAAATAACATTCTATTCCACTTTTAACACACTACAATTACAATTACAGTACAATTACTACAACACTTTCTGCTATTCTTGCATACTCATAATAATAGTAAACAGCAAAATTACATAGAACAATCACAGCTACTCCATTGTTATTTTCATCTCAAAATGCTATAAATCAATAAGCAGCATATTACTGTTTAAAAATACTGCCATAAATGTAAAATGAACTCAGCTCTTACTGTAACTTCTGCGGAGTGGAGTGTTATTTATAGAAGTCTTGTAGCCTACACCCAGAATCGTGTTATCCTTGGAATTCTGCACCATAAGTAAGCATCAGTGTAAATCCACAATATTCAACATACTGTGTGAATTTCTCAAAGCTGCTCTCTACAACTAATACAGCCTCAATTATTCAATGTACCCTTAGTGGGTTACTCTTATTGTAATAAGCTGTGACTTGTTAAATCAGCAACCATTTCCTGACAAAAAAAAAAAAAAACATGCAAACAGACATTCATAATAGCAATTGTTAAAGGTACACTTCTATGACACAAATGTGCTTTCATATTAGTTTCAGACACCATAATGGAAGCATAAACACAAGAAAGCTATTTTTAGAATGCACTCAGTGCTTAATGTCCATATGGCCAGCCTTTCAGTTCATCACAGTACTCTGGTAGGAAGACATATGCTGTCTGCAGTGTCTAAAGCTGCAGCAAAACAGTTGTAATCTGCAAGAACTCTCACATCATCAAAGAAGGAATCCCTTCTACTGTATTTGCCACATCATGATAAAGTTAAACCCACCTACACAACTGACACTGACTTTAATTGGTAGCGTAGCAACAGCAAATGGCTCTCTACTGTAACAACTTAAGACCAGACAGTATAAGCCTCCGAGTGCATGGAGACTGTATTATGACAAATGCATAGCCAGAATAATACAAAAGCAAGCAAATTATTTTCAAACTGACCAACTACTTAAAACTTCCCGACGGACACTTACAAGCAGAAAACACTAATCCGGTCTGTATGATCAGAAGTCTAAAAGAGCAGTTTCAGACACGTTGGGTTAAATGCTTGTCTGCTTGCTTCACATTTACATTCAGCACCACCAAACCAATAAAATAATAACAATGATCTCTTTTCTCACTTTGAACTGTTACATACGTAGTTAAGACAAGCATAGCCACATTGGAAGGTAGTAACATCACCGAACCACAACTTTTTCCTGCGACAATAAAGGTAATATTCCTCACAAGTATTACACAGCCACAGACTTCAGAAAACGGACCCTGCTTGCCTTCAGAAAAAAACAAAGCTGGTTACAGGCTTTATGACATAAAACGGAGTTTGCTTACCATGGGTGGATGACTCTGATACCAGGATTAGTGTTGATAGGGAACCCATGTACTTTTTAAAATTCACGTTTGCGTCTGATCATGATGCACGCACACGCGTGAGTCCTCCATTGGGTCCTAAAACATTACAAGTCTTGCAGGTTGCACCTGTAAAAGCCCCTCCCCCTCTCTCTATGGTTCCGGCACCTATGCAAAAGGACAAAATTCACCTCTATGTTTACCCCACAAGGTGTCCCTAATTTTGGCTCATTCAAAACCCGGACTTCACATGAACGGTTTTGAATGAAAATTGTAACCGGACAATTTGTCAGAAAACCGGACAGTCCGGTCAAAAAACGTACAGCTGGCAACCCTAACTACAATTTCAGGGCCAAAACCCACTCTTCCCATGGTAGACAGGCTACCTAGTGCTTACCACTCCCACAAATAAGCTAGAAGGCTTCCCTCCAACACAGAAAGGTTTGGGGGGCTCAGAAGCTTACCAACAGTCCTGGATACAGCAAATCTGTATCTGGACTTGACTAGTTACAGGAAAGGCAGGACACAAGCTTAGAATTTTTTTTTTTACAGAAAAGCAGTTAAAAAGCCAGTAACTACAATTCAAATTGCAGAGCAGGCCTGCACACCCGAGTGTGTATCAACACTAAGGCAAATACAGTTCAAATAAATGCAATTAAATTAACAAATAACTAAAAAACAAGAAGGCGGTAAATTAGAAGACTACTAACAAGCAGTAATAAGTGCAGAGTAAGAGCGACTGAACAGATAGCACGCAGAACAGCAACTAAGACAGTTACAGTAAGAGCAGCTGAATAACATATATTCATTTATTTATTTTTTGAAGGAGGGAACAGAGCAGGATTAAGAGGCTACAGGGGTTGTCCTTCCCAAATGCTCTCTTTGTACACAGTAGGAGTGCCTGAAATCAGAATATGATCTCACTACACTCAGTTGAGTGAGCAAATGAGATGGGCCCAGAAGTAGTACCCAAATACAAATCTACAAGAGGGGCGGGCAATTTCAAAGTCACCAACATTAACACCAAAACAAGAACAGGGAGGGTGTGTGGGGAACTAACTGTAGAGAGACAGCCACAACTTCAGTTGAGCTAATTTTCAGTGGGAAACACAAATAAATAAATTAAACACAGTACTATATGAAAAAGAGCACTTAAAAGTGTACTTAAATTCACTTATATGGCCAGTTGATTTCAGGTAGATGTTAGCCGGCCAAAGCTCAGATATTAAGCAGAGATAACTCAAAATGTACCACTTATATATGGCAGGACAAAATATCAGTGATGAGGTGAAAGTACCCCCCCCCACACACACACACACACACTGCTATCAATGGCTACACAGAAATTCTAACAAGTACTCTGTAGAGAGACAGCCACAACTTCAGTTGAGTTAATATTCAGTGAGAAACACAAATAAATAAACTAAATACTGAACTATATGAAAAAGAGCAGATAAAAGTGTACTTAAATTCACTTATACATCCAGTTGATTTCAGGTAGATGTTAGTCACCCAAAGCTCAGACATTAAGCAGAGATAACTCAAAATGTACCACTTATATAAGGCAGGACAGAATATCAGTGATGAGGTGAAAAGTACAATTTTGTACCTACCATAAATGTAGATGTCCGATAGATATGCAACTGCAGTCATAACATATGGGTTGTCCTGCCTCAGGCAGCCCTCGGTCGGCCGAATTCCAAAGTCTGGGTCCGTGGTGTTGCCTCCTCTCCGACGTCACAACGGCTGGAGTATAAAGGCATCGGCCGACGCCATCTTCTTCAGTGTTTCTTGCCCCAGATGCCAGGTGCCCTCCTAGGAAGGCTAAATTTGGTAAATGGATAAAAATAATCCCAAACATGCACAACAGTAATAAACAGATACACCATAGGAAATACCCCCAGCTAATGGGAAAGGGGTAGGGACCCAAAAAGAAGGATACAGAGGGTAGGAGGGTGGGATGCAGTTGCATATCTATCGGACATCTACATTTATGGTAGGTACAAAACTGTACTATGTCCTTCAAGAATGCAACTGCAGTCATAACATATGGGTTGAATACCATAGCCAAGCTGGGGGTGGATGGAACTATGATAAGGATGGTGTAGCTAAAATCCCCTGCAGGACTGCCAAAGCAAAGCCTGCTCGGGATCTGGAGTATAAGGGCAGGTTGTAGTGCTTGGTAAATGTATGCACGGAGCTCCATGTAGCAGCCTCTAAAATGTCCTTTGTTGCCACTCCTCTTAGGAAAGCTGTGGAAGTGGCTATAGCTCTGGTGGAATGTGGCCTAATATTGGCTGGCACACCCTTTCCATGGAAAGAACAGCAGAATCTGATGCAATGTCCAATCCATTTTGAAATTGTTTGTTTGGAGATTGCTTTTCCTTGCACTCCAGCAGCATAGGCTACAAATAGTTGGTCAGACTTTCTGGTGGCCTTAGTTCTGTCCAAGTAGTAACGTAGTTATCTGTGTATGTCCAAAGTATGCAGTAGTTTTTCCCCCTTATTTTGAGGATTGGGGAAGAATGTAGGCAGGTGAATGGCTTGATTTTTAGAGACATCCTGGAAATAACTTTTGGCATGAATGTAGGATTGGTTCTTAGAGAAACTCTGTCTTGATGAAAAATGAGGAAGGGAGGCACTGCCATGAGTGCCTGTATCTCCGAAACTCTTCTTGCAGATGTGACTGCCAATAAGAAGGCCGTCTTCCATTAAATAAATTGCATTTCTGAAGTTGCTGCTGGCTCAAATGGAGGAAGAGTTAATTTTTCCAACACATAATTGAGGTCCCATGCAGGTACTGGCTGTTTTCTGTAAGGTTTGATATTCTTTATTCCTTTTAGAAACTGTCTCAGCAGAGGATGAGAAAACACTGGAGGGTCACAGTTGTATTTTGCTGAGATTGCTGAGGCATGAATCTTTATTGAAGAGTATGAGAGTCCAGGATGAAATAGTTCCGCCAAGTATTCTAAAATCTGAGGTATACTCGGTACTGCTGTGTCCTGACCCCTGTTGGCATTCCAGATGCTGAATCTCTTCCACTTGGCTGAATAGGTTTTTCTGGTGGAAGGTCTGCGTGCTTCCAGCAAGATTTCTTGAACTGATTTTGAAAGAGAATTAGGTGGAGAAGTCATGTTAGCCTCCAGGCTGTCAGATGTAATGTTTTCAGGTCTTGATGTACAGTCCTGTAATTGTGTTGTGTTAGGAGCAGGGGCCATAGGGTCAGAGGCCATGGTTTGGTCCGAGTTATGGTCAATAGCAATGGGTACCAGTGTTGCCTTGGCCAGTCTGGAGCTATCAAGATGCCTGTTGGTTGTTCTGCTTTGATCTTCAGTATCACCTTGGTCAGCAGAGGCAGAGGAGGGAATGTATACATTTTTAAAGAATTCCAGCTGAAGGAGAGAGCATCCGTTTTCCAGGCTAGAGGATGGTGAGTCCTTGTGCAGAATTTTCCCAGGTGATGATTTAAGTGGGAAGCAAAAAGATCTACATCCGGTCTTCCCCATGTCTTTGTCAGTTGAGAGAAAATGTGAGGGTGCAGCATCCATTCGTGTGGATCCATGAAATTTCTGCTCAGGTTGTCCGCCAGTACATTGTCCTTGCCTGGTACAAACTGGGATTGTAAATGTATCTTCAGGCTCAGGGATTTTTCCCAGAGAAGCATTGTTAGTCTGCAGAGGGGATAAGAATGAGTGCCTCCCTGCTTGTTTATGTACCACATGACAGTGGTGTTGTCTGTCCTTATTAGCAAATGCCCTTGTTGTAGTGATAGTCTCGATTGCATGTATCACTGCCAACATCTCCTTTTGGTTTATGTGCAGATGTCTTTCCTTTGGCGTCCATTGCCCTTGAATGCATCTGCCCTCTATGTGCGCCCCCCATCCATGGTCTGAGGCGTCTGTTGTAATCATTTGGCCTGCTTGAGGTCTGTTGAAAGACATGCCTTTGCTTAGCTGACTGGCTTGACCACCATAAAAATTCTTTTTGCAGACATGGAATAAGTGGGATTATGTCCTCTAGGCTTTGGCTGTGTTGAGACCATAAGTTTTTTTAAATACCATTGCAGCTTTCTCATATGAAGTCTTGCCAAAGGTATCAGAAGGATGCAAGATGCCATGAACCCCAGGGCCTGCAGGATTTTTCTTGCAGTCAGCTGGGAGAGTTTTGCTAGGCCTTTGAAATACTCTGGTAAATGCTGCTGTTTTTCCTCTGTGAGGTAGGCCATTTGGTTTTCTGTGTCCAGTTTGGCTCCTAAGAAGATAATCTGTTGGGATGGCAGTAGTTTTGACTTCTGAATGTTGACTGTGTATCCCAAGGCCTGCAGTAGATGCATGACATAGTCCAAATTTTCTTTTAAGGTTTGTTTGTTGTCTGCTTGTATGAGGCAGTCGTCCAAGTAGGGGTATATTTGAATCCCCTGTAGTCTGCAGTGTGCCACTACTGATGCCAGGCATTTCGTGAACACTCTGGGCGCAGTAGATAAGCCAAACGGCAATGCTGAGAATTGATAATGCTCTGTCCCTGCAAGAAATCTGAGGTATCTTCTACAGCTTTGTCTGATTGGGACATGCAGGTATGCCTCCTTGAGGTCCAGAGTGACCAGCCAAGACCCCTTGCCCAACATGGGAAGGAGTTGCTGCAGCGTCAGCATTTTGAACTTTGGCACTATGAGAAAAGTGTTTAGAGATGACAAGTCCAGTATGGGTCTCCATTTGTTTTCTTTTCTTGGAACAAGGAACAGTCTTGAATAAAATCCCTGGCCTTGCTCCTGAGGAGGAACCCTTTCTATTGCTTTTATACTTAACAGCTTGGAAACTTGAGAGAGTGCCTCTGCCCTTTGATGATGTGGCAGGTTTGGCATGCCTTGTCTTCTTGGTAATGTGTGGAAGTGGAATCTGTAACCTTTGTCTATCAAATCCAGAATCCAGTTGTCCTTGGTTAAGATATGCCAGTTTTGTGAGAATAAGGATAATTGTCCACCCAAAGGTGCTTCTCTTTGAACCTTTGTAGGCGGAACGAAAGTCAAGTCATTGTGATTGTCCTTGTGGTGCAGCTGAACTGTCTGCACCACTTCTTTGATTTGGAGGTTGCCATTGGCGGCCCCTGTAAGATCCTCGGTATTGCCCTCTACCTCGGGCACGTCTGCTTTTTCCCCTTGGAAACTTGTCAGAGCCGGGGAAGGACCAATTCTTTGAGGGCCAGTTTCTGCTGAACCTGAAGGAAATCCTTGACTGTCTGTACTGACTTTGCTTTTTCCTCTATGGATTTCAATACATCTTGTGCATTTGCACCAAAAAGCTTCTGTTTTTCCAAAGGTGCATCCAGTAACTTTACTTTAACATGGTCAGGCAAAGACCGATCCTTTAACCAAGCATGCCTACGTATCACAGCCCCAGTCATAGCTGCCCTACATGAAGCTTCCAGTGCATCATAACCACACTGAAGAAAATGGTTATTAACCTGCTGAGTGTTATGTATATGATCCTGCAATGCCTTTTTATCAATGGGCTCAGGAGAGGCTAACTTTTTCTGTAAGTCATCCAGGAGAAAATCTTGGTACTGAAACATGTGAAAAAGGCAGTTAAGTGACCTCATGGCTAGGGTAGTAGAGGTATATACTTTTTTGCCCCATCTCTCCAGGGACCTTGCTTCTCTGTCCGCTGGCAGTGGGTTCTTGGCAGAGGAGGTAGCCACTCCCTTGGGGCCCTGTGAAATAGTTTCTAGATCCACAGAGTGGGCCTTAAAAAGGTGCTTGTGAGTGTCAGGGACCCTATAATATCTGTCCGGCTTGAGAGGAGCAGGAGGAAGAGAATCAGGGTTAGCACTGGAGTCAGAGAAAACATCATCCAAAAAATCCATAACAGGTGGAACAGCCAAAGGTCTGTGCTGGGGAAGCTTGAGGAAGGTACGTAGCCTTTTCCTGGAGTCAGAGAATTCCTGACCCTGCCATTGAAAATGTTCCCTCATGGAATGCAGGACTTCACCAAAAGAGAAATCCTCTGGAGGGGAGGCAGAGGGAATTGATTCCTCAGCATCAGAGTCCTCGTAGGCCTGGAAGGATTCTTCTTGGGTATCAGAATGCACAGAATCCCCAGAGGCTTCCTCCGAAGAGAGGTCGTCTGCCTGCTCAGTTCTAGGCCTTTTCTCTGCAGGTGGCTGAGAACCCCTGTCCGGATGAGGCTGAGACCCCCTGATACGGGAAATAAGATCAGCAGCCAGAGACATGATCTGCTTATCAGAAGAAGGGGCCTGGGCAGTAGGTTTAGGATGGGCCTTGGCCTGACTGGCGGCCTTAGCACGTGCAAAGGCCTTGATGGACATGGATACAGGAGGCCTAGCAGCCCCATGTGCAGGCGTAACCTTGTCCACAGAAATGGTGTCGGGAAGATCCAGAACTTCGGTTTCCGGAAGAAAATCATCAACCGGCACTGGAGAGATCTCCGAGACCAAAGGCCGTGTTAACGCTGTGTCGTCGGCCTGGAGCGGTTGAAGTACCACTTCCGAAGAGACCGGAGCACTAACAGAGGGTTTGGGAGTAGCATCGGTAGTGGACGCGGGCCGAGGATGTCGGTCCTGGTCCTTGCGTTTTTTAGCAGATTGGGTTGTCGGTAGATCCGACGGCATGATATACGCAAAAGATTCACCGAAAAAGTTCTCGGCGAAGTCTGCCCGGCGCCTGAGAGTGCGCTTATTAAAGCAAGCACAGGCAGCACAGGCCGAGATGATGTGGTCTGGGCCCAGGCAAGGAAGGCAGAGAGAATGGAAGTCCTTATGAGGTATTTGTTTACCACAAGACAAACAATTATTAACTTTCTCAATTTGTTCTGACATCGGCTGAGGCAAGAATAAATGTTCCCCAATGGGATACTTAGCTTTTAGATAACTTCGGTACTGAAAACGCAGGAGCTGACCGACCGGCACTTGCGAACTGCTTCTGCTTCGGGCACCACGCAGCAAGAAAGACTGAAGAAGATGGCGTCGGCCGATGCCTTTATACTCCAGCCATTGTGACGTCGGAGAGGAGGCGACACCAGCCCGACCCAGACTTTGGAATTCGGCCGACCGAGGGCTGCCTGAGGCAGGACAACCCATATGTTATGACTGCAGTTGCATTCTTGAAGGACATCTACCCCGCACTATCAATGGCTACACAGAAATTCTAACAAGTACTCTGTAGAGAGACAGCCACAACTTCAGTTGAGTTAATATTCAGTGAGAAACACAAATAAACTAAATACTGAACTATATGAAAAAGAGCAGATAAAAGTGTACTTAAATTCACTTATACGTTCAGTTGATTTCAGGTAGATGTTAGCTGGCCAAATCTCAGATATTAAGCATTGATAACTCAAAATGTACCACTTACATAAGGCAGGACAGAATATCAGTGATGAGGTGAAACTAACCCCCACTGCTATCAATGGCTACACAAAAATTCTAACAAGTACTCTGTAGAGAGACAGCCACAACTTCAGTTGAGTTAATATTCAATGAGAAACACAAATAAATAAATTAAATACAGTACTATATGGACTGTGGATTTCTTATACTTTTTCTGTGAGTTGTTTTGCAAATATGAAAAAATGTTGATAGCCTGAAACCAACAATGAGGTAGAGACACTTTGTGTAAGTCCAAAGGGTTAAGGCAGAGAATTGATATGGTGATCCAGATACACAGAATCTTAAGAAATGCCTGAAGTCTGGATGAATAGGGATGCAATGATAAAAAAAGTTATGTACTCACCATAACATTCTATGTTTGTAGTCCATCTCGCCCTTCATTCTTGCATGTGGGTTTGGAGCCGATCCTCAGCTCTGACTCAGCCGATTAGAAAGCTCGAAGTTTCTAAGTTGGCTCGTGGCAAGGTAGGTATCCAATAATGCAGTGGTATCAATCCTCAGATCTTGCTTGCTGCTAACTATAATAGAAAATAGTTATAATGTACCCTCAGGTAAAGGAGAAACAATAGTGAAAGGTCTCCGACATAAGGAAGGAGCAAAATTATCCTACCAGGTCCTGTAGGACTATATGGACAGGGGTAGGTGGGTTCATGAGAATGAAGGGAGATGGATTACAAACATAGAGCGTTATGGTGAGTACATAACTTCTTTATGTTATGTAGTTCTATCTCGCCTTCATTCTTACATGAGGGACAGTGTCCCTAGCACCTTTTTATCGGGTGGCTCACAGGAATACACTCGAGCACCGTGGAACCAAAAGAAGCTCTGTCCCTGGAGGCCAAGTCAACTTTGTAATGAGTAATAAAAGTATGTGGGCTTGCCCAAGTTGCGGCTGCACAAATATTGTCCATTGAAATCCTAGCTTGAAAGGCAGTGGATGTTGCTACTGATCTGGTTGAGTGACCTCTAACTTTGAAGGGAAGTTCCTTGTTATTGGAAGAGTATATGAAAGTTATACAATTAGATAATGTGATTTTAGAGACTGGCATACCCTTTCTTGCCTCCGAAAAGGATAGGAATAACTAGTCTGACTTCCTGAATTCTTTAGTTCTGTGGAGGTATAACCTCAGCTGCCTATGTACATCAAGTTGGTGAAGTCCGTATTCTGCCTTGTTGGTATGGTTAGGGAAAATACTGTTTGGTTAATACTGGATTGGGAGCAAATCTCAGGGACAAAGGAAGGGTTAGTTCAAAGAGAAACCCTGTTTTTATGGAAGATCAAATACGGAGGCGTGACCGAAAGTGCTTGTAGCTCTGAAACTCTTCTAGCTGAGGTTATGGCTACCAGAAGAATCGTTTTCCAAGAGAGAACTTTTAAATCGCAAGTGGATGAAGGTTCAAAGGGTGGTAAGGTTAAGTGTGAAAGGACAAAATTTAAATCCCAAGGAGGGACAGGTTCTTTAAATGGAGGTCTCAGTAAGGAAGTGCCTTTCAAAAAGGCTTTACACAGTCTATGTGCCATCAAGTTAGGCGTATGCTGTCATAAGTGAAAACTGGAGATAGCTGCTAGCTGAACTTTAATTGTGGCAGTGGCTGAGCCTTGTTGGAAGAGTTCTGAAAGGAAGTCTAAAATTGAGGAAATTGGGGCAGTGAAGGGGGTCTATGTTTCTGGTCTGTGCCCAAAAAGAAAATCTTTTCCATTTACTAGCATATAGTTTTCTGGTAGAAAGCTTATGAGAGGATATCAAGATATGTTTTATTGCTGGAGTGAAATCCTGAAGCCTGAATAAGGTTGGAATAGAGCAGCCAAGCTGTCAAGTTGAGGGTGTGGAGAGAGGGATGGAACGTTCCTGACATATGTGTCAGCAGGTTTGGAACTGGGTCCAGAATCCACGGATCCTCCAGTAGATGAGGCCAGAGAAAGGGAAACCAAATCTGATGAGGCCAGTATGGAGCAATGAGAATCATCTTGCTTCCCAAGGATTTAGCTTTCTCAATGACTTTTGATATGAAGGGAAACGGGGGAAAAGCATAAAGAAGTCCAAAGGGCCAATTGTGAACAAGTGCATCTCTCGGTGTCTCCCCTAGAAGGGGGATCAGGGCGAAGTAGCTGCTGCATTTGGCCTTCATAGGGGTGGCAAAAAGATCGCAGCAAGGCTGGTCCCATTTGCGGAAGATCACTTCGGCTACGTTATGATTCAGAGACCACTCGTGAGGCATCAAAATTGCCCTGCTGAGCTTGTCGGCTATCACACTGGACTTTCCCGGGATGTGCATTGCGACTAGAAAGCATTGGGAAGATATTGCCCATTGCCAAACCCTCAGAGCCTCTTGACAAAGTGGATATGATCTGGTTCCTCCTTGTTTGTTTATATACCATACCACTGACACATTGTCTGACTGGATTGCAATCGTCCCTAGTCATAGAGAGTTGTGGAGTGCTTGCAACGCCAGAAGCACTGCTCTCATCTCTAGAACACTGATGTGCAAATGGGCCTCGTGTTCCTGCCATATGCCTTGGACTGTCTTTCCCAGGTAATGCCCCCCCATCTGGGAAGCATCCGTGGTCACAGTAGCAACAGATTAATGTGGGACGAATGGTCTCCCGATGGTAAACTCGTTGGACTGAATCCACCAAAGAAGATCCTTCTTGCAAGTTTCTGTTATTATGATTGGGTGAGACAGAGGAAGTTCCTGAAATGACCACTGGGAGAAGAGTAACCACTGTAGGATCCTCATATGCATCCTGGCTAATGGAACAAGGGTTATGGTTGAGGTCATTGTTCCCAGTAGTTTGAGCACTATCTTTGCTTTGACCTTGTGTTTGGGAAGAAGCAATGTCGGTTCATAGGATGATACTAGGCTATTGGCCCAGAGGCCCTTATAAGCCTAGCCAAGAATTTTGCCCATGTTCCCACAAAGTCAGCACCTGTTTCCCCTGTCCAGCAGGGACAAAGGTGGGATCCCAGGGGTGTATTTTCTCTTTCCCATCTAGGTTCCTCTTAAAGAGGGCTAGAGTGGTTTTGATATACAATTTATGCACTCCATATACTAAAAAGGGATGAAGTGTAGTACTTCTTGTTGGTATGTGTATATTTGAACATACGTATTTGGCAACCAGTAATAGATTTCTATGGCATTTGAGGTATTAAGTTTATATTTCAGCATATGCATTTGACTACCAATGATGTGCTGAATACTGTGGTTTATTTGCTACTGGTTTCATTTAGTTTAAATGTTTCATGTTTACACTTAACTTACTATATACAAACATTTAAACACCGGTGGTTCATGGTACTTCCAATTACTTGTTAACTGTACATAGGAGATATTTGCTTCCTGTAACTCTGAAAGTAAAATTTGCTATTTTTTATATTGCCGGTATTAACCTTTAAAGACACTTTTAACTATGTCTGAAGCTTAAGATCTCGCTGACTTAATAGTGGTAACTGCTTTACATTTCTCAAAGAATATATAAGCATCTTTATCTAGTACCTATGAAAGGGACTATGGGGCCCGTCCACCTACAAGAAATACTATCTTCAGCAAAAAAAATATGCACTGAAGTAAGCCTTAAGATGCTTATCAGGCAGGATACAACAATTCTGTTTGATTACATGTATATATACCCTGACTAACCTTCTGCTTTTTCTACCTTATAACCCCACTTTTACTAACTTATAACCCTGACTAACCATCTAGTTTTGCTATTTTTTTATTTGCACCTCTTTCTATATATTGCAAACACTTTGCATACTTTTTGAAGCAGAAATGAACTGATGAACACAATGGAACAGACTGCCGGACTTTGTACTGTTGTTAATCACAAAACACTCTTATTTTCATTATTTGTTCAGACCCTTTTCTCACTTTTTTTGTGTAATTAATTTAGCACATAATATTTTTAACTTTATATTAATGTATATGTCATATTTTATCTCCATTTTTTTATTTACTTCTTCTAGTATCTTTACTTAACTACTTTCATTTACTATGTATCAACCATGATTTGCATCACGTGTACTTTTATTTCAAATTTTATAATCAATTTGTCTACTACTGGAGCTTTTCCACCCGGGCCTCTACTGAAAATGGAAATATATCCAGTTAGACTAGCCCGGTCAACAAATGTAAAATAAATAAAATAAAAATTGATGTGTAATGCAATAACTCATGATCAGTGTATTTTTGTGGAATATATTATCTTTAAAAAGCACTTTTACAGTTTGCAGTCATCATTTCTAGTTGACATAGTTCTGCAAGAAGAATTTTGAATTCTGCAAATGAAGGAGAAGATTCAGTTTTCCAGTTTCTGGTTATGATTTTTCTAGCCACTGTCAATATTGACCATGAGAAAGGATATTTGATTTTTCTGACATATTTAGGAATTGGAGTATTAAATAAAATCAAAGATTTAGATAAATTTATCAAAGAACAGGATTTAAAGAAAATTCTTAATATTATTCCAATATTGTTCCAAAGCTATACAATCATAGAACATATGACCAATCTGCTTTCATCTCTAATTTACATTTCCAATGCAATACCTTTTTTTTACTGATCAATTCTAGTTTATGGGACATATAAAATACTATGTTAAGAAATTTCCATGAGTATAATCTCCAATTAAGTGAGGAACTAATTTGTTTGGATGATTCCAGTACTATTTTCTTATCATCAGAAGGTGGGTTATTATTAGGACAACATAGTTCTAATAATTATCTGAGATACAAATATATTTGGAGGTGCAACCATAAGTTTTTGTTTAGATCATATTTGTTAAATATTCTAACAAGATTAATTCATCTCCTTCCAAAAACTGATAAGATAAGGTTTCTGTCCTTAAGTAGAATAGTGTCATGAAAGTTAAAAGATGGAATAAGACACTTTGTGTAGGCAATGAGGAACATGACAAAGTTCCAATATTTGTAATTTAAATTTTTAAATATAAAATTTCAAACATTCAATAGATTTTTTTTCACATAATAGGGACAATTGTTTGGGAATTTGACTAATGTGAAATATTTTTTTTAAGATCCAGATAAATGGATTGTTTAAAATTAAGAGTTTATTGGAGTTAGATTTTTCATAAGTGTTAAAGCAGAGTGTTTCTTGGAATTTATTCCATCTGGCTGAATAATATTCATTAATTAGTAGAGAGGAGGTCTTAATTACAGATGATATAGAATAAGATTCTGTATCAGGCAACCCTATTCCCCTTAAAGACCAATCTTTCATGTGATATTTAAGGGCTACTCTGGGTTTATCATCCTATTAAATTCTTTTATCATTGTTTTTGTTGGCATTAATGATGCAGATTGTATGATATAAAGTATCTTAGGTAATATGATCATTTTAATTATTGAAAGTTTCTCATCCATTGCGAATGGAAGTAGACAGCATTTGGTTATTAGAATTCTTATAGAAGAAATGCAGTTGTTATAATTTGATTTTATTATGCCATTTATATTATTAGATAATATGATTCCTTGGTATGTTAAAGTATTTGCTTTGAACAAATAATTAATGAATTTCAGATACCAAAGTTTAGTATTTGTGTTTATGGAAAGTATTTTTGTTTCATTTTCATTAAAAATTAAGCCATAATTCTTTTGAAAATGTTTCATAACTTCAAAAATGTTTTGTAGAGTGTCATTTGTTCCATTTACGTTAAGAAGAATATCATCATCAAACATTTGTATCTTAGCTGATACTTCAAAATTCAAATTAAAACCTTTTATATCAAAGTTCATCCTTACACAATTGGCTATGGGTTCCATAATAAGAGTACAGAGTAAAGAAAGGGGACATCCTTGTTTAGTTCCTCTGTTTATCAATATGTTTTGAGAGATATAAGAGCCAATATTTATATATGCCTAACTTCCTTTATAAAGGTGTGATATAAGTTGTATGAATTTATCAGAAAAATTAAATGTTTCTATTGTATAAAAGAGGTAGTCCCAATTGATCGAGTCAAAATCACAGTTTATGTCTAAACTTAGAAGAGCTAATTTTTTTCTGAGTTAAAACCATGATCTATAACTGTTAGCACTCTCTTAATACTGTCATATGTGTTTCTGTTCGGTACAAATCCTGTTTGATCTTCATCAATCAAGGATTGAAGGAATGTTTTTAATACATTAGCATAAACAGACATGAATATTTTATAGTCTACATTTAATAAAGAGATTGGTCTATATGAGGAACCTCTGGGAAGGGTCTGTATCTATTTTCCATATAGGTGATATAAGAGTGTATTTCCATGAGGGAGGTATATTAAGTCTTGGCATTGTAAAAATACTTGATGTAATAAAGTCAAAGATTCGTTAAGAATTAGTTTATAGATTTCTGGAATAATTCCATCATTACCTGTAGCCTTGTTTTGTTTTAAAATATTAATTTGGTGTTGATTTCTGACAATAAAATTGGCTTATCTAGGGCAATAATCTGGAGTTCTGTTAGCTTATTTATGGTGTCTTTTTTGATAAAAGATCTTACTATAACTTTATAGTTTAGATTCGCAATTCTGTCGGAAGGAAGGCACACCGTCATTGAAATGGTGTCTATTTCTGCACCTATAAAAGTAAGATGCTGACAGGGTGACAAGGCAGATTTTTGCAAGTTTATTGTAATGCCTAGCTGAGCACAAACTTGTAGGGTCATGTCTCTGGCCTGTTGAAGAAGATGCTTGATGGTGGCGGTTAGGAGTCAGTTGTCCCAGTAAGGAAACACGCAGAATACAAGACATCTCAAGTGAGCCATTACTACTGCCATGCATTTGGTGAACACTCTGGTGGCTATAGTGAGACCAAAGGGCAGAGCACAAAACTGGTAGTGACTGGCTCCCAGCTGGAAGAGTAAGTGACTCCTCGATGCTCTGTCCATTTTTATGTGGTAGTATGCATCTTCAAGGTCTGTCAAGCACATCCAATTGTCTTTCCTTAAAAGGGGGAGTATAGACTGCAGTGTCACCAATCAGCACTTGGACGTCTTTACTGATTCGTTTAGTTTGCTGAGGTCCAATATGGGCCTCCAGTCACTTGCTCTTTTTGGCACTAAAAAGAATCTTGAGTAAGTTCCAAATCCTATCTGGTCTGTAGGGACGGTTGGGATGACTCTTTTGTTTAGCAACGTTTGAATCTCTACAGTTGCTTGATCCCTGTGATTTGGGGAACATCCGGGATTTTCCTGGTTGAAGGAGGGAGGTAGGAGAAGGGTATGGAGTATGCTCTGGAAATTATGTTTTGTACCCACTTGTTTTTTGTGATATTGTACCAGGCTTCTGGGTACAGAAATAAACGTCCCCCTACTGGCTCCAGAGTAGCACAGTCGGCGCTCCTTTCAGGAGCGCTGATAGGGACATCTGCGAATGGAATCACGGTCAGTCTGGTTCTGCGGACCCCTCTGCCTCTAGGATGGCATCTACCATTATTTCTTCCCCCTCTGCCCCTGGGGAAGGAATCATCTCTTGCATCTGGGAAAAATCTCTGGGATTTCTTGAACCACATCTTCCCGCTTTCTACCCTTTAGGATAAGGTCTTTAAGGGATGGAAAAACATACACCAATGGCAAGAGAGAGTGTTCCCTTCCTGCTCGCATCTAGTGAGTGTATCCTTAACTTTTGGTCCAAAGAGTGAGGAACTGTCAAAAGGGGCATTAGTGAAGGTAGACTTAAAGGGTTCCGCAAAGTTACACAAGCACATCCAGGAGCGTCTCCTCAGGGGAAACTCCTGAACCTGCTGTCCTACTCTCTCAATCTGCTGCATATGATATCAGTCTCGTAGAGGAGTTCACAGTGGAGTTTAAGGTGGATAACTGAGCAGTAACCTTTTCTGGAACCCCCTCAGTTACAGTACCTTGTAGAGTATCTCCTAGTTCCTTCAGATCATCTCTCTGAAGCCTTGTAAAATGGGTAAGATAATTCAGCGATCTAAGGGTAAAAGCCACTGAAGAAAAAACACACTTCACATATCTCTCCATCGTTTAAGACTCCATATTTGGTGGATGTAAAGATGAAGATGTCTCTGCAAGCTCCTTCTCTGGTGGCTGCTGACACCACCGTGGAATCTACTGGCACACCTTTTGTCAAGAAATCCTTTTCCTTGGGGGCTGAGAGAAATTTGTTTGGCCTCCTAGGGACTGGTTCCATTGTGTCAGGAGATTCCTATGCCTTTCGACTGACCAAGTCCATAAGCTTATCAAAAGGTGGAAACACCCAAAAGGCTGAAGGTTGAGATCCAAAAGATTTCAGGTACACAGACTCCTCATCAGATGGGGTAATGGTAGGCCAGCTGCCTCCCTGTTTTAGGATCTCAAGGATATCTACAAAGTAGATATCATCACAGGAAGAGCAAGGGGACCCTTCTGACTCCTCGAGGTCAGTGCCAGAAGTGACAGACTCACCAGGGGATTCTACATGCTTCCTCTTGCATGTTTTTTACTGAGGAGGCTCCTCAGAAGGGTGTTCTGGGGAGGTCTCAGAAGAATGGGGACCACCCAGAGGGTGTTTCTGAGGCTGCGGATCTCTCCTGTCTTGTGGACAGGGTGGCGCCAAGACAGAGGCCAGTGCTTTTGGGGGAAGAACATCAGCAACCTTGCGTACAGCTGTAGATTTGGCCAGCACACTCCTCATCAGCTCAAAGGCCGACTACCCCAGCTCTGAGGACACAACCTCTTCTGAAGAAGCAGAGGTAGCCCCCAGTTCCAGGGATATCGGCTCTGACACAGATGTAGGAGCCGAGCTCAGGCAAGCCTACGCACCGAGAGGTAGACTCGGAACTGAAGAGGCTCAAGTTCGAGAATCCCCCTCGGGGCCAACTGGTGAACTTCGGCTCTTAGACACTACAGATGGCACAGAGATTATCGGAGCAGATATTGGTTCCAAAAAAGCCACTTGGGGTGCCACAGCCGAAGGTTCTACTGCAAGCAGTACTGATTATTCTGGCTCCGATATACCAGAATGGCTCGGAGGAGGAACAGTAGTGGTTGACAAGGACTTGGGCGGCTCAGAGGCCAGTTGGGCAGGAGCCGAGAGCAAATTTGCCAGCACCGGCACCTTCAAGAGTCTGCGCACCACCCTCTCCACATCTTCATACGATAGCCTCCTAGAAGACCTGAAAGAAAGGGTTGGAGAGCAAAATATCTGAAAAATAGGTGATCTCTGTGTAGGGAAGACCGGTGGGACATCTGTTGACTGGCTCCGAGCTACAGAATCCTTTTTCGGCTCCGAAGTACTTGGGGCCGATACAGGCATATCAATCGTAATAACCTCAATCGGTTCCGAAGGCAGTGGAACTGATGAGGTGAGAGCCTTGGTGGTTTCTGAAATTTTTCAGAGGTCCAGATTTCTCAGAGGACACTGGAGAAGGCCTTTTCACAGTCTTTTCTTTCCTGCTAGAAGGAGATCTTGTAGATTGTGAGGCGGAAGAACTACCCAAATCCTCCTCAAAGGAAGGTTTTATGAGACCTTTCAATATCAACTTGTTTTTCCTTTCTTGAAGGGCTCTCGAACTAAAGGAATGACAAAAAGTACAAGTCTCCTGCAAGTGAATGGCCCCAAACAGTATACAAATACACTATGCCCATCCGTTATGGACATTTTCTGCATGCATTTTTGGCATTTTTTTAAACCCGAAGGTTTATGGTCCTTTTCTTTAGATTCTTTAGACATAACTGCTGGAAAAACAATGCTAAGGGACAAAGAAGAGATTAGTTAAGTCCTCTAACTAAAACAGAGCTTAACTATTGGGGGGGTGGGAGGAGAAAGTACAGTTGTGTACACTTACCATAAATGTAGATGTTCGAGTGTATTCACTGTTGCAGTCATCACTATTGGGTTATCCTGCTGGCAGGCAGCCCTCAGTCGGCCAGAATTCCAAAGTCTAGATCTGGCGTCAGCTGCTATTGCTTCTTCCCTGACGTCAGTGCACCAGGGGTATTTAGGTTGCAGCCGACACCATTTTCTTCAGTTTTTTCTTGCCCCAGATGTCAGGTGCCCAACAAAAGGCTAATAAATGATGCCAATAATACATGCATGCAAAAAAAAACAAACACTGCTCCCCTCTACAAGCAAATACACCACATAGGTTGTATAGAATAGAGAAGTATAGATGAGTCCCAGAAAAAATAAGGGGGATGGAGGGAGGGCAACCCAGACTGCAACAGTGAATACACTCGAACATCTACATTTATGGTAAGTGTACACAACTGTACTATGTTCATCGTGTTTCACTGTTGCAGTCATCACTATTGGGTTGAATCCCAAAGCTATGGATGGGAGGATGGCTAAATAGCATTAGGTGCGGCTAAGAGGCCCTGCAGGACTGCAGTGGTGAAGCCTGCCCTGGATTTAGAGTATTGAGGTAAACTGTAGTGCTTGGTAAAGGTGTGCACTGAACTCCATGTAGCAGCCTCTAAAATGTCTTTGGTTGGTACTCCCCTGAGGAAGGCTGCTGATGTGGCTGCAGCTCTGGCTGAATGTGGCCTAATGTTGTTAGGTACTGGTTTGCCATGATGAGAGTAGCAGAAACGGATGCAGTGGCCAATCCATTTGGAGATAGTTTGCTGTGTGATGGTCTTTCCTTGTGGTCCTGCAGCATATGCCACTAGCAACTGCTCTGTCTTTCTGAAAGCTTTGGTTCTGTTCAAATAAAAACATAGCTGTCTGTGTATGTCCAAAGAATGCAGAAGTCTCTCACCTTTATTCTGTGGGTTTGGATAGAAAGTAGGCAGGTGAATAGTTTGGTTAAGGGCTACTTTTGATACTACTTTAGGCATGAAAGTTGGGTTCGTCCTTAGAGAAACCCTGTCTGGATGAAAAATAATAAAAGGTTCCACAGCCATGAGTGCTTGTAGCTCTGAAACTCGTCTTGCTGAGGTTATTGCTAAGAGCACAGCTGTTTTCCAAGATAAAAACCTTATATCAGCAGTTGCGGCTGGCTCAAAAGGAGGCAGAGTGAGCTTCTCTAAAACATAATTGAGGTCCCAAGCAGGGACTGGTGATCTCCTAGGAGGCCTTAGGTTTTTGGCTCCTCTGAGGTACTGCCTCACTAAGGGATGAGAGAAGATAGGCGGATCAGTATTGTAATGGGCTGAAATTGCAGAGGCATGAATCTTTATAGATGAAAAGGATAGGCCTTTATGCAACAACTCTGTTAAGTATTGTAAAATGCAGGGAATATTTGGAAATGCTGAGTTAATTTCCTGAGCCTGGTTCCAAGCACATAATCTCTTCCATTTTCCAGCGTAGGATTTTCTAGTACTAGGCCTTCGGGGCTCCAGGATGACGTCCATTACTTGCTTGGTGAGGGGAGTGCTTTGCATGGTTACAGTATCCGCCAAGCTGCTAGATTTAATGTTTTCAGTTGACTGTGCAGAATCTGATTGTTTTTCTGAGACAGTAGGTGTGGAGTTTGAGGTAAGATCCAGGCTGGTCCTTGCGACAGGTTCCTTAGGGTTGAGTACCAGTACTGGCAGGGCCAGTCTGGGGCAACTAGTATAATGCTTGACTTTTCTTGTCTGACTTTTAGCAACACCTTTGGGAGGAGAGGCAGTGGGGGAAAGGTATATGCTGATAGATTTTTCCAGCTGAAGGATAGGGCATCCACTTTCCATGCTTGTCTGTGATAAGTCCTTGTGCAGAAAGTCTTCAGTTGGCAGTTGTGGAGAGATGCAAATAGATCTATGTCCAGGCATCCCCATTTCCTTATTATCATGTTGAAGATTTGAGGATCCAATTTCCATTCGTGGGGATCCATGAGGTTTCTGCTGAGTTCGTCTGCCAGAGGGTTTATTTTTCCTGGCAGGAATTGTGCCTGCAGATGTACTTGATAATTCAATGCTGTGTCCCACAGAGTCATAGCTAGTCTGCAAAGGGGGTAGGAGTGAGTGCCCCCTGCTTGTTTATGTACCACATAACTGTGGTGTTGTCCGTCTTTATTAATAGATGTCCTGGACTTAACAGGTCCTTGAAAGCTGTCAGGGCATTCTGAACAGCTAGCATCTCTTTTAAATTGATATGTAGATGCTTTTGGTTTTCCGTTAATGTACCTTGAATACATTTTCTTGCCATGTGGGCTCCCCAGGCATAATCTGATGCATCCGTTGTTAAGGTTTTTTTGGCTGGGGTAAGACAGAATGGCTGTCCCTTGTTCTGGTGACAGACCTTTGCCCACCATAGAAATTCCTGCTGTAGGCAGGGTATAAATGCAACAATTGTTTCCAGGCGGTGGCAATGTTGAGACCAAACACTTTTTAGGTACCATTGTAGTTTCCTCATATGCAGTGTTGCATATGGAATTATTAGTATGCAGGATGCCATGAAACCCAAGGCCTACAGAATTTTTCTTGCAGACAGCTGGGTCTTTGTAGCCAACATTTTGAAATAGGTAGCCAGTTGCCTTTGTTTGTCTGGCGTGAAATAAGCCATCTGGGTCGTAGTGTCTAATTTTGCACCCATGAATATTATCGGTTGGGAGGGTACTAGTTTTGATTTCTTTTTGTTTACTGTGTACCCTAAGCATGTTAATAATTTCTTTACAAACGCCAGATGTTGTAGTAGGAGGTCTTTGTTGTCTGCTTGAATGAGGCAATCATCCAGATAGGGATATATTTGTACTCTTTGTCTGCAGAATGCCATTACTGGTGCCAGGCACTTTGTGAAGACCCTGGGCGCAGTAGATACGCCAAAGGGCAGTGCAGAAAATTGGTAGTGCTTCGAGCCAGCTTTGAACCTTAGGTATTTTCTGCATGCTGGCCTGATTGGGACATGCAGGTATGCCTCTTTTAGATCTAAGGTTACCAGCCAAGCATTCTTGCCCAGCATGGGTAGAAGCTGCTGCAGCGTCAACATTTTGAATTCTGGAATATCCAGATAAGTGTTTAGAATCGATAAATCTAGAATTGGTCTCCATGTTTTGTCCTTTCTGGGGACCAGGAAAAGCCTTGAGTAAAATCCTTGTCCTTGCTCTGGGTCCGGTACTTGTTGAATGGCCCTCATGTCCATGAGGGATAATACTTGTTTTTGTGCCTCTGCCCATTGATTTTTTGGCAGGTCTGGCCATCCGTTTGCCCTTGGTAGGGTATGGAAATGAAACTTGTAGCCCCTTGATACTATGTCTAAGACCCATTTGTCTTGGGTTATTAGGAGCCAATTTTGCCAAAAAAGTGCTAGTTTTCTCCCTTAAGGAGCTGCTTGAAGATAAGTGTTTGGTACTGACAAGGGGAAGTCATTGTGACTGCTTTCTGTATGGCTGTGACTTTTCTTCTCCAACCCTGGGAGTGGATGCACCCCACTGCCTAGGCCTGTATGAGCCCTGGGGCTGGGATCTCCCTCTAGGGCGCCTATATCTGCCCCTTTGTGGTCTGTCAAACTGGAATAGACCAATTTTTAGAAGGCCAGTGTCTGCTAAACCTGGGAGGTTTAACCTGCAAAAAATCCTTGACTGTTTGCATAGATTTGGCTTTATCCTCCATTTTCTTTAATACCTCCTCTGCTTTAACACCAAACAAAACATCATGCTGTAAAGGAGCATCTAATAATTTTGCTTTAACATGATCAGGTAAACTTTGTTCCTTTAACCAAGCATGCCTCCTAATGACAGTACCTGTTACTGCGGCCCTACAAGAGGCCTCCAAAGAATCAAAACCACATTGCAAAGTATGTTTTCCCACTTGTTCAGTTGCATGCAATAAATCCTGCATTTCTTTATTTTCTGCACATTCAGCAATTGTCAACATTTTCTGTTTAAGCAATGACATAAGATATTGTTGATATTTCAGCATATGAAAAGTGCAGTTGTGTACACTTACCATAAATGTAGATGTGCGAGTGTATTCACTGTTGCAGTCATCACTGTTGGGTTCTCCTGCCCGGAGGCAGCCCTCAGTTGCCCAGAATTCCAAAGTCTAGGTCTGGCGTCGGCTGCTGTCGCTTCTAACCTGACGTCAGTGCGCCAGGGGTATTTAGGTTGCAGCCGACGCCATTTTCTTCAGTTTTTCTTGCCCCAGATGTCAAGTGCCTAACAAAGGCTAATAACATTTGCCAATAACATATGCATGCACCAAAATAAACAATTCTCTTTTTACCTGCAAATACACCTCAGAGGTAGTAGAGAACAGAGAAGCACAGAAGAGTCCCAGGAAAAATATGGGGGATGGAGGGAGGGTAACCCAGACTGCAACAGTGAATACACTCGAACATCTACATTTATGGTAAGTGTATACAACCGTACTAGGTTCATTGTGTTTCACTGTTGCAGTCATCACTGTTGGATTGAATCCCAAAGCTACGGATGGGAGAATGGCTAAATTACATTAGGAGCGGCTATGAGGCCCTGCAGAACTGCAGTGGCAAAGCCTGCCCTGGACTTAAGAGTAGAGAGGTAAATTGTAGTGCCTGGTAAAGGTGTGCACTGAACTCCATGTAGCAGTCTCTAATATGTCTTTGGTTGGTACTCCTCTGAGGAAGGCTGCTGAGGTGGCTGCAGCCCTGGTAGAATGTGACCTGATGTTGCTAGGTATTGGTTTGCCATGATAAGAGTAGCAGAAACGGATGCAGTGGCCAATCCACTTAGAAATAGTTTGCTTTGTGATGGCCTTTCCCTGTGATCTCGCAGCATATGCCACTAGCAATTGCTCTGTCTTCCTGAAAGCTTTAGTTCTGTCCAGGTAGAAACACAGCTGTCTGTGTAAGCCCAAAGAATGCAGGATCCTTTCCCCCTTATTCTGTGCGTTTGGATAGAAGGTAGGCAGATGAACAGTCTGGTTAAGGGCCACTTTCGATAATACCTTAGGCATGAAGGTTGGGTTTGCCTCAGAGAAACCCTGTCTTGATGAAAAATAATAAAAGGTTCCACGGCTGTGAGTGCCTGTAACTCTGAAACTCGTCAGGAAGAGGCTACTGCTAAAAGCAGGACTGTTTTTCATGATAAAAACTGTATATCAGCAGTAGCAGCTGGCTCAAATGGAGGCAAAGTGAGCTTTCCAAGACATAGTTAAGGTCCCATGCAGGGGTTGGCAGTCTTCTAGGAGGTCTTGAGATTTTTGCTCCTCTGAGATACTGCCTAAGCAAGGGATGAGAAAAAATAGGCGGATCAGTATTGTAACGTGCTGAGATTGCAGAGGCATGAATCTTTATAGAAGATAAGGATAGGCCTTTGTGCAACATCTTTGTTAAGTATTGTAGAATCAGAGGAATATTAGGCATTGCTGAGTCAAATCCCTGAGTCTGGTTCCAGGCACAAAATCTTTTCCATTTTCCAGCATAAGATTTCCTAGTGCTAGGCCTTCTGGCCTCCAGAATGCCATCCATTACCTGTTTGTTAAGGGCAGTGTTATCCGTGGCTACTGAATCTGCCATGCTGCTAGGTTTAGACTTTTGAGATGGCTGTGCAGAATGTGGCCGTTGTTCTGAGACAGTAGATGTGGAGTTTGTGGTAAAATCCAGGCTGGTCCTTGAGACAGGTTCCTTAGGGTTGAGTACCAGAACTGGCGGGGCCAGTCTGGGGCAAGCAGAATCATTTTTGTTTGTTCTTGTCTGACTTTTAGCAGCACTTTTGGGAGAAGAGGCAGTGGAGGGAAGGCATATACTGACAGGTTTCTCCAACTGAAGGACAGAGCATCCACTTTCCATGCTTGTTTGTGGTAGGTTCTCGTGCAAAAAGTTTTTAGTTGACAGTTCTGAGGAGATGCAAATAGGTCTATGTCCGGGCATCCTCATTTCTTTATTATCATGTTGAAAATTTGAGGGTCCAATCTCCATTTGTGGGGGTCTATTAAGTTTCTGCTGAGTTTTTCTGCTAAAGTGTTGTTCTTTCCTGGCAGGAATTGGGCTTACGGATGAACTTGATGGATCAATGCTGTGTTCCACAGAGTCATAGCTAGTCTGCAAAGGGGGTAGGAGTGAGAGCCCCCCTGCTTGTTTATGTACCACATGACTGTGGTGTTGTCGGTCCTTATCAATAGTTGTCCTGGTTGAATTAAATCCTTGAAGGCTGTCAGGGCACTCTGTGCAGCTAGCATCTCTTTCAGATTGATGTGTAGATGCTGTTGGATTTCTGCCCGTGTGCCCTGGATACACTTTCCTGCCATGTGGACTCCCCAACCGTAATCTGATGCATCCGTAGTTAAGGTTTGTTTGGCTGGGGTGACAGAAAAAGGCTGTCCCTTGTTCTGGTGACAGGCCTTTGCCCACCATAGAAATTCCTGCTGTAGGCAGAGTATGACTGCAATGACCGTCTCCAGGCTGTGGCAATGTTGAGACCAAACGCTCTTTAGGTACCACTGTAGTTTCCTCATATGCAGTCTTGCATATGGAATTAGTAGAATGCAGGATGCCATGAATCCCAAGGCCTGCAGAATTTTTCTTGAAGTTAGCTGTTTTTTTGTAGCCAGCATTTTGAAGGAGGTAGCCAGCTGCTTCTGTTTGTCTGGTGTGAGGTAAGCCATCTGGGTTGTAGTGTCCAGATTTGCACCCAGGAATGTTATCTGTTGTAGAGGTACTAGGTTTGATTTATTTTCGTTTATTGTGTACCCCAAACATATTAAGAGCCTTTTTACAAATGCCAGATGTTGAAGTAGGAGGTCTTTGCTATCTGCTTGAATGAGGCAATTGTCTAAATAGGGGTATATTTGTATTCACCTCTGTCTGCAGAATGCCATTACTGGTGCCAGGCACTTTGTGAAGACCCTGAGCGCAGTAGATAAGCCAAAGGGCAGCGCAGTAAATTGGTAGCGCTTCGGACCAGCTTTGAATCTTAGGTATTTTCTGCATGCAGGTCTGATTGGGACATGCAGATATGCCTCTTTTAGATCTAGTGTCACCATCCAAGCGTTCTTGTCCGGCATGGGTAGCAGTTGCTGTAGTGTCAGCATTTGGAATTTTGGAACATTCAGAAAAGTGTTTAGAACGGATAAGTCTAGGATTGGTCTCCATGTTTTTTCCTTTCTATGGACCAAGAAAAGTCTTGAGTAAAATCCTTGTCCTTTCTCTGCGTCTGGTACTATCTGAATGGCCTCATGTCTATGAGGGATTGTACTTGTTTTTGTACCTCTGCCCACTGATTTTCTGGCAGATCCGGCCATCCGTTTGGTCTTGGTAAATTATGGAATTGAAACATGCAGCCCTTTGATACTATGTCTAAGACCCATTTGTCCTGGGTTATGTGAGGCCAATTTTTGCAAAAAAGTGCTAATTTTCCCCCCAAAGGGGCTGTTAGAAAATAAGTGCTTGGAATTGCTAAGGGGAAGTCATTGTGACTGCTTTCTGTATGATTGTGATCTTTCTTCACCACCGTTGGGAGTGGATGCACTCTACTGTCTAGGTCTGTAAGAGGTCTGGGGCTGGGATCTCCCCCCTAGGGCATCTGTATCTGCCCCTTTGAGTTCTGTCAGCATTCGGAAAGGACCAATTCTTTGATGGCCAATGCCTGATAAACCTTGGTGGTTGAACCTGTAAGAAATCCTTGACTGTCTGCATAGATTTGGCCTTGTCTTCCATTTTCTTTAACACCTCCTCTGCCTTTACACCAAACAAAACATCATGTTGTAAAGAAGCATCTAACAGTTTTGCTTTAACGTGATCTGGTAAAGTTTGTTCCTTTAACTAAGCATGCCTCCTAATAACAGTACCAGTTACAGCGGCCCTGCAGGAGGCCTCCATAGAATCAAAATCACATTGTAAAGTATGCTTTCCCACTTGTTCAGTAGCATGCAATAAATCCTGCGTTTCCTTGTTTTCTGCACATTCCGCAATATTCAACATTTTCTGCTTCAATAATGACAAAAGATATTGTTGATATTTAAGCATATGAAATTGACAGTTTAAAGCTCTTATAGTCAAGGTGGCAAGTATAAACCTTTTTTCCCCATCTTTCTAGAGCCCTAAAATCCCTGTCAGAGGGGATAGGATTTTTTGCAGTGGCTGCCTTTACTCCCTTGGGACCCTGAGAGATAGTTTCTGGGTCAGCAGAGGGGTTTTTGAAAAGGAATTTGTGAGAATCCAGAACCCTGTAATATCTATCTGACTTAACAGGGGCTGGAGGTAAGGAGTCAGGGGTCAAACTAGACTCTGTAAAAACATCACCTACAATGTCTAGCACGGGTGGGATAGCCAGGGGCCTATGCTGTGGGAGCAGAAGGAAATCTCTGAGCCTTTTCTTAGATTCAGAATATTCCTGACCTTCCCAATGGAAATGTTCCCTCATATCATGCAAGGTTTCCCCAAAAGAAAAATCCTCTGGCAGAAAGACTGAAGGGATAGATTCTTCAGCATCAGAATCCTCATAAGGAGGGAGAGAATATTCCTGTTCAGAAGAGGAAACAGAAGAGATAGAGACCTGATCAGATGAATCATAATCTGCCTCTTGCCTAGGCCTTTTATCAAGAGGGGGTTGGGAACCCCTGATCAAAGTAAGTAGGTCTTCAGCCATTTTGAGCATTTGCTTTTGTGGTCTGGAGACCTGATCAGCAGAGGACTGTACTTGTTTCTTTGTCTTTGCTGGTACTTTAGTCTTTGTCTTTGATGCTGAAGTCATTTTTACATACAGTTGAGTAGGCCTGAAAACTCCATCAGAAGCCGGTACCTGTACAGCGGCTCCAGACCCATCTGAGGGAATGTTGCCCGAAGGTCCTGTCACTTGAGACTGTGAAGGCCTTGCCGGCTCTTCATGGGAGTCGGTATCGGCCTGCGGTTCCAAAGTGGCGGACGTCAGGGGCTGCAAAAGCGCCTCTGTGACGACCGACAAACCGGCAACTGGCTCTGGTGAAATATCATCTGTTTTGGACCTCGCAGGCATGTCCTTCTTGTCCTTGTGTTTTTTATGAATTCCGGCAGTCGGATGACTATCCGACGACATTTTATAATTAAATCGTCTGCCAAAATAATGAAATGCAAAATCGTACCGACGCTTGATAGTGCGTTGGTTAAATCTAGCACAAAACCGGCAACTAGCTACGTCGTGGTCAGGGCCTAGGCAAGGAATACAGTAAGAATGAAAGTCCTTATGAGGTACTTGCTTTCCACAAGAAATACAATTATTAACTTTTTCTGACATCGGTCTGGAGCAAGAAAAAAGTTTCCTCAACGGGGTACTTAGCTTTATAATGAAAACTTCGGATCTGAAACTCGAACACGAAAATCTCAGGAGTCAGCCAACTGGCACTTGCGAACTGCTTCTGCTTCGGGCACCGCGTGGCAAGAAAGACTGGAGAAAATGGCGTTGGCTGCAACATAAATACCCCTGGCGCACTGACGTCAGGGAAGAAGTGACAGCAGCCGACGCAGGACCTAGACTTTGGAATTCTGGCGGACTGAGGGCTGCCTGCAGGCAGGAGAACCCAACAGTGATGACTGCAACAGTGAAACATGAAGAACATCTGACAATTTAAGGCCCTTATAGCCAAGGTTGCAGAAGTATAAATCTTTTTTCCCCATCTGTCTAGAGCCCTAGATTCCTTGTCGGAGGGGATAGGGTTTTTTGCAGTGGCCGCCTTGACCCCTTTGGGACCCTGAGAGATAGTTTCTGGGTCAGCAGCAGGGTTTTTGAAAAGGAATTTGTGAGAATCTGGAACCCTGTAATATCTATCTGGCTTGGCTGGAGGCGGAGGTAAGGAATCAGGGGTCATACTGGATTCCGTAAATACATCATCTACTATGTCTAGCACCGGTGGTATAGCCAGGGGCCTATGTTGAGGGAGTAAAAGTGGTCCCTGAGCCTTTTCTTAGATTCTAAGTACTCTTGGCTTTCCCAATGGAAATGTTCTCTCATGTCATGCAGAGTTTCCCCAAAAGAATAATCCTCAGGAGGAGAGGCTGAAGGGATAGATTCTTCAGCATCAGAGTCCTCATAGGGAGGAATGTAGTACTCCTGATCAGAGGAAGAGACAGAAGAAATGGAAACCTGATCAGAAGAATCATCATCTGGCTCTTGCCTAGGCCTCTTATCATGAGGGGGATGTGAAACCCTGATCAAAGTAAGCAGGTCTTCGGCCATCTTGAGCATCTGTTTTTTAGGTCTGGAGGCCTGATCATAAGAATTATGCACTTGTTTCTTTGTCTTTGAAGGAGCTTTAGTCTTTGCCTTTGAAGATGAAGTCATTTTTACATATAGATGAGTAGGCCTGAAAACACCCTCAGAAGCCGGTGCCTGCACAGCGGCTCCAGACCCATCCAAGGGAATAGTATCCAAAGGTCCTGTCCCTTGAGTTTCTAAAGGCCTGGTTGTCTCCTCGTGGGAGTCAGTATCGGCCTGCAGTTCCAAAATGGTGGGCGTCAGGGGCTGCGAAAACACCTCACTGAGGACCAACGAACCGGCAACTGGCTGAGGTGAAATATCGTCAGTTTTGGACCTCGGAGGCCTGTCTTTTTCCTTTTCTCTGCGTTTCTTGTGAACAGCGGTAGTCGGATGGCTATCCAACGACATTTTGTAATTAAATCGTCTGCCAAAATAATGGAAAGCAAAATCATACCAATAGCTTTACAGTGCGTTGGTTAAATCTAGCACAAAACCAACAACTAGCTACATCGTGGTCAGGGCCTAGGCAAAGAATACAGTAAGAATGAAAGTCCTTATGAGGTATCTGCTTCCCACAAGAAATACAATTATTAACTTTTGCTGACATCGGTCTGGAGCAATAAAAAAGTTTCCCCAACGGGGTACTTGGCTTTAATGAAGACTTTGGATCTGAAATTCGAACACGAAAATCTCAGGAGTCGGCCGACCGGCACTTGCGAACTACTTTGCTTCGGGCACTGCGTGGCAAGAAAGACTGAAGAAAATGGCGTCGGCTGCAACCTAAATACCCCTGGCACACTGACATCAGGGAAAAAGAGACAGCAGCTGACGCTGGACCTAGACTTTGGAATTCGGGCCGACTGAGGGCTGCCTGCCAGCAGGATAATCCAACAGTGATGACTGCAACAGTGAAACACGATGAACATCAAGCAAACCACAGGAAAATCAAGGAGAGGACTAGGTCCTCTAACTTAAACGGGCCTAGCCCTGCTCAATGAAGGGAACACAGCACACAATAAAGGCAAGGTGAGATTAACAGAGGACTAGGTCCTCTAACTTAAACGGGCCTAGCCCTGTAGAATGGAAAGGAAATAACTGAAGGAGAACAGCAATATTAAGAAAGGACTAGGTCATTAACTTAAATGGGCCTAGCCCTGGAACAAAATGCTTCACTAAGATACCTAAGCCTATGGAAAAGACAACACACAAGACAATAGGTTAAATAGCAACACAAGAGACTAAACAACAGCAAGTCCTGTAATTCAAACACACGCTATAAAACTAGTAATGAGCCAACAAGGACTCAACAGCAAATACTAAATATAGATAATCTAACTACCACTACGGGATACCAAAAACAGGCCTGCGGAAAAACATTGGCCAAACAGTTGACAAATCAGCGACAACAATTTAAGAATAAACTAGTGTCTAACAGTAATGCTACATATACTCTAAATAAGAATATTATATCTATTAACTACTAAGAGAAAACAGTCTGCAAATATGAAAAAATGTAGAAAAAGATTTAAAATTAGCCACAGCCAAGAAGAGCAATCCTGAACTCGTAAAGCGGCAAATGAGATCTGAGGAATGATACCACTGCATTATGGGATACCTACCTTGCCATGAGCCAGCTTAGAGACTTTGAGCTTTGTAATCGGCCAGGCTCCAAACCCACATGTAAGAATGAAGGTTAGCTAGGACTACATAACATGCACCTTTTAGATTTAATGTGACCAGGAAACTTAAATGAGGAAGAAGAGGTAACAGGTTGTGAAGTAACAGCATTCTGAACTTGAGTGGAAGTCCCCCCACCAAACAGAACATATCTGTCCAGCAATGGAACAGCACAAGCTGACTGTCTATCCTCTGAAGCCCACAGGTGTGCTTTCTTCATAGCAGGAAAGTTCTGAAAGGCGTGGCACCAAAACCTGCTTTTTGGTCAGCTCAGCTTGAGCTGAATGACAGTTTGGGCACATGGAAGGTGCCCTGAAACTTTGGAAGCTGGACGGCTGTTATACTCAGGCAGGATATAATCCATACAGCTAAGGCTACTGCAGCAGTGACCAACATGATAAACATCCTGTGTTACTGTTGTCAGAAAAGTGTAAGAAAGACATTTTACAGCTTGTCCTCCTTTATCTTCTGAATCACCCTGGGGGCAAGGATATTGGAAGAAAGGTACAAAGAAACACCCTCACTCATTTCAGCAAGAAGACACCTCTTGCATAAGCCTCTCTATGTGGGGCTGTACAGCAGAATTTCCTCAGCTGTTCTTTCACTGGAGAAGCAAAAAGGTCTACATCTTATATCTCCTTGAGGAGTGCAAGGTCCTAAAATGTATCCATGTCCAGCGCCCACCTCTGCGACTCTGATGCTCTCCTGCTTAACCCATTTCATGAAGTTTTCCACACAGGTATGTACTAACCCCCAACGGCCATCTGTACTGCTTGAACTCCTTCCAAAGCCTGCATGAATATCATGCAGAAAGGACAGGAGTGTGCATCCCTCCTTGCTTAAGTACCACACGATTGTTATATTGTCTGTGATCACATGCAGAACCCCTGGTTTCATAATTGCTTGAAAGCTCTAAAAGATGGAATAACTGCTATAATTTCTCTTAGGAAAATATGTACCTGTTCTACCAGGATCTAACATTCCTGTAACTTAAGGTTCTTGGTATGAGCCATCCAAGCTAGGTGAAGCATTTGTGGTCAGTGGGTGGCTGGCAATTGTCTGAAGGGCATCACTCATTCCTGAATACTTGCACCACTCATAGTTCTGGCACCTACCTCACAAACAGCTCTGCTGGGTAACCTTGTTTAGAGACTAGGTATATTGTTCTTAAGTATTCTTCAAGAAACACTGAAGTTTCTTCATGTGCATTGTGGCTAATGGGGACATTAGTATGGTCCAAGCCATGAATCCTAAGATTCTTAAAACGTTTCTGTCTGTGAACTCTGTGCTCAGAACCATGTTCTGGAAAAAAAGTAATTGGTGAGTCCTCATTCTCTTCTATTAGGAAAGTGCTGGATACTGTGGTGTCTAGTAACACCCCTAAGAAGACTACTCTTCTGGCTAGGATCAGATTCCACTTCAATACATTCAAAATGAACCCATTTTTATGACGCATGCCAGGGTACAGACCAGAACGCAATGTACCCCCTCCTGGCTGTGGGCTTGGATCAGGCAATCACCTGGATAGGGGTAGATATGGATGTCCTTAGTGCTGTAATGAACAACTGCTGAAGTCAAACATCTTGTGAATACACTGGATGCAGTAGCTAAACCAAAGGGCAATAAGGTAAACTGAAGGTACTGGTCCCTTGTAAAAAGTCTTAGGTAATGTCTGTGACCTTTCTGTAGAAGGATGTAAATATTTTTGAGGTCTAGGATTACCATCTAAGAGAAAAAGTAGTGCATAAATGAAGAAATTAAATGTTACAAAAAATATTTTGTGGAAAATAAAAATTGATGATACATAAAAAGAAAGGAAAGTATGGTATAAGAATGTAATGATAATACAATACTATGTAAAACAATGGGAAAATCTTAACAGATGAAAAAAATTAAATGCATAAAAATAATAAGCAAATGGTGTAATCAAAAAGTAGAATGTCAATATTCCTTTGTGGAGACTGGTTATAGATAAATTACCAGTAAAAGGAAATATACCATATAAAAAGAAAAGTTATGGAATATATTTACATTGTCAAGAAGACAAACCTACTGAACACGTGTTTTTGAAATGTAAAAGAGTATAAAAAAAGTTATGGAGTAAACTATGTAAAGAAGACTTCTTCAAAGATATAAAAGAAGTGGATAAAATAAACATGCATATGAGTAAATATTGATATCATAAGAATAGAAGTAAACACGTTAAAAGACTAGATAAGTTATTTTATGTCATATGAAATTAAAGAATAAATTAAATTATATTTAATGGTAAATTGATTTTAGCAACATTATATAAAAATCAGAAGGTGGTTATGGAAAAAGGAGTGAGGGTCTAATAGGGATGAAAATGCATGATTGTAAGGAAAATTATGATTATGTGTATATATATATATATATATATATATATATATATATATATATATATATATATTTGTATATCTATATGTCTGTGCAGTTGTAAATATGTTGTAAATATTTCTTTTTACTATGTACTCTTTTCGATAGGTGACAAGGTATCGTTTACATCCACCTGAGCTACCACCAATTCCAACATATGGGACCTTGCTTTAATGTCTGATCCAAAGGATGACACACTCAGGAATGCAGCACCCCCTTATACTGCATTGCACTGTCAGCAATTGATCTACCTGGTGTAGGAACAGAACCTAAAGCCTTCTGCACCAAAGGCATGTGCTACCCATTGTTACTTATAAACTGGGAATAGAAACACACCAAACACACCAGCTATCAGTGCAAAGTCTTTCAGCATTATATAGCCTTTAAAAAGATACAATGAAGTATCACATAAACTCATTCTGGCTTAAGTTATTAGTAGAGACATTGATATTACATACACTCATAATTTTGAATGAATGTGAACTGCAGTATATACTTCTGTGTGTATTTTATAATATTTAGACTCAGATATTTCCTCTGGCAACACCTCCTTTTTCCAGAAGGGCCATATTGGTCAACCATGGAGTAAATTTGTGGGTACCTATCCAGTCATCTAATTTATACTTATGTTTAAATGAAGATAGCAAGTGACACTGTTTACCATGCAGGAGAAATTTATTGCAGAGGTTTGGGAAGTGGTAGGTTATAAACCTGCCCCTACATCATGTTTTATTAACCTGCAGGAGAAGACTTTGGTACCTACTTCTAATACTGCTACAGACACTGAACATGCAGAGAAACAAAAGGTGCAGGACAAATAGGTCTCTAACAGTTCAGTAAGCAAGATAGAGATCTCCTCTTAAAAGTCTATAAGACACTAAATTAAGAGACACAACTCACAGCTCAGGGACTTTAGACATGTTATCTTTTTGCTTATGAACTTTTCGCATCTTTCAAACTGTTTGATCATGTTTAATCAGATGCATTCCAAACAGAGTGTTGTTCTTCTTCCTCTTTCGGCTGCTCCCGTTAGGGGTCGCCATGGCAGATCAACTGTTTCCATTTCTTCCGGTCCTCTGCATCTTGCTGTGTCACACCAACCGCCTGCATGTCCTTTCTCACCACATCCATAAACCTAATCTTAGGCCTTCCTTTTTTCCTGTTACCTGGCAGCTTCATCTTTAGCATCTTTTTCTCAATATACTCTGCATCTCTCCTCAGCACATGTTCAAACCTACGTAATCTTGCCTCTCTGGCTTTGTCTCCAAACCTTCCAACCTGAGCTGACCCTCTAATATACTTATTCCTAATCCTGTCCATCCTCGTCACACCCAGTGCAAATCTTAACATCTTCAACTCTGCCACGTCAAGCTCTGACTCCTGCCTTTTTGTCAATGCCACTGTCTCCAACCCGTATAACATAGCTGGTCTCACTACCCACTTGTAGACCTTCCCTTTCACTCTTACTGGTACTCGTCTGTCACAAATCACTCCTGACACTCTTCTCCACCCACTCCATCCTGCCTGTACTCTTCTTCACCTCTCTTCCACACTCACCATTACTCTGAACTGTTGATCCCAAGTACTTAAACTCATTCACCTTCTCCACCTCTACTCCTTGCATCCTCACCATTCCTCTATCCTCCCTCTCATTCACACACATATATTCTGTCTTAGTCCTGCTGACTTTCATTCCTCTTCTCTCTAGAGCATATCTCCAACTCTCCAGGGTCTCCTCCACCTGTTCCCTACTCTCACTACAGATCACAATGTCATCTGCAAACATCATAGTCCACGGGGACTTCTTACTTGATAACTGGCCTGATTAATGTTAACTATAGGGAATGATTACATCTTTAGATCTTGAAAAAATTCCTTCAGCAATTAGCTGGGCCAAATAAAACAATTTCCTGACAACCACTGCTACATGATGATCAAAAGAGAGGACCTATAAACCCAAGTACTTGAGTACCTAATTATATTTTCCTTTTGTAGAGATTTCTTTTCTAGACAGAATGATGAGAGGAGGGCTGTCTACCAAAAGTGATAATGTAAAGCTTTTTAACATTTAGTTAGAACTCACTTTTTAATAAACCAAGTGTTTACTATGGCAAGTGCATTGCAGAGAGTTTGGGTGACACAGGGTGATTTAACAGCCCCTACTTTGCAATCATCTGCAAACTTTGTTAGCCAGGGGGTCATGGCTCTTTGCTTGGAGATATCAGCAGTAAATATAAAAAAAGAAAAGGTCCCAGCAGTATACCCTAAGGGACACTGCTGATTACTTTCATATTTTCTGAGGAGGCAGTTGCAAATCATGCTGTGTGGGTTCTGAGTTTCAGCCAGTTTGCTATCCTTCTTACCGCATATGGGTCTATTGTCAAAGCATTTAGCTTATGTATGATACCAGCATAAGGTATGGTGTCAATGGCTTTAGCCAGGTCAAGATATGCTGCATATACTATACGGTGATCATCTAAAGCCTCTGCAACCTTTTCAAAGAAATGTATCAGTTTAAATAGATTAGATCTACCCTTCACAAAACCAAACTGTTGGGGGGTCAAACTCTAACAAGATTCTTAACATCACACCTTATGAGGTTGGTTATAATACATTTAATGGCTCTGCAGATGAGGCTAAGGCTGACAGGTCTGTAGTTACCCAGGGTCTGGTGTAAGGCCACCCTTATGGAGGGTCATCATCACTGCTATTGTGTGTGTGTGTGTGTGTGTGTGTGTGTGTGTGTGTCTATACAATTTTATAGTTATCTATTTAAACACACACATATATATATATTTAAAAACACACACACACACACACACACACACACACACACACACAGGTTCCTGATGAAAGACCAACGCTGAAAAGAGCAAACCGTATGGCCATTATTGTGTGGGAACGCTGTACAGTGTGGACTGGGATTTTGCCCCTTTCCCCACTGTAGTGCAATTTAGAGTAGATAAATATAATTAGAAGGGAGTGTGGAAAAGCAGATTTTGTATTTCTGGTGTCCCGTTCAAGTGTCTGGGTTTTCAGTTGTACAGGCTCAATGTAATAACATTTCGCCTTTTTGTAAGGGAGCCATACATATATAGTGGATATAAAAAGTTTACACACCCCTGTTAAAATGCCAGATTTTTGTGATATAAAAAATGAGACCACAATAAATAATTTCAAAACTTTTCCTCACCTTTAATGTGACCTATAACCTGAACAATTCAATTGAAAAACAAACAAATCTGTTAGGGGAAAAAATATAAAAAATAAAAAACGTACAATAAGCTGGTTGCATAAGTGTGCACACCCTTAAACTAATACTTTGTTGAAGCACCTTTTGATTTAATTACAGCATTCAGTCTTCTTGGGTACTCACCTGGCATCAATTAAAGAGACTCTGATTAACCACAAATAAGTTCAGCTATCCTACTAGGATTTTCTTGACATTTACTCAGTTGCCTTTTACAGCAAAATCCATGGTTCGCAGAGAGCTTACAAAGCATCAAAAGGATCAGTCAGGAGAAGGGTAGAAAAAATTTCCACAGTATTGGATATACCATGGAACACAGTGAAGACAGTCATCAAAAAGTGGAGAAAATATGGGACAACAGTGAAGATGCAAAGAACTGGGTGTACCACCAAAATTGATGAAAAGACAAGACAAAAAACTGGTCAGGGAGGCTGCCATGAGACCTACAGCAACACTGAAGGAGCTACAGGAATGTCTGGCAAGTACTGGTTGTGTACTACATGTGACAACACATCTCCCATATTCTCCATAAGTCTGGGCTATGGGGTAGGGGTTGCAAGATGGAAGCCTTTTCTTACACCAAAAAACAGCCAGGCCTGGCTAAAATTTGCAAAACAATACATCTAGTCTCCCAAAAGCATATGGGAAAATGTTCTCGGGTCTGATGAGACCAAGACTGAACCTTCTGGCCACAATTCCAAAAGGTACTTTTGGTGCAAAAACAACAGTTTGCATCACCAAAAAAACACCGTCCCCATGGTGTAGCATGGTGGTGGCAGTATCATGATTTAGGGTTGCTTTTCTTCAGCTGGAACTGGGGCTTTAGTAACGGTGGAGGGAATTATGAACAGTTCAAAATACCACTCTGCTAGAAAGATGAAGATGAAGAGGAATTTCACCTTTCAATAAGACAATGACCCCAAGCATACATCCAAATCAACAAACGAATGGCTTCCCCAGAAGAAAATTAAAGTTTTGGAAGGAGAGAGAACTCAAAATGTACTACTTATATAAGGCAGGACAGAATATCAGTGATGATGTGAAACTACCCCCCACTGCTATCAATGGCTACATGGAAATTCTAACAAGTACTCTGTAGAGAGACAGCCACAACTTCAGCTGAGTTAATATTCAGTGAGAAACACAAATAAATAAATTAAATACAGTACTATATGAAAAAAGCAGATAAAAGTGTACTTAAATTCACTTACACGTCCAGTTGATTTCAGGTAGATGTTACCCGGCCAAAGCTTAGATATTAAGCAGAGATAACTCAAAATGTACCACTTATATAAGGCAGGATGATGAGGTGAAACTACCCCCCACTGCTATCAAGCTACACAGAATATCTAACAAGTACTCTGTAGAGAGACAGCCACAACTTCAGCTGAGTTAATATTCAGTGAGAAACACAAATAAATAAATTAAATACAGTACACTTTTTGGATTGTGGGCCCGTGGTGGTGGTGCTGCGGTAGTGTTGTCGCTTCACAGTAAGACGTTGTCCTGTTCGATTCTCAGCTAAAGCGTCTTCTGTGTGGAGACATGCGCAAAAGGGGTGTACCTTAGTTGAAGGTTGTACGTCAGGGCTGGCAACTCGGCACGTAAAAATCTTCTGCCAATCATTAGCAGACCGGAGTTCCGCTGTGGCGACCCCTAACCCGGAAAAGCCAAAAGAAACAACAACTTTTTGGATTGTGGATTTCTTATCCTTTTTCTGTGAGTTGTTTTGCAAATACGAAAAAATGTTGGTAGCCTGAAACAAACAATGAGCTAGAGACACTTTGTGTACAACCTTGGTGCAGTGGACAGGCCAAAGGGTTAAGGCAGAGAATTGATATGGTGATCCAGACACACAGAATCTTAAGAAATGCCTGAAGCCAGGATGAATAGGGATGCAATGATAAAAAGAAGTTATGTACTCACCATAACATTCTACGTTTGTAGTCCATCTCGCCCTTCATTCTTACATGTGGGTTTGGAGCTTAAACTCGGCCGATTACAAAGCTCAAAGTCTCTAAGTTGGCTCATGGCAAGGTAGGTATCCAATAATGAAGTGAAATCAATCCTCAGATCTTGTTTGCTGCTAACTATAATAGAAAATAGTTATAATGTACCCTCAGGTAAAGGAGAAATAATAGTGAAAGGTCTCCAGCATAAGGAAGGAGCAAAATTATCCTACCAGGTCCTCTAGCACTATATAAGATGGGGGTAGGTGGGTGGGTTCGTAAAAATGAAGGGCGAGATGGAATACAAACATAGAACGGTATGGTGAGTACCTAACTTCCTTTATGTTATGTAGTCCTTTCTCGCCTTCATTCTTACATGTGGGACAGCATCCCTAGCACCTTTTTCTCAGGTGGCTGATGGGAATACACACTTGAGCACCATGGAACCAAAGGAAGCTCTGTCCCTGCAGGCCAAGTCAACTTTGTAATGAGTAATAAAAGTATGTGGGCTTGCCCAAGTTGCGGCTGCATAAATATTGTCCATTGAAATCCTGGCTTGAAAGGCAGTGGATGATGCTACTGATCTACAGCGTTGACTGAGTGCTGGATATATGTCCTGCTGACTGCTAAGAGTTACAATAGAAGTTTGTTAATTGACAGGATATATATAAAAGTTATTGGAAGAGTATATA
>NC_056739.1:1619454169-1619479526 GCF_019279795.1 Protopterus annectens | reverse complement strand
GGGTGTGGTGTTTTAGTGATCCGGGAGAGATGGGCAGAAGAAGGATGAAATGATTAGAGAGAGTAGTGGGTTCAATAGCTATTTTTGTTTTCCTGGTGTATCTCAAGAGCAAAGCCAGGGGTCTGATGAATAGTATTTGAATTGTTTTTTTTTAATTAAGTTGCTAATGGTTCTGATGAGATGGGGTAGTGCATTCTAGATTTTAGCAACATAGCTTGAATATAGGGATTCCAAGCATTATTAGTGGATTTGATAACTTGTAATAGTGATTTATTTGTTGATCGAAGTATACGTTTGTTTGAATAAGGGTGAATTATATTTAGCAGAGCAGAGATTTTATCTGGGTGATTGAGTAGTTTGTGAGCCATGGTTAACTGGTTGTAAGTCGGGAGATGTGGAAATTCAAGCCATGATAGAGTCTTATGTGAAAAATCTGTGGCGAAGTTTGCTGTTATATCTGTCTAGGTGTTTTTCAGGTTGGTAAGGATGGGAGAGGCATCGAAGAGAGTTGGTAGATGTATTCTGGCTATGGCTAGTCTGGAACTGTCTGTTAGAATTTTTTTGTTTCTGTATAGCATTCCCATCTTTTTATGTACTTTAACTGCTCATGAAATGTGTAGACCAAATTTCAGTTTATTATCAATTTGAACTCTTAGTAGTTTTGTTTGTGGTTCTGGGGTTTGTATTGTCTGAAGCAGTGATGTAGAATGTGGGAAGGTCTGGGTTTCTGGTAGGATGAAAGAGCATGAGCTTGGTTTTGTTGGAATTAAGAATGAGCTGTGAGTTCGCCAGCCATGATTGTATTGCACACAGTACATTTAAATATATGTAAGTTATTACATCATATAGATGTGACTTCCTACCAATGTCATTTTAAAATACATTTAATGTCTAAATTCTCATTTAAACTTGGAAGGAAGTTAGTTGTCAATTCTAGTTAATGAAAGTACTTTATTTGCTTTTTCTTTTGGTCTTTGAAGCCAGAAATTGTGGGTTTTCATAAGTGTTTTTTGTGCTTTGATTATTTGTGTGTAAGTACTAGACCCATAGTCCCATTAGTTTTACACATAGGTTAGGCATATTTTTATCAACTAGAGGAGAAGTTGTGGATGGCAACTAATAAAGTGCTGAAGGATTTTATATGGGAGGGGAAGATGGGGATCAAGGTGATTTGAGATTATCTGATTTGATGGGGTATTTTAGAGCTACACAGTTAAGGTTCCTATACATAGCACAAGCAGAAAGCTGTAATTCAAAGTGGAAAGGGATGCTGACAGAAAAGGGGAAGCTCAAGAAACAAGGAGAGATTTCTCCTTTTGGATGCAGATTCTTAAGGAGAATAAAAATAGCCATAACTAATGTTATATTCATAAAGTAGCATAATGTATTCTAAGAACTAAGCCAACATGGGAATGGAGAAAGGAGGTTCTGCTCATAGGGATGACTACAGTTAGGATACAGACATGATGGGGCTGGAATTTATTGGAGAAAACTGGCAAAGGAACCAAGGTATTGGGAGCAGATAATTAGAGAGAAAGGTAATAGAATGTGAAGAGGCCCATAATTTATTTGGACTGGAAGCTAGAGATTACCGTCCCTATCAAGGATTGATATCGGAGTAAAGGCAAATAGAAAGAAATAGGGGGGTCATGAGTGAAATACCAGCACTTGTAGAGTTTTTAGTCGAGTCTGGAACAGAAGCTGCTGTTAAAAGGGATAATTAGTAGACCATATCAAATGACACATAACTGTAAGAATCCATGGAGGTTAGAAAGGATTTGGAAGAGAGTTTGGATAAGGAATTCACAAAAAAAAACAATGTGGGGATATATGTATATCTCCCAAGTATGCAACAAAGTCTGGAATATTTCAGGATCTTTGCTTGGAAGTGTTTACAATGGTATTTTTATACCACAAGTAGACTCCAAAGAATTTTTCCTCGGGTAGATAGCAAATATTCAAATGTAAACAAACTCAAGCACACAGGAACTGATAAGGCAGAGAAGCACAGCTCTACTTGGCAGAATAAACGTTTAATTGATGAGCACTTTCATTTCTTTGAGTTGAAACTTCTTTGGTTAAAAAAAAAACCCACCTCAAACAGACTAATTTATAAGCTGAGGTGATCTAAAAACAGGTGATATGACCACTGACCCCTCAAACAGAATAAGTTAACTTTTTAAAGCAACAGTAGCAAATGTATAAATAAGATATAAAATGCAAACATAAAAGTTTAAAAAGCTGTAAACATCTTGCAGGTGCAAATTTAAATTTATGGGTAATAATAAACTTTATCTCTTTAATGCTTTCAACTTTAAAATACATACCAGCAATATTTGACCCTTCAAACCTAGCCAATTGTCAGCATTTTAAATGTAATTGCCAGTACAGCTCACACCTCTGGAACACAAAATGGAGCAGGTAATGTTGATAACCTTTTAAATGGGTGTTTAAATGTGGCAAATGCTTGTGGTTTTAATATAGGTTAATAGGTAGGTACTAGGCTGTCTGCCCAAAGGCATTTATAAGCCTAGCCAGAATGTGTTGACTTTCGCCGCCCCCTTAAATTAGTTCCCTATGCCTCTGTCCAGCAGAGCCACTGAAGTGATCCCCAGTGTAAACTTCGTTTCCCATCCACTCGTCAAGGTTTCTCTTGAAGAGTGTTAATGATGTGAATATGAATAAGAACTTGTTTTAAATGACTGGCTAAAAGCAAATATCAATAATGCATTAAGTCAGAGGCTAGCCGAGTTTGATTACAATCAGAACAACCAAAGGAAAACCACGAACCACAATAAGTTCCCTTCCTCAGTGGGGCAGTCTGAGGGGGCAAAGGGCAGGCTACGTGGGCTAGAATTACACCCAAAGAGACTCGAAGTGGCATTAATGGTAAAATAACCGCAACCATAAACTTGCCCCCTTGCGCTATTGTTAAAAATAGCACTGGCAACTTTAACATATAAAATTTCTCTTCACTTACTATTGATGTTTACAGTGGGGATTTATTTGTGAGGGGCTTTACATTTATCAGTAATAAACAAGCCAATGTTGCTCACATGTTAATTGATCTAAAACAGTATGCAAGAGAACCGAATTTTAATGTCTTGTTCCAAAATGTTGACACTGCAGTAAATACCTTAAGGGTATCTAGCACATTCAATTTGCCCCTCCATCCTACAGTTCAACTTTTTGAAAAAATATGCGATTCGACGTTGTGTTCTTTACATAGAAAGCTTAGTTATAGAGCAAATGAACAGAATATATCTAATGATGAGCAAAAAAGACTAAAAACTTAAAAAATCCCAACGTACTCATTTTGAAGTCTGACAAGGGGGCGCTGTATAGAAAAATTAGAAGCCATCTTGAGGACACATTCATTGAGCGACTGGTCACTGTTAATGAATACTATTATTTGAGTGATCAACTGCATGGCACCTGCATTATTCATTGTGCCAAAGATACATAAAAACATTACTCAAACCCACCATGCATCCCATAGTGGACGCACATGGATCGATCACCCACACACATGCTAAATTTTTAGATGAAAGTTTAGTCACACAGGAAGAACTCATATGCCACAATGCATGGGACTTTTTAGGAAAGAATAAAATAACAAAGGTTCATACATTTTTCATCATGTTTGATGTCAAGGACTTGTATAGCATAGTACCACATGAACTTGGTCATGGGTGGTTTATGGACTTTCTGTTTGAAAAAAGAATTAATCATGACAAGATCAACCTATATGTAAATCTATTATAAACAGTATTAAAAAGTTATTATACAATGACCCCCCATTAATATTCCAAAACGTGCATGCTGATTGACCAACATGCCCGTTGTAAATCCCAAAATATACCAAGGGGAAAAGGTCCGGTCACCCAGACTTTTTTCTGTTGGTGTAAAGTGTCCAAAACCTTTTAATCAATAAAAAAAAAAAAAACGGAGCAACAGAGACTTTCTTTTCTCCGTTGCTTCCATTTCAAAGCATTGATGTACTTTGGTATGCATAGGAATGCAAGCCCCATACGCATGCATAGTATTCCACCACCGGGGGAAGAGCAGTAATGCTCCGTTATACAAAGACATTATTTAAGAAAAGTAAGTATTTTTTTTCTTAAGTAATGTCATTGTATAATAACAATAACAGACTCCATGGTTGTGGTATATTGAAATTTATCCATGGTTGGCTTTATTTAATCACTCTGGCTTCGCTCACGATTAAACCATGCCAACCGTGGGTAAATCTTCAATATACCACACCACGTCTGTTCTTGCTTAACTACATCATGCTTGAGAAAGAACTGTATTTGCAATGTAAGGGTGTTGCCATGGGGTCAGCCTGTGATATAGTCATGATCCAATGGGAAAGGACCTACTTATTCAACTCTTGAGTTTTTTGGATCATGTACTTTTTTACATGTGCTTTTTGAATGCCATCTGTATTTTATGGGATGGCTAAAAGATTAACAACCCACACTTTTTGGCATACGTTAATCAAACCACCAGTTTCTTACAGTTTACGCATGAATGGCATGAGATTCGTATTGTGTACTTGGACATCTGGTTGATGAAAGATACTGGCAATAGGAGATTCCTGTATAAAATTTACAGGGAGTCTATGTATTCAAACAATTCTGTGCATTTTTCAAGTGCACATCCACTTGTCCAGAAGAAGGTGGTTGTCAAGGGCCAGTTTGGGTTACTTGAATGAAACCTTCTGGGGTGAATGTTTGTTTTGTAAAGAAATGTTCAAAAAATGTGGCTATCTGACTCGTTTTATAGACAATTTAATGCTGGAGGTCATGAATAAACATAAATGGAAACATTTTCTGCCCACTACTGTGGACAGTTTGGAGTCTGTGACAAATGTAATGTGTACTGAGGTTAGTATGAACAAAACAGAAATTTTACAAATACTTTCATCACTTTGTATTCCCTGGATAACAGTATCATATCTCTATTAGAGAAAAACTGGTCCTTATAAGAGTCGACAGACGAGTAAGGGACAATGTGGGAGATAGACCAAATGTTATATATAGAAAAGGTAAAAATCTTAAAGCATTGTTTGAAACCTTGAAAGTTCCCAGAAAAGAAAATTACGATACAAAAAAAATGAGTTCAATATGGTTATTGCAAGTATGTACTTATAGATGACAGTATTAAGGTGAATGGTTTTAAAATAAAAGTACTTGATTATTTTAACTGTGAAACAACGGTGATAGTTTATTGTTCACTTTTGCGGCTTATGCCCTGCATTTTACATAGGAAAAACTGAGTGTAGATTAAAAGACTGTGTCTACAAGCACAACTATGAAATTAAGAAGAAAAAAGAAACAAACACTCTATCAAAACATGTGGAAGAGTAGCCTCGATATGACTTTAAATTTATTCTAGAACAAGTTATGCCTAATGTGTAAGGTTTGTTGCATGGTCTCTAACTACAGAGAGGACTGAGCTGTGTTGGCAATTGCATTTAAATGCTAACATTTGGCTAAGTTTGAATAACCAGATATTGCTGGCTTATATTTTAAAGTTGAAAGCATTGGAGAGAGAAGGTTTATTATCTATAAATTTAAATTTGCAGCTGCGAGATGTTTATAGCTTGTTATATGTCCTTTATATATTTGTTACTTTTGCTTTAAAAAAGGTAGCTTGTTCTGGTTGAGGGTTTGGTGGTCATGTGACCTATTTTTAGATCACCTGAGCTTATAAATTAGTCTGTTTTTTTTTTTATCTGAAGAAGTTTCTACTCAAAGAAACAAAAGCGCTAATCAATTAAGTGTTTGTTCTGCCAAGTAGAGCTGTGCTTCTCTTATCTTTTCGGTTCCTGTGTGCTTTGAGAAAGCCAATGTTGGAGGTGTGATGGGGAAGAAACAGCAGAGTGGTATAACTAAGGATTTTTTTTTTGAGCTATGATACAGAATTGGAATTGCCTAGACATGGTAAGGCCTTGCTGAGTCTAATGATGGTGGCTGCCGAAAAAGCAGTTACTAGAAATGGAAATCAGCCTAAACCAACTGTACTAGAAGTAGTGAATATAGTAAGAGATAAAACAACTGGAACTGGGATCTTTAGAAAAGGGTAGGAGCAAATTACATAGGAAAAACAATGGGAATTCTGGGAACAGTACATATAGGGGAGTAATGATGTTTAAAAGAAGGCAGGATTTAAATGAGCTATGTGGTGTTAGATTAGAAGTGATGTATAATACTTGCAACTAAAATATGTCTGCATGGTTTTTCATTTATATAATTGCTAATCCCCTAAGTGATAATTTAATACACATGTTTCTTGTTTAAAAAAAAAGTACAGATTTAAAACACACACTAGCAAGTGGTGCTGTACTACTGTACCAAACATAAAATATAATTTAATACAATCAGGAAAGTAAATCAAAGCACACCTACGTTTATGCATGGTCTTAGTGTATATGAGGCTCGAGGGTTGAAAACGGCCCAAAAGTACACTTACTCCACCACTGAACAGATGCATTTTCTATGAATGTGGGTTTCACTGCTGTTTCAAATGTGTTTCATGTGCAGAGAGGTTTGCTGTTGCTCATACCAAGTTTGTATTCTTTCCTTTGTTTAGCAAATGGCTATGTCAGTGTTTGTGCTATAAAAAGTTTGAAGAAAGTGTTTTAAATTAAATCCAAATATCTGTACTCATTGTAGAAGAAAATAGTATGCAAACTGGCAGGTTTGAACAGTGTTTATGGTAACTGGAGACAGAATACAAAGGATTAGTCCAGATATAATCACCTTAGCTGACAAATCTAGAAGACTCTCTTTTGTTTGAGTTAACTAGGTAGATGGCCAGTTTTCTCTTTATGGTAACCGTTAGCTAAGCACTGGAACAGTGGAATGGTTGTTGGGGAGGGGTTTGAGCCATTACCCTGCCTAGATCATATTGGTCCATTGTCCAGCTTTTCAGGGTGTATAGAGCATTTGATTTTTAAGGAACAGCGAGTTCTGGAAGTTGGTGAGAATTTGTGTAAATAGAATGTTGCACTGGTTAGGGTCAGTAAAAGAGACTTGGAGACCAGTCTAATGAGGCTAGAATTGTTTTCAGTTTTAGAATGTTGGATTGGGATTTGTTCCAGAAGGTTATGAGGGAGGGATTTTGTTTATATGGTGAGAGATATTGAAGCCGATTGGACAGTGGTCACTGAAGGAAAGGGGGATGAAAGAGTATTTGAGAAATCCTGTAAGATTTAGTAATAAGATCGAAAAGTGACAGATAAGAATAAAGTTAGTGTTTGGTCTAGTAAGTTCAGTGACCACTTATGTGTTTGAAGTCATTAAGTATTTCCAAGATATTATTCTGATTAGGAGTCTGGGTGAAGACATGCTGTCTAAAAGCACAGCCCATGTGGACAAATGCAGCTGAATTATCACTGATGTCATGTTTGGTGGGCAGGAAGCAAGATATGTGCATGCCAGCAATAATTTGCCTTTGCTGCTGGAAGAGCTGTGAGATTGCATTCCCACACCAACTGCCTTACATGGCATTTAGCACAGAATAACTAGACTACTTTTTGCAGCCTTTTAACAAACTACTGTTTCTTCAGACTGGTGTTACCTTCCTTCACTGGTGTATCTCAAGCATAACCGTTTAAGTGAACTGGATCAGATATTTCCTCATCTATCAGGAAGAGGTAATCCCTAAGTAGCATGTTATGTGAGGAGAAGCTAATGAAAATTCCTGAAGCCTTTCTGAATAACTGCATTTTCTAGCAATAATTCACTGTTCCTTTTCAATCTGTTTCAAGTGGCTTGTTAAAAAGGATGCAAAACAGTCTTGTATTATGTGCTAAATGTCATGTAAAAGATTGCTAGCGGTTGATTTGGGGATGCAACCCCACAGATATTCCAACAGCAAAGGCAAATTAATGCTGACCTATACACATGCCTTTCTTTCTGCCCACCCCACATGACACATCACTGTAATACAGCTGCATTTGTCTGCATGGGCTGTGCTTTCACACAGCCTGTATCCCCCAAGCGATCATTACAGACTGACAACATTGTTAGGAAGCTGAAAGGGTGGGCAAAGTAATCTTCCCCATTTTGTTGCTGTCAGGCACATACAAACTTTTCCTGTCAAGAAAAAGCCATATTAAGTTACCTCTCAAACTCTTGGCTCAACATGGACAAAGCTGAACAAAGAATTGGGAAGTATAGCACAAAATCAAGGATATACTGTAAATATTATTCTTGCATAGTTAGTTTCTAGAAAATGTATTGCATTACCATGCCTTTTTCCTGAAGAATATGAAGACTGAAACTCAAAAATATTTGTCCGATAGTGATCATGATCCTCAACAATTTTTCAGAAAACCACAAAGTTCTTCAAAGGAACAGTCATGAGGCAAAATCAAGAAAATTATGCTAAGTAAGGCACAGTATAGAATCATAAGTATCAGTGATCACACTCTACCCCTTTCCAAATCACCTCTGAAGTGCGAATGTAAAGTTGAAAAAAAATTGCCTGGCTCTAAAGCTCAGGTGTGCATTAATAGCAATCCCCAACTCTGCTGTCCATGACCCCTCTACTGATTAGTTTAAAAAAAAAAAAGAATCACTTCTGTGGAAACAGGTAATAAAATGTAAAAATCAAATTTAGCAAGTGGTGGACAGATGTTCATAGTAGAAGAAAAAAATCACAGCTGCTGTATATAAAAACATGTTAACTAATGCTCTCATCTTTTGAGAGCAGTTTTGAGATTGTCTTTCATTGTGTGTAGAAAAAACATAGCTAAAACATAGCTAAAAATATCGCATCTGCTGGTGTCATTCACAGCAACCCCAATCCCAGCCACAATTGCTATCATTAATGATTTGTGTTAAGTCCATTTTTTTATTGGCTTTATCCTGCGAGCAGTACCTCTACTGCCCACAGATAAGCTGATGATGTCCTGTCAGTGTAAAGCTTTTTGTAAAACAAAAAAAATGCCGTTGACTAGCTTAAGCATAGAGATAGCTTGCTTAAGCTTTCTTTCCCACATTGCTAGCTTTATCCTAAGCCTGGTCATAATACAGCCGTGATTAGAATAAAGACTTATTTTAAAGAATGAAGTGAGTGTTTTCTTTTTTTTTTTTTTTTTTTTCCCCCATGCCTAATGGCAGATACAAATGTTTCCATTCTTCTAATTGCAGCAAAAAGCGTCTTTACAGTTTACATCATGCAAATGATTACTGACAACCAGACAAACCTTTTAAAAGTACTGAATGCAGATTGTAAAGAAAATGCATTCTAGAGAAACTTGTACAATTTATGTATATGCTCCACTGCTGTTGGTGCCCTGTGGCCATGTGGGTTGTTTGCTGGGGATAGAACTACTCCCAGCCTTAATTTGCATAGTTACTGGTGGCATTCTAAGGGGGTCCAATATTTGTCAGCTTGGGAGGACATGATTGACAGACCATGCTGATGTCCCCACTAGGCTTTCAGATATTGGCCAAAACATTAATCGTCTGCTCTAGTGCATTTTTTAGGCAATGCCAGTCTGATAAATCTTCCAACATAGTACATTCTATGCAAGTTAAATTAAAGGTGTTATTGCTCAGTGCTAGGGGTCTCAACAAGAAGTTCCACTCCCAGAAAGCTCTCATCACTCTGAAGCGTTCTATGCAGTTACTGAGACATAGAGCCACAGAAGGCATCCCAGCAGTACAAGGCTGCAATACCTCCACATATTTAGAACAGTTACTGCACAAGAAGGGACAAGGTGGAGGTGTATCAATCTACATAAAAATGAAGCACATCTCAAGATCGGTAAAACAATGACATGCTTCAGCTACTCCATGTTAAGCTAAACTTAGGTAAAATCCATCGCCTTATCCTTGCTTAGCTATAGGTCCCTGTCAGTGACCTAATAACCATGCCACATACCTGGAGTCACTCACATCATGGGTGATTCCAACTAACATGCAGGCTCAGATTCCTGGATTGTGTTAATGCAAGCACCCCGAAACAGGTAGTGTGCATATGACTAGGGGTGCAAACATCCTGGATCTGGCACTCCCAAATATAAGGGAACATTGCCACCCCCCCAGTGTAATGTCCTCAGTAGTCAGATCAAATCACAAGGTGATAACCTTTTGAAATAAATGCACACAAAGTTAAGGTGGGAGGAATCCACCTTTACCAAGAGGCCTATTACTAGTGGTGTCCCACAGGGCTCAGTACTGGAACCTCATCTGTTTAGAATGTACTTCTTCTCTGTCAGACCAAATGTAGAAGGCCTTTGGCTGACCAGATTTGCTGAGTTCTGCAAGATGGGTGCAGTCAGTGAACTCCCCAATAGTGTAGATATCCTCCAGGAAGGTCCGACACAGACAAATAAAACTGGTGCCAGAACCATGGCATAAAATTCAGTGCAAAGAAAATGCATCATTATACTCTTTGGGAAGACTGTCATCCTGCAAATTACAGTTTTGATAACACTCCGCAAGAGTAGACCCAATGGTAAGGGACCTTGAAACTTGCGTGCTCTTTGATGACCATGTACCCCTAGTATTGAGAGAAATCCTTCTATGTGGTGCTACTTAAGTAACAGCATGGCAGCAAGATCTAAGGAGATTAGAGTCTCACTATACTCGGTCCTCAATAATAGAGTACAGTGCACCCTTCTGCATGTACCTGACCAAGCATTTGCAACAGCTGGAGTGGCCACAGAGGTTCCTCACTAAAAGAATACAGGGTGTAAATATGTTCACTGCAAACCGCCTCAAAACCCTGACCCTGTACTCCATATCCACAAGACTACCAAGGGGCTATCTAAGCCTAACCTACAAGGCATTCTGCATTCCAGCCCTGATGAATCTGCTGCTACACATTTGCAAAACAAACAGCACTAGATTTATCCAATCTGAGGATCTAAACCTAGTCTGTGACATAAAACCTGTTGGAGGGATAAGTATGTGCATTAAAAATTATCCCTTCTCCAGAACTGATTCCCCATTCGTGTTAAACAGAACTGTTCCCTAAGCCTGTTTTGTTTGAATAGCCTTAGAGCTCTTCCTGAAGCCTGTTCAAACACAATTTGGACCAATGGATATGAAATTGTAAATTCACTCCAGCTTGTCACCTCTGGCCCTTGTAGCCATGGGCAGTTTATAGATGCCCTAAGTCACAGGCATCTACTAAAGCCATTTTAGCCCATGGCCATTGATAATTGGGAAATGTGGGGCATTATTGGCTTGGCCCAAAGCTTTCTGTGATTCTGTTCTCGCCACTTAAATACCATTAATAGGCACTGACTTCAAGTTACAGACTCAACATCTGGTTTGCTGCTGTAGTTACTTGTTTACTTTGTAACTTTTGGGTCAGGAGTTCCCTTTTCCTATTAATTCCTAAAACATGTAAAGTGAGCAAAATGGAAATAGTGTACCAATATTAGCAACAGCATTTACTGTACTGACAAAAGTATGCTTGTCTTCTTTTTGTATGAGTCTACAGAATGCATTTTATGGGTAAAACAATGCACATTTCTTGGGACAGCTGCACAACCAAGCTGTTCATACAAAAGTGTCAATGAATATTGAGAAGTATGCTGAGCTTTATAACCACAAATCACTGTTACTTGCAAAAGATGAATGCTTCTCCATATCCCTACACCTGATCTGAATTAATGGAGTCTCTAAATCTACTTCCAAAATATAACATTTGGTAACGAGAAGTTCCTGCACTACAAGAGGGTGTTTTACATCCCCTGGAGGGCAGTAACAATCCCAAAAGTCAGTATGATGTCACCTTTAGTGGGCGGTTCCAGGACTACTTTGAAACAGAGAGGCTAGATTGCCCGAATTGCTTCACTTTGTGGGTAGGTACAGTCCACAAAATTACATTATCTTAATAAAGTTTGTGATATCAGCATTTCAATGACCAGAGCTCAGTTTAGACTGAAAGGTTTAATCTGATGTTGTAAATCTTTGTTCATTCATTGCAGATAGGACCTCAGTTCTGTCCTCTGAACCGATATGGCCGTTTCCCAGCTCACGCAAGCCAAAAACTCTCAGCTAAGAACCTACCCACAATGCCCCTCTCCTAGATACTCCAGATCTCATTTGCTGCGTTCCTAGTCAGATGCGTTAGCCATCTTTCTCAAAGCTAAGTAAATTGTTGATTTTATGACCGTTTTTCTTCTAAATTACAACATTTTTAGTTGTTAGCCTTTTCTCACTTTTGCCTATAACCTAGGCCTATTTCCTACCCCTTTCCTTGGTAATTTAATTTTTTACTCTTTTTGTTACTGTCCTTCTCTCCTGTCTTTGGCAGGCCTTCCCTTTTTACTAGTGTTATTCCTTAACATAACATCACTGGTATTTTCTTCCTTATTTTTTCTATAGGATAGCATTGTTTCCTTATGTCAGACAAAGCTAAGTTTGGTTTTAAACAGTGTGACAAGAGTGGACGCAAGATGCCCAACTCAGATACACATGTCCATTGTGTCTACTGTTTGGGTGTGGATCATATTAAAGCTGATTGTGACATTTGTGGTAGTTTTAGTAATCTGACATTAGCAGAACATTAGAATAAACTTATTTTAAAAGGTTTACTCAAGACACCTTTCTCGGAGGCTCTATCTGGGTCGGAGGTCTCACCCCCCCCCCTTCTATGACCAAAAAATATAAGGAAAAACTGAGTCCGGTTCCTGCATCTCCGTCAGTTATGGAACAGTCAGCTCCATGTTTCATCGGCGCCCTAGGCGCAGACCTCTTCGGCATCAAGGTCTGTGCCCTCTCCCTCGGTGCTGACCATGTTATTCACTCCCATTTTGGTGCTGTCCTTGGTTCCCACATTGGCTCTGATGACTGTACATGCCTCGGCACCATCCCAGTCTCCACTCCACTGCCGACAGTTTCCTTGGCTCTATGGTCTCCGATGACTGCAAATGTCTCTGCACCGTCCCCATTCACAGTGCCGACAGTTTCTTCGGCTCCAAAATTCGAATATCTGCCAAGAACAAGATATTCTCCACCTTTACAACCCTTTCTTGGGGCAGAGGTTTAGCCCCTTTCTAGAGAGACCTGATTCCCCTTCAGCAGCATCCTTTAGATCCACTAGGAGTTTTTCTGAACTAGACTAGTGCGGGTTGTGGACCAGCTTCTGGCAGCTAGGGGATTGCCCATTCCAGCTAGACCTTCTGTTCCTCCTGGCTTGGAATCTTCTACCTCATCTTCCCCTCCTTATCCTCCTCCAGCATCCACCCTATTCCCGGTACCGATGTCTGCTTCAGTACATATTGTCTCTGCTCTGAGAGCAGTGTCTCCTCTGTCGGCTCCGAAGACCCTTGCTGCATCGGCTACGATGGAGCCGATGCCTTCTCGCAGCGGTGCTTGGCCCGTCCGTACCTTGGTACCTAATCCAACACCTATCTTCTTGCTGGCACTGTCTGTGTCCACGCTTCCGATGGCTTTCAGTTCTCTCAGAACCCCTCAACCGGAGGTGGGCTTGAGTGGGCCTGCTGTACAGCCAGCACCTAGGCTACCAGTATCAGAAACCTCCCCTAGCATGCACCTCTTGCAACCCGCTATGTCGGGTCCCTGGGCACGGGAGTCGCATGAACCCCCTGTGAAGGGAACCCCTTCTCCGGAGTCATCCTCAGAAGATCCCACTGGAGAGCCATACTGGAAGAAACTGTACAAGAGGAAACACCTCGACTCCCCGGAGGAATCTATCACAGAAGACCCTGATTGTGATGAGTGCCCAGCCATATACTTCCTGGGTGACCCCACCAGAAGATGATCTTGTTAAACTAATTGCGCAGTGTGCCTGGAATGCCTTGGACAATGTAGAACCTGTCCCCCAGAGGCAGGACAAAATTTTATGTACACCTGAAGACCAGCCCCTATGGTCCAAGTTACCTGACAGTTGATTCTATGGTCGTGGCAGTGGCCATTAAGAGGGAACTGGCAGAAGATAGTTCCACTGTCCATCCTCCAAACAGGGAGTCCCGGACCATGGACAGACTAGGGAAAGCGGCCATTCGGTCGCTGAATTATCTGGCATACTTTACTCGCCTCCAAAGAGACCTAATTCCTGAAATGTCTTCCTCCTTGGTTTGGGTACTGCTTGATGAGGTGCATGACACTGTCGCCGCGTGTGTTCACCAAATGTATGGCAGTTGTGGTAGCCCATTTTCGACTACAAGGATTCCAGTTGTTTCCCTATTTAGATGACTGGCTCCTTACTGCTCCGACCAGGAATCCCCTGGTCTGCAGCCTCTCTTACACTCAAGGTCTCGCTCTCTGCTTGGGGATTACAATCAACAAAGACAAATCTCAGCTGTCCCCAATGAAGACACTGGAATTTATTGGAGCGGTCTCTGACACAACATCCTGTCAAGCCCCCCCCCCCCACCCAACAGGCATTTGAAAATAAGACACCAAATTCAAGACCTTCCTCACACGTTTGTACCAGCATGTCTTGTACTGCAACTCTTGGGCTCCATGGCAGCTGCCATTACTTTAGTACCACTGGTGATTCTGCACATGAGAATCCTGCAGTGGCTCCTTTCTGCACAGTGGTCGTTAACCCACTCACTCAACCACATAATACACCTTACAAACCGTTGCAAGGAAGAAATGCTATGGTTGATGGAGCCACAAAAGAATCTTTGGTGTTTACTGGTCTGTCTTCCCCAACCCACGGTGACCACGGACACTTCACTGTTAGGGTGGGGGGGGGCATTTTCAGGGAAAGATTGTCCAAGGCACCTGGACCCCCATCGAGGTCAACTTGCACATAAATGTCTTGGAACTCAGGGCAGTTCTCTTCGCGTTGCAAGCTTTCCATGCACTCCTACCCTAGGGGACCATTGCAGTTCAGTCAGACAACATGTCAGTCATCTGGTATATGAACAAGCAAGGCGGAACCAGATCTTACCCCCTGTGTCGGGAAGCCATGAGGATTTGGCACTGGGTGGTAGCTTCCAGTCGCTTTCTTATAGCAACTCACATTCCCGGGAGTTCCAGCCTTATTGCGGACAGTCTGAACAGGAACATCCTGATGCCTAATGAGTGGTCCCTCAACCCTGTAATAGCAGATCAGATCTTCCAACATTGGGGCAAGCCTTGCTGCAACCTGTTTGCTTCCCCCCGAACTACAAATGCAGGAGCTATTTTGCCTTGAGCCCCCCCCATAGGGGGAACCACCAAGGGATGCTCTAACACACGATTGTCCCCTGGGTCTTTTGTATGCCTTTCCCCCGTTTCCCCTCATTCCAAAATTTCTCCAGAAAGCCCAGAGGTTGAAAAGCAAAGTGATCCTCATTGCTCTCTACTGGCCATGTCAAGTCTGGTTCCCGTTTCTGTGGCCTCATCTGATTCACAGCCCATGGATCCTGGATCATTCCCAGGACCTGTTCTCCCATCCTCTGGGATCGATTCAGCCGAACCTGCACAGTCTCAAGCTCACAGCTTGGTTCCTCCACTTCCAATGATTGCCAGGCTGCCTGACATCCCATCTCCTGTTCGTAAAATTCTTCTGGCCTCACACTCACACAAACTTTCCACTAGAAAGGTTTATTCTAGTAAATGGACTAGGTTCTCTATTTGGGCCAAAGACCTGAACTTACTCTTTTTCTATGCCTATTCAAAAGATTCTACAATACCTGACTACTCTTCTACATGCAGGAGCCTCAGCTTCAGCGATCACTGTACATTTAGCACCTATCGACAACTTTCATAATGGTCTTGATAATTCTTCAATTATGACACCCCGCGTGTGCAAGACCTTTTTAAAAGGAGTATTACATGTTAAACTGTCGGTCAAGCCTCCTTTAGAACCTTGGGACTTGACTCTGGTGCTTCAGTCTCTCACAGGCTCTCTTTTCGAGCTCTTTGATTCATGTGATTTGAAATTTTTGTCATGGAAAACAGTACTTCTAGTAGCACTCACCTCAGCGAGAAGAGTATCTGCAGCTGCAGGCCTTGAGTGTCGAGTCCTTACTTGATCTTCCACACGGATAGGGTGTCCCTTCGTACTGACCCTTCTTTCTTGCCCACTGTCATTTCTGGCTTTTCCATTAACCAATCTATTGACCTGCTGTTTTTTTTTTCCCCAAGGCATTCTAATAGAGGGGAGTACCTTTTGTACACCCTTGATGTGCACCGGCAGCTTCGTTTTTATTTGGACAGGACTAAATCTTTCAGGAAAACAGACCAATTGTTTGTGGCCTTTGCAGGCCCCAGATTGGGTAAACCTGTTTCCAAAGTGACTTTATCCTCTTGGCTTAGAAATGTTATTACCTTTATCTACCAACAGAATAAGCTACCCTTACCTTCCAGAATAAAGGCTCATTGTACCAGATCTATGGCTACTTCTGTAGCTTTTCATTTCAGAGCCTCTATAGATGATATATGCGCAGCAGCCACTTGGGCAAGACTTCATACCTTCATATCTCATTATAAATTGGATTTGGTCTCCAGGGGACGAGCATCTTTTGGTTCTATGGTGCTCAGGAATATCCTTCCTTAGGGCCACCCAGGACTCGAGTAGCTGAGGTCTTGGTCCTATCTATAATGAATGAACAAAGATTTACAACATCAGATAAAGAAGTTATGTCTTATCATAACTTTCCATCTGTGTTGTAGATCTTTGTTCATTCATTACTTCCCGCCTTCCTTCCCCCTGCCTGGATTCCTGGTGGACTTTAGTAACTCCTGGTTAGGGTATTTGCTCAGACAGAGCCTCCTACTATTTTTCTTATTACTACATATTTTTATCTAGGATGGGCAAACTCGATCTGGAGAATCTAGGAGAGGGGCATTGTGGGTAGGTTTTTAGCTGAGAGTTTTTGGCTTGCGCGAGTTAGGAAACGGTTGTATTAGTTCCGAGGATGGAACAGAGGTCCTATCTGTAATGAATGAACAAAGATCTACAACACAGATGGAACGTTATGGTAAGACATAACTTCTTTTTTTTGTTGGAGGTGCACCTTGCAGTATGCTAATACAACATTGAAAGTGGTACAAACAGGAAAATCAAAATTTATAATTGCTCCTTAATTGGACATACTGAGAGTAGCTCAGAATTAAAAAAAAATCATCAGATGAGGCATTGTTTTCCTGTAATAATGTTTTAAAAACAAAAAGACTGGTGTTTGGAGTAAAGCATTCTGGGGGAGTCCGAAGGGTATACATACACACACACATGCCTATACACACGCGGGTATATTTACTAATATAGATTTGTATATGTTTACAGCTGCCTGTGTCCTTCTTTGCATGTGTATATTTATTGACAATTAGACCTAGCTACCATTGCAATATATCACTTCATGGATCATCAATCTATTGCTGCATGGTACTACCTTTAGCACAGAAGGTAACATTGAACGACCTGTGAAAAGGACAAACTTTGACAGGCAACACAGCTTAAAGTTTAAGTTAGGTGGAAAACCCACCATCAGCAATGAAGCGCTTGTTCCTAGTATGCTTGTCAGTGGCAAACAGATGGATAGGCAGATAAATAATTAAATAAATTAATTACTTAGTTAAAAATTGTTGATGGATTTATAAGTGGGAAACAAGAAGTATGTAAGGTGTGCAGGGCTAGTTCTGAATATGATCAGTAATTTTCTTGGAGAAAAAAGCTGTAGGCACAGCTGTGTCCAAAATGGCATATAGTAGCAGTGTGTGATTGGTAGACTGTGCTGGCTGCCACGACAATTGCTAAGAGGTCTACCAGAAATGCATAATTGAATACATACCTTTGTGTCCAAAATGTCCTAGAGTGCCAACTCCTGCGAGACCCACCTGTAAATCTACACCACCAGCAGTGGGTAATTGCTTGACAATGCTGGCTGTAGCATCAACACTTCACCCACTCCTCCATGACTATGCAAAAGCAGTACATACTCCACAATATCCAGAATGTATGTATGCATTATTATGAACAGAAGCCTTACAGTACACTAGTGGTTTACTAGTTGGGTGTGTGAGAGTGAGTGCAAAGTTGCCTTTACACGCACTTTACTCTGACAAATCACACACAAGCCATTGCAGAACTAGTTTTTCACTTCATAGTAATTCAATTCTTTAACACAAAAACACAGTAAAAGCATTTCATCCGTTTTCACAGAAATGCACAGTAATCCTGCAAAGGCAGATCAGATTACTGACTATTTAAACTGAGCAAACAAGAGGAGTTATTTTCATCCAAATTTCCCAAGTGTGAATGTGATAAAGATGGATGTGTAATTTACTTAGTGCCACAAAAACAGTAACCACACATTGAAACATTTCAGGTTGCGTCACATAAATTATTTATTTATTTGTAGTTTGTTAACCGGGAAATTCCATTGGGCCTAGATGAGCCCGTTTTCGATGGAGGCCCAGGGAGAAAAGCTCCCAAGAAAAAACATTATTTGCTATATCAACAATAAAAACCCAAATACAGTATTTTCAATATTTACAATAATTAAAGAAACAAAAAATCCAAGTAATACATAATATATAAGGACAATAAAACTGAACAAATTAAACTAGAAATATATATACAACAGTTTAATTTGAGATGGGAATGATTATGGGTAAAAGTTGTGGAAAGCATCAGGTGGGGTGAGAAGAGGAGCATTCCCAGACAGAGGAGAGATAAGAGTGGAGTAAGGTCTTAAGGGCAGAGAGATTCTGGGTAGTTCTAATGTGAGGGGGAAGTGTATTCCATGATCTGGCAAGGGAGAAAGATAAGAGTTGCCCTGGAGAACATAGGTTTGTAAAGTTTGAGGAGATTTTGATTTTTGGATCTGAGTGTTCTATACGGCTGATGCATTTTTAGGGTGGAGGAGAGAGGAGGACAGTTAGAGGTTTGAAAATGAGCTTATACGCTGTTGTAATTTGAATGAATGTCAGGTAGTTTGGGAGTTTGAACCAATTTAGCGCATGGAGGGATTTGCAGTGATGAGTGGAGGATTTGGATCCCAAGGCAAACTTGGAGATTTTATTATAGCATGTCGATAGTTTTGATTTGAGGGTTGATTGAAGATTAGTAAGGAGATGGGGTTCCAAAGAGAAGAGGGAATGAGTTAAGTGGTAGATGGAAGTTGTTTGGATGAGAGAGTAAGGTAGTGTCTGTGAAGGTAAAGCATTCCAAGCTTTTGATGTTTTTTTTTAATATTAGTTTGTAGGCGAGTGGCAAATTTTAACTGGTCATCAATAAGGACACCCAGCAGTTTTGCATAGGGAACTATTTTAATAGAGGTCTTGTTGTGGCTGAGTATAGAGAAGGATGCTTTGTCAGTATTGGTATGTCTAGAGGGGGAAAATATCATTTATTTTTTGGATTTGGGTGCATAGCTTCTTGAGTTAAATTCATAAGTTTGGGGAGAGATTTGGTGGAGCAGATGATTGTAGAGCCATCCTCGTATTCGACGAGTATAGCATTAAGGATTTTTTTTTTTTTTTGATGGAAGTCATTTAATAAAAATGTTGAATAGTAAGGGGCCCAATGTAGAGCCTTGTGGAACATCTGTTGGAGTGTGAAGGAAAGAAGCACAGTCTGTCTATTTTTATTTTACATTTGTTGACCGGGCTGGTCTAACTGGATATATGTCAATTTTCAATAGAGGCCTGGGGAGAAAAGCTCCAATATAGGCAATAGTATCTTGGCATAAGTATATACAATAGAAGGAAGTTTAAATTACATTATTTTAGATTAGACACAACAGTATTGTGTACAGAGTTATCTGGAGTATAAAAAAGCATTGGATAACATATAATAAAAAAGATAAAGAATACCAAAAATTATTGTAAAGCAGAGGCCTGGTTACAGGCGTACAATCTTATACTTGCGTACAGTAAATATTCAGTAGAGGCCTGGGGAGAAAAGCTCCAGTATAGGCAATAGTATCTTAGAATACATTGTATACAATAGAAGGAAGTAACATTACATTATTTTAGATTAGACAATAGGGGGTGAGTTCTTTTGGAGAAGTAAGTCATGAAACAGTGCAGAGAGGAAGTCTTTTTTAATGCTAGGAAGTGGTTAGCATTCTAGTTGCAATTGATAGGATAATAAAACAGCAGAGCGGTAAAGGGAGTGGGAGATGGGGAAATAGATTTTAGTCAGGGTTAGAGCAGGGACATAGCCAGTGTGTTTTGAGATTTTCTTTAAGAAAAAAGCAATGTGGAAGAAAGTGATGAGTTTCTTAGGAAGCTGGTTCCAGGTTTTTCCCACTGTGTTTGAGAATAGTGAGTCCCCAGCCTTGTTGTTAGATTTAGTAGTGGAAACTGGAACCTTATTAGCTGAGCATAGTGTTGCCAGATTTTTGTATGGGGTAGTCAGACTAGTGAGGGTTGGAGTATTCTGAGGGTGGTAGAGAATATTTTGAGTGATAGTAAGTTGTTGAGAGAGTAGTTGGTTCTGTAGTGCTAGCCATCCTAGCTTTTTAAGGCTGTGACAGTGATGGGTTTTAAAAGGGGAGTCAGTGGCAAATCTGGCATTGTTATAGCTGGTTTGCCAAGGTTGTTTTTAGATAGGTTAGTGTAAATAGCAGAGGCATAAAACGGTAGAGATGAGGTGGGTTTGGGCAATGGTAGTTCTAGCTAATGGTGTGAGGAAGGGTTTGATTCTATAAAGGGAGCCTAGTTTCCTGTTGACTGATTTTATAGTAGTATTAATATGATCATCGTAGCTAAGGCTGTGGTCTGTTGTAATAGCTAAGAGTTGGTTGTAGTGTCTGGGGATATGGTAGTTCCTTTGTTAGAAGTTACTGTGAAGTGACATTGTGGAGACCTGTGGTTAGGAGTAAAGAGCAATAATTTAGCTTTTTGGGGGTTGAGGAGGCAATGTTGCATGAATCAATTTTCAACAGTATGAAATACAGTTTGGGTGAGGGTCTGGAGTGAGGAAACAGAGTTGGCAGAGCATATTAAAGTTGAATCATCTGCATATTGTATGCAGGTGGCTTGTGGGATTTTAGAGTTAAGATCATTAATAAAGAATGAAAAGAGAAGAGGGCCTAATAGGAGCGTTGGGGTACTCCAGTGTTGACAGGGAGGGGTGTGGATAAAAATTATCCCAGAGAACAACTTGAAGTCTGTTATCTAAGTATGATTTAAACCAAAGTATTACCTGTGGGTGAAGAGATAGGGATTTTAGTTTTTCAATAAGTAGGTGATGGTTAACCATGTCGAAGGCTTTTGACAGGCCAATAAATAGTGCAGAGGAAAGAGAGTTATTATTATGATGATTGTTAATACAGTCAGAAAAGGATAGCAAGGCAGTGGCTGTACTATGGTGAGGCCTAAAGCCATGCTGACAGTTGGCAAGTAAATTATTGGAGATAAGGTGGATTAGTAGTTGTCGGCGGATACATTTTTCCATTATTTTTGCTAGTAAGGCTATTGGTCGGAAGTTAGAAATCTCTGTAGAGGAACCACTCTTGTGCAGAGGGATAATGCGTGAGACTTTCCAGATGGAGGGGATTGTTCCTTCTGTAATTCTATTTATAAGGATGGATATAGGATAGGCAATGGCTTTAGATGCAATTTGTAGGTATTCAGCTGGTAGACGGTCAGCTGAAGGGGTACAAGGTTTGAGTTTTTGAAGGAGGGAGCTGATGAGGGATGTTGGTACTGGTTGAAGATGAAATGTAGGAGCTGGGCTATTTTTGTTAATACAGTCAGAAAAGGATAGCAAGGCAGTGGTTGTACTATGGTGAGGCCTGAAGCCATGCTAACAGTTGGCAAGTAAATTATTGGAGAGAAGGTGGATTAGTAGCTGTCGGCGGATACATTTTTCCATTATTTTTGCTAGTAAGGCTATTGGTCGGAAGTTAGAAATCTCTGTAGAGGAACCACCCTTGTGCAGAGGGATAATGCGTGAGACTTTCCAGATGGAGGGGATTGTTCCTTCTGTAATTGTTCTATTTATAAGGATGGATATAGGATAGGCAATGGCTTTAGATGCAATTTGTAGGTATTCAGCTGGTAGATGGTCAGCTGAAGGGGTACAAGGTTTGAGTTTTTGAAGGAGGGAGCTGATGAGGGATGTTGGTACTGGTTGAAGATGAAATGTAGGAGCTGGGCTATTTATGCTAATTGATAGGTTAGTGCTAACAGGGGAAAGTGTATTTGCTAGAGTTTGAATAGCTTCGGTGAAGTAGTTGAAGGCATCAGTTGTTCCACTTTACAGCTTGCTCCCTGGTTGAGAGGTAGCTGGTGAACCAGTTGATGGAAGAAGAGGAAAGGTTAAGATGAGAGAACTTGGACAGGAGGAGATTGTGGGAGACAGTATCGAAGAGTTGAGGAGGAGGGTAGATGCTATATTGCCAGAATTCCGAGACTTAATGATTTCGAGAAAGGAGAGCAGGGCAGTAGTGGTTCTGTGTCCTGGTCTAAACCTGTGTTTTGTTGGGGTCAATAGTGGTTGTCTAACAGGTAGGGTAAGAGCTGTAGGGGGATGCATTTTTTCAAGAATCTTAGAAATAGGGGACAGGATAGCTGTTACTTACATAAATACATACAAATGTTTCAAGCACGGGCATTAAAACCCTTCTAGCTTGCCAATATGCCAAAACACTTGTTCCCATAGTAAATGTCAAGGCTGTTCATAAAAATATCTAAACTAGTACTTGCTTTAATGTAATTTGGTTGTCTATTCCAAGCGTCAGCTACTCTGTCATAGAGCCAGTTAGTACACTTCTCATTAATATCTAAACTAGTACTTGCTTTAATGTAATTTGGTAGTCTATTCCAAGCGTCAGCTACTCTGTCATAGAGCCAATTAGTACACTTCTCATTCCTATAGAATCTTCTACATAGGTTATCTGATGATTCTCTAGTACTTTGATAACCCCAAACATTCCCAGAGATAGTTATCCCTAAATGCCCCATATACCTGAATAAGATCTCCTCTTAAATATCTGTAAGGCACTGTACAAGTTCAGATATTTTAGTCTTTCATAATAACTTTTTTCACATCCATGGATGCCCTTAGTTTATTTCCGCTGTACTCTTTCCAGTTTATTCATGCTTGTTTTCCTATAGGGTTTCCATATTGTTGTTCCATACTCAAGTTTGGATCTAATGTAACTAACAAACAATGACTTCATTATGTTTGATTTCCTAGACTTCATAAATCTTTTTATACAACCTATAGTTCTATAACTATCATTAGCCAATTGGTTGATATGATAAGAAAAAATTCATAGCTGAATCTACACCCAGGTCCTTAAATGAGTCTACAGTTTCAGTCACTGTGTGCTGTATTAAATGTTTACCTTTCAGTTTATGCCTTCAAGTCTTATATGCTTAGTTTTTGATGTATTTATCAACGTATTATTCTCCTGTGCCCAAATGGTCAATTTAGTCAAATTATTTTGCAGACATGCGTTATCTGTAACACTTGTAATCAGTTTACTCAATTTCAGGCGTCCGCATATAGACTGTAGAACACGTCAGATGAAAAAGTAAGGTCTGAAAGATACAATCTAAACAAGTAAGGGCCTAGTACAGAGCCTTGTGGGACACCTTGACTGTAACCAAGGATTTCACCTGTCTAGTTAGTGTGTGATACTTGCTATGTCCTGTTCGTAAGCCATGCAGCTATCCATCTTATCAACAGTACATCAATATCTAGTTGTACTAATTTATTGATCAATGTTTTGTGCATGACCGTGTCAAATGCTGGTTAAAGCTATATAAATCACATTACAGCACAATTTTTCATTCATAGCTGTTATTGTATTGTTATAGCACATCATGTTGCAGGTAGTAATAGATCTCTTTTCAACATATGCATGCTGATAATGATTTCAAGTCCCAACCTATCCAATTCTGACAATAACTTGTCCAGTATTACCTTCTCCATTATTTTTCCACAGCATGAAAGTAGACTTAAGGGTGTGTATGATTCTGGGTTTGTCCTACTCCCCTTTCCCTTAAAGACAGGTTTAATAAGTGCATGTCTCCAATCTTGAGGAATCATCCCATATTTATATGACCTAGTGAATAATAGATGTAATGGCAGTGTAAGTTCTTTCTTAAGTGTTCTCAGGTCATTGTTACATATTCAGCCTCCTCCCTGTGCTTTGTTTGGATCCAGTTTGCACAGTTCTTTTTCAATATAATCTAATTTTATTCCAGTATCTGGGGTTACCTGGATGTCACTAGGACAATTTACCACCCCTTTTCTGGAGCCAAACTGTTTTGCATAAGATTTTGAAAATATATCTATAATCTGTTGTCTGAGAATAAGTTTTAGAATCTGCATACAGTTTATCAATTTGTGTACCGTTACTCCTTCCACATCTTATGCATCTATAAAAAGGCTTCCTGTTATGCTCAATAATCTTTATATAAATTTACTTTAAATTTTTCTTGATCTTGTCTAACACTATGCTTAATCTGTTTGTCCAACTCATTTATTTCAGTTTTCAAAGTTGTAGTTCGACCTCTCGTCCATTTCTTATATTTTTCTCTCACCTGAATCAGGTATCTTGTTCTTATGGAAATAATACCCCCCTGATGTTTGGTGCCTAGATCCTGATGTTAAACATTTTTTTGACATTTTGCACTCAATTTCTCTTTCAAAACTTTCCACATTCCATCTGCAGTTTTTTCACTGAACACCTCACTCCAGTTAGTTTTATGTAGTAACTGTTTTGGTTCCCTATAATCTGTAATTAACCTTCTGTGCATTGGCTTAGATTTCAATTTGGCAGAATTATCTAGCAACAACAAATTAACCAATGGTGGTAAAACTTACTTGAAGTTACAGTAATTTATTTGGGAACACAAATAATATCTAGTATATTCCGTCCCCTGGCAGGTTTTTTTTACAGTCTGAAGCATTTGTTGTTCCTGAATATAATCTGTGAATAATTTCTTTACTTATGTTGTTGAATTATTTTTATTCTAGTCTGTTTCTGGTAAATTTAAGTCCCCACCTAATATTATTCTTCCCTCCTGTGTTACATGTAAGAAATGTATGAATTCCTCTAGGTCATCTGCACTAGACTTTGGTGGTCTGTACACTCCCAACAATTGTTATATGTTCCAGGGTTGTCTTTATTGGGCGAAAACTGGAGATAGTAAACTTGCTACCCCCTTTGTGGAGGAGAATGATGAAGGCTTTTTTACAAATCTCATCCACCCTGCAAAATTAGAATAATGAGCAACAGCAGCAGTCATTTTCTGCCACATATAGCTCCAGCAATTATAGCGAATTACTTTGTGTATATCTCTTGTCTGACTGAAGAGTAAACTAATGGGGGTACAGTCATGTACGTAAATAACAAATGTTGCTCTTTTATGCTTAAAAGGTTGTTAGAAAAGTTTTTTTTTCATTGTCATGCATTTTCTGATGGATACAAATTCTGAAACTCAAATTCTGAATGTAA
>NC_056739.1:1619259169-1619449169 GCF_019279795.1 Protopterus annectens | reverse complement strand
TTAAAATAAGCAACGGAGATCTTGCTTTCTCCGTTGCTTTTGCCCACAGCTCTGATATACTGCGTAGGCATGCGCAGTACATCAGAACTTCCGCGGAATGCCAGACAGCTGCGGAAGGGCAGCAAGCAGGCATTATACAATGCCATTATTTAAGAAAAGTAATTATTTTTTTTCTTAAATAATGTCATTGTATAATAGCAATAACCCACGCCTGGGTGTGGGTAATGCTGGATTTACCCACGGTTGGCTTTGTTTGGTCCCGAGGGCGAAGACCATGCCAACCGTGGGTAAATCCAGCATTACCCACACCCAGGCGTGGGTTATTGCTATAATATATACCCCCCCTTGCAGGTAAAACAGTGTGATATACTAGTTTCCTTCAAAAGGGACCTGGATAATTGGGTTGGGTATTCATAAGTTTTAAGGACCACTTCTTTTCATATAAGCATTTTTATTCCATCAATTCATGGAACTTAATCAGAACTACAACTCACAATAGAAAGCTTAGTTAAATACTAATTAAGCATGTCACATAACTTGTGAATTTTATTGATTATTTTAACAGTAGTACAGACTTTTTAAATGTCACTGTTAATGGATAGGGATTGTATGTTCACCTTTCAGATATTGGCTAAAAAAAAATGTAAGCACATAATGTCATAGACTTACTTCTAACAGTTACCGTCATTTTAACAGTTTACAACCTGTTGGATTGAAGTAGTGTTGCTAGAGGGCAGTTTTAGTCCCTCTCGATTAATTTCTGATGATAGTTGTATTTAAAACTGAAGTTGATTTTCCTATTGATCTGTGCACTAACAGTGGCTTCAACAGGAGTCGGCTTAAGTATTACAGCTAGTCACATTATTAATAGGAATATGTACCCAGCAATTCTAAAGAAAGGTTTACCTCAGAAGTCCTTGAATGGTTGTTGTTTATTTACTGATATAAAGTGTAGCGCTTGAGTCTCATTTGGGGTAATTGCCATTGTGGGCCATTTTAAGCCTAGCCAGTTAGCCTAGTACAAACCTATGAACGTATAACTTTAGTTTTGGTGCAAGTATTTCAGTGCATAGTGGAGCTGTTAAATGCCCAATCATCTCAAATTACATTCTTATCAGATTAACTCATTACTTGAACATTTTGGACCGCAGCCTATTTTTACTTGGAAAAAGGGTTGTTGTGTCTTTCGGCTTTTTCCCGGTTAGGGGTCGCCACAGCGGAACTCCAGTCCGCTAATGATTAGCAGTTGGAAAAAGGGTAAAAATTTAAATCTTTGCTTGAATGGAATGATTTTTGGCACAAAGAGTTAACACATTTAAATTAAAAGGTAATGCTGTATGAGGTGACTGCAAATACTGGAGGTTTATATATTTTTTGCCATATTTAAATAAAATTTTTGGTGTCAAAGTTGTAAATTGTGTAATTGGATCTGAGGTTGCAAGGCTAACTGCCTTAAAGCCTTTTTAAGCCCAGCCATTCATGCCCCAGTACTCTGTTCCCATGGGCTAGAATGGCTTTGGTATATGCCTATGCCTGAGGTCATCTACAAATTGCCTCTGTCCATAAGGCCCACAGGTGACAAGCCAGAGGTGAATTTGTGTTTTCCCATTCATTTTTCCAAGTTGTTTCAGTAGGCCTAGGAAGGAGCTATATTTCTCACGAATGGAGACCTATATCTGTTCCTCCATCGTGTTTTGTTTGTCACAGATGAGGTTGAGACACTTAGATTGGGTAATTTTCATCATGTTTGTTTTGCAAATGTGTAACGGATCCTTCAGGGCTGAATTTGAGAATGCCTTGTAAGTTTTGACATAGGTGATCCTCAGTAGGGCTTTGAGGTGGTCCGCATAGGACGTATTATTTACACCCTGTATTAGTTTAGTAGGAAAACACTGTGGCCACTCCAGCTGTTGCAAATGCCTGGGCAGTTAAGTGCAATAGAGTACATTGTAGTTGATTACTGGTCTGAGGGGTGAGTATAGTGGGACTGTAATCTCTTTAGCTCTGGATGCCATGCCCTCACTTATAAGTTGCTCCACGTATTTTCTCACTGCCATGACACTTGAGTAAACTCCAGGGTGGTCGTCTTTCCCAAAGGGTGTAATTATCCTTTTTTTTTTTGCATTGAGCTTTAGACCATGGTTTTGGCAGCAGTTATTTGTCTGTCAGACCTTCCTGGAGGTTATCTACATCTTTGGGTAGTTCAGTGACTGCACCCAGCTTGCAGTTGTCAGCAAATTTTGTCAGGCAAAGGCTCTCTCTATTTGACTTGACTTCAGAGAATTATATTAAAAATAGGAGAGGTCCTAATGTTGAGACCTATGAGAGGCACCACCAGCAATAGGGCTCTTAGTGCAGGTAGATGCCTCCATTTTAACTTCTTGTCTCGTCTGTGAACCATTTGGCTGCCCATCAAGTGACATGGGGCTTTATGCCTGGATTTTTGATTTAGAGTGAGGTACTGTGTCAAATGCTTTTGCCAAGTTAAGGTAGGCAGTGTGTGCTGTTTTGCCCTCATCCATAGCTCTAGTGATTTTCTCAAAGAAGTCTACCAAGTGTAGTAGGCACAACCTTCCCTTGGCAAAAATCAAACTGGGATGGGACCAGTGTTTTGAAGACTTCCTTTGATTTATCAGGTCCACAATAATTCTTACCATGGCCCTGCATATAAGAGTAGTAAAGGTTGGGGGTGTGTAGTTCCTTGGGACTGTTGGTCTGCCTTTATGTAGAGGAATGACATTGTTTATGGATGAATCTTGTCTGGAGGCTATGATTGAATGGCGATTCTAGTGGGCCTGATAATAGTAATACACATTTGTTAATGAGGTAGCCAACTGGACAGACGGTCCCTTTTTCTGAGGTGACCCAGGAGCAATCTCTGGTTTAAATGGTTAAATGACTTGTTCAAAGGCACATAGGCAAATGAGGGCTGAAGTTATCAGCCTTAACCCTCTGCACAAACTGTCAGACTCTATGTAATCTTTGTCACTAATTATTGGTCTTGTGATTGTTTCTTTGTTGGGAAGACCACTAATGGCTTTCATATAGGATTAGAGAACCTTTGTACAGCATAAAGATAAAAAGACAACACAAATGGACGGCGGAGTGGTGCAGCGGTTAACATTGTCACCTCAACTGCCATAAACAAGCTATACAACAGAAGGAGGAAACTAGTACAGAAAAGAGTAAAATCCCAAGAAGGAAAGCCATCCCTGATCAGTATCAGCAAGAAACTACGATCCCTCATTAAATCATCCAAGGCTAGTTTCGAAAGAAAACTTGCCAATGACTCCAAAGATAACTACAAAGCGTTCTTTAGCTATGTCAAGAACATAAGTGGAAACTCTCAGATCTGCTCTTGAGTTAGTGCAGAATGGCACAAAATACACTGAACCGACTGATATTGCAAACATTCTGGCAGACAGGTTTAGTGCAAACTTCACCCCCTAAAGGGCCCATAACCATTCCAGAAGAATGTAGGGCCCCGTCAATCACTGACACATAGGTTAAAGCAGCCCTATCCAAAGTCAAAAACACAGCTTCAATGGGACCAGACTGTATCCCAGGCTGCATCTTACAAGAGCTCCAAAATGAACTAACCCCTCACCTAAACACACTGTTCAAACTCAGCCTCTCTACAGGCTACGTACCCACAGAGTGGCGCACAGCAACAGTTATTTCACTCCACAAAGGTGGTGCCACAACGGACCCCGGGAACTATCGCCCTAAAAGCCTGACTAGCCTGGTCTGCAAGGTTACGGAACGCATCATCATGGTGCTCATTAACAGAAACATTGGGAACCTCCAAACCTTGCACCCCTCCCAGTTTGGCTTTAAGGGCAGATCATGTCTCCTAAACCTGGTGGACTTCTTTGAGACCGTTACCAAGGCATTAGACGAGGGAAAGGAGGTCCACACAGCCTATCTAGACCTCGCAAAGGCTTTCAACACCATTCCCCATTCTAGTATTATAGACAAGCTCACCAGCTTGAACATAAACCCCCACGTCATGAGATGGGTTGCCAACTGGCTTATGGATAGAACCCACATGGTGAGAGTTGCAAGCTTTACGTCCGTCTCTAAACCGGTTACAAGTGGCGTCCCCCAGGGCTCAGTCCTAGGACTACTCCTGTTCGGTATATACTTCTCAGAGGTACAGGCAGGCAAGCATAGGAGGACTATGGCTGACCAACTTCGCAGACTGCAAACTAGGGGCCATAATTGATTCTCCGGCTGATACAGACGCACTTCAGGTGGGTCTCACTGAGACGGATACCTGATTTTAAAATCATGGCCTCAAGTTAAATGCCAAAAAGTGCATAGTCATCCCCTTTGGAAAAAACAAAGTAGCCACGAACTACCACATAGGTGGTAGTTCCCTAAATACAGAAAATGTAATAAGGGATCTGGGGACTCAAGTAGATAGTAATCTCTCCTTTGATAATCGTATTGCCAAGGTGGTTAGAAGATCATTCTATGTGGCCCACCTAATCACAAAAGGGTTCGCATTTAGAACAAAAGAGGTCATTGTGCCTCTCTACTCATCACTCATTAGTCCTATCATAGAATACAACGCCCCATTTGGGATGTACCTTACAAGACACCTGCAACAGCTGGAAAGACCACAAAAGTACCTCACCAAGAGGATCACTGGCCTCAAACAGATGCCCTATGCAGCCCGACTCAAGAAACTCCAGCTGTACTTGGTTGCATACCGCTTACTCAGAGGTGACCTCTGCCTGACATACAAGGCCATGTCCAACCCAGAATTGATGGACATGCTCCACCTAAAAAAAAAAAAACAAATCCAGGAGAGCCACACGCTCTAGAGATATAAACCTCACCACAGCGATAAATAGGACATGCTGGAGGGATAGATTCCTATCTCACAGATTCCCCATGCTTTGGCATAGGATTCCAATATACATCAGGCAGGGACCCTCACTAATACTCTTCAAAAGAAACCTTGACGGGTGGATGGGAAACAGAAAATTTACCCTGGGGATCACTGCAGTGGCTCTGCTGTACAGTGGCACAGGGAACTAAAGCCTCTGCTGGACAGAGGCACAAGGAACTAATCTAAGGGGGTGGCGAAATCCAACATATTCTGGTTAGGCTTATAAATGCCCTTGGGCAGATAACCTAGTACTTGCCTATGAACCTATGATTCTCCACTGGGGTGCCTTGTAAGCAGATTCTGCATATCCTCCCTGTGTTCACGTGGGTTTCCTCCCACATTACAAAGACGTGCGTCTGGAGCATTCCTTCCCGGGCCTCCGCTGAAAATGGGCTGTGTCCTAGATGGACTTTCCTGGTCAAGAAATGTTAAATGCTCTTTTCTAGGCATTCAAGCATTTCAAGAATTATTTAAAAAATCCTTTTCTTGTGACTGATGATATACAAGAATATTTAAGTAAGTAAAGGGGGCATAATGTACTTAGTTTGGCAGTTGCTTTTAAATGTTAGTAATTTCCCCAGGTTAATGGACATTAATAACATCTAATATATATGGTGTGTGTGTGTGTGTGTGTGTGTGTGTGTGTGTGTGTGTATGTATGTATGTGTATATATATATATATATATGTATATGTGTATATATATATATATATATATATATATATATATATATATATACACAAACCTATATAGTATATGTGTGTTTTTTATGCAATTGTTTTTAATTTGTGTACGTCTTTGCCATGACATGCTTGATTGGTATTTAACTCTGCTTTCATTGTGAGTTGTAGTTCTGATGAAGTTTCTTTAGTTAGTGGAACAAACACCTAACTAAATAAAAAGTTATCCTTGTGGTCTTGTTTGGTGGATGTTCTTCGTGTTTCACTGTTGCAGTCGTCACATTTGCGTTATCTGCCTTCAGGGTAGCCTTCAGCCAGCTTGAATACCAGAGTCTTCGGATTCCAGAGTCTGATGCTGTCTCTTCTTCCATGGCGTCAGGTCGTCAGGGTTGTAGAACATGCAGCCGACGCCATTACATCAATTGTTCTTGCTGTACAGTGCCCGAAGAAGATGCAGTTTGCAAGTGCTGGTCGGCCGTCTCCTGACATTTTCGTTTTTGAGTTTCAGAACCGAAGTCTTCAAAAAAAGATAAGTACCCTGTTGGGGATCTTTTTTTCTTGCTCCAACCGATGTCAGTTAAAATTAACAATTGTCTTACCTGTGGAAAGCAAATACCTCAAAGATTTTCATTCGTACTGCATTCCCTGCTTAGGCCCAGACCACAACGTCACTCACTGTTGGTTTTGTGCCTTGTTCAACCCCCGAACTATTCATTGTTGGGCTATCTTTGCAGCAAATTATTTTGGTACTCTGTCTCAGTACTCCGAAATGGCTTTGTTAAGCCATCCGACTACCGATCTTCTGAAAAAATGTAAGGATAAAGACAGAGACAGACCGCATAGGTCCAAAACTGCCGATGATGCTTCTGTTAAGCTGGTCGCCAGTACACCAGTACTCAGTGAGGCACTTTTGCAACCCCTGATACCCGCTACTTCAGATTCGCAGGCTTCTACTGAGACCAGTTCAGAGTCCAGTATGCTGCAAGGTGCTTCTTCGACTATGGACCCTGCGGATGTTTCTACCTTGGATGGGTCCGAAGCTGCTGTGCAGGCACCAACTTCTGAGGGTGTATTCATGCCTACATACTTGCATTTTAAACAGACACCATCTTCTTCATCCAGGACTAAAACTCGCACCACGCCTAGAAAACAGACGTCCAAACCGCAGGCTCAGGCCCATATGCCTAAAAAGCAAATGCTTAGAATGGCTGAAGACCTTATTACCTTCATTAGGGGAAGCCAGCCTTACCCCTCTAAGAGACCTAGAACTGATTTTCCTTCTGATATTTCTGATCAGGATTCTGAAATTTCTGTTCCTTCTGATTACCAGGATTTGCCCTTATCTACCTATGAGGATTCTGATGCAGACAATTCCATTCTCTCTACTTCCCCTCTGGAAGATTTTTCTTTTGGTGAAACCTTGCACACTCTAAGGGAGCATTTCTGCTGGGAAAGCCAGGATTACTCTGACTCCAAAAAGAGGCTTAGGGAATTCTTACTCCTTCCTCAACACAGGCCTTTAGCTATCCCTCCTGTTCTGGACATTGTAGATGATGCTTTCTTGGAATCTAGCCTTTCCCCAGATACTTTACCTCCAGCTCCCAGAAAGAGTATCTGACTCTCAAGTTCCTCTTCAAGAATCCTACTGTGGATCCAGAAACCATTTCCCAAGGACCAAAAGACATTAAGGCTACTGCTACCAATAATCCTACCCCTTCCGATAGAGATTCTAGAGCCTTGGACAGATGGGGTATAAAGGTGTACACTTCTGCTACTTTGGCCATTAGGGCTTTAAATTGCCAGTTTCATATGTTAAAGTATCAGCAGCATATTATGGGACTACTTAAACAGAAGATGATGTTGATGTGCTGAACACGAATTACAGGATTTAATGCATTCTACAGAACAAGTTGGTAAACCTACTTTGCAATGTGGTTTTGACGCTTTAGATGCATCTTGCAGGGCTGCTGTCACTGTGTCTGTACTTAGAAGGCATGCTTGGCTTAAGGAGCAAAACTTGCCAGATCATGTTAAAGCTAAATTACTGGATGTTGCCTTAAACCAGGACTGCCTTTTTGGCAACAAAGCAGAAGTCATCAAAAGAATGGAGGAAAAGGCTAAATCTATGCAAACTGTTAAAGATTTCCAGATTACAAGTACAGCCTCCCAGATTTAGTAGGCATTGGCCTCAAAAGAATTGGTCCTTTCCAGTCTCTTCCAGGGCTTCTCAGTCCAAACCCAGGAACAGTAGACCACCTAGGTTACAGTCTCTGGCTGCGCACAGGCCTAAGCAGTGGGGGGCTCCCACTTCCAAAGCAGGGAGTAGTATGCCACCCCCCCAAGGAAAAATGGCACACTGACTTAACCTTAACCCTTCCAAGCCCTGCTCAACTGCCTGTTCCCTTTGCAGGAAAGCTCGCCCTGCATGCAAAAAACTGGGAACTCATTACCCAGGACAAATGGGTTTTGAACATAGTTTCCGCAAGGATACAGATTCCACTTCCACACACTGCCAACTCCAAACGGTTGGCCAGACCTAGGTAGCTTGTACCTACTCAGCACAGATCCTCGTGGTGGCCAGCAGAGTAATCCAAGCTTCAGAGAGCTGAAAAAGCGACTTTACCTGATTTAAGTATATTTTTTGTGGCTTTCCACTTCTATTTATCTAGCAACTGTATTTCGCCTGCTTGCTGATACATTGTTATTGTTTTTCTGCATTTATTCTGTTATTGCACTTGAATTCTCAGTTTGTTACTTTTAAAATCTGTAATTGTTGCAAATTGTTTGTGTAGGCTGTGATAGCCGATTTATAGCATTTATAAGTGTCTACTGTATCTGTTTCTGTTTGTTTCTGAAAAAAAAAAAAAAAAAATATCTCTTGTTTTCCGCCTTACTGAGCTAGAGTAGTCCAGTTTCAGAGCTTGCTGATCCCTGGACTTTGTTTGCAGTTCCTGTTACTGATTCTTTGCCAAATTTGGAGGTAGGAAGTTCCCTTGCTTACCAGTGGGAGTGGGAAGCATTGAGCTGCCTGTTGGTCCAGTTTTGTGAGGTTTCAGCCAGTAACTTGTAGTCTATTGGTCGCTTTGGGCCAGTTCCTAGCTTCTTTCAGCCCCCTGATATAAAACACGCTAAACGCGCGTTTTTCAGCTTGTACCTACTCAGCACAGATCCTCGTGGTGGCCAGCAGAGTAATCCAAGCTTCAGAGAGCTGAAAAAGCGACTTTACCTGATTTAAGTATATTTTTTGTGGCTTTCCACTTGTATTTATCTAGCAACTGTATTTCGCCTGCTTGCTGATACATTGTTATTGTTTTTCTGCATTTATTCTGTTATTGCACTTGAATTCTCAGTTTGTTACTTTTAAAATCTGTAATTGTTGCAAATTGTTTGTGTAGGCTGTGATAGCCGATTTATAGCATTTATAAGTGTCTACTGTATCTGTTTCTGAAAAAAAAACAAAAAACAAAAAAATATCTCTTGTTTTCTCGCCTTACTGAGCTAGAGTAGTCCAGTTTCAGAGCTTGCTGATCCCTGAACTTTGTTTGCAAGTTCCTGTTACTGATTCTTTGCCAAATTTGGAGGTAGGAAGTTCCCTTGCTTACCAGTGGGAGTGGGAAGCATTGAGCTGCCTGTTGGTCCAGTTTTGTGAGGTTTCAGCCAGTAACTTGTAGTCTATTGGTCGTTTTGGGCCAGTTCCTAGCTTTTCAGCCCCCTGATATAAAACATGCTAAACGCACGTTTGCGCGATTTAGCGCGGAGTTGCCATTGTTGCACACTAGGGCAGCGCCGGTTAAGCAGGTTTAAACTATTCGGGCTACCTAAAGTCCACTCTTCAAATTTTCCCTTAAAACTACCTTCCTCGAACTATACTACTGATCTAATCAGCGTATCCTATAACTAAAAAGATCATCTCTACCTAACTCCGAGTAGACTATTCTTTATCTGTTGAACCTAGCACTTGCTCCTACAGTACTTATCACCTTGATACAGCACTCTTGTTATAGATAGTACCCCAAAAAGGCAAACCCCATTTCTCGGTCACCCACATCCCCCGGAATCTCTTTTAAAGTTTTTTGTCTATCCCTTCTAGCATGTCGAGGGATCAGTTGCTAGTGTCCTCTCCTGCTCAGCTGGTGAACCTGGGAATATTGCGGCAATGTTACAATTGCCTCATGTACACAGACAACCCTCTCCTCCTCCCACAAAACACAAATACATGCTAGAGATGCAACTATACGGCCAAACTGGAGGCTGAGCTCTCTCAACATAGGACTGGCAAGACCAGACAGGAGGAGAAGGTTACCACACACACTATAGACCCAGTCTCACATAGTATCATCACAACCTCAAATCTTACACATAAACACACAAAGACATACTCGGAGGCTCTGATCAAAAATCTACCAAAACAGCAGAGGCCACCAAAGCAGACACCCAAACAACTACCACCTCAGAACACAACACCTGCAACACATAGACCTCACAGTCAGAGTGTCAAACAGTCACAGCCCTTAAGGCCAAACACAATGCCAGACACACTAGTCATTGGTGACTCCATAGTCAGACACACTGACGTCCCGCTCACCAGACTGAGTAAGGAGAGGGTTACAGTAAGCTGCCTGTCGGGCTAGAATCCGCCACATAACGCAAGCACTCAGGTCTCTCAACAGCAGGTACAAATACGACTCAGTCATTGTCCACGCTGGTGTAAACGACTTGAGACGTACCTCCTTGGACTACATGAAAAGAGACATTGAGGAGCTCTCTGATTATGTAGCCCAGGCAGGTGTGACCCTGACCTTGAGCAGTATCCTACCTTCACCAAGAATGATGCCACAATACAGAGATAAGATAATCAGCTTTAACAATTGGCTTAAACTCTGGTGTCATTCAAAGGGGATCCAATGTCTGTCTGCCTGGGATGACATACTGGACAAGCCACGCTGCTTCGCAAGGGATGGCTTGCACCTGTCACCCCTGGGATTCCGGATATTGGCAAAGGCTCTTGCCACCCCCATAGTGCCTTTTTTAGGCAAGGCTCAAATTCTAAACCTACCACCCTAGAACACAAAAAAGGAAAAAAACTAAGGGTAATGCTGCTCAATGCCAGAAGTCTCAATCTCAAAATGCACGCACTCGAGGCCCTTCTCAGTATGGAGAACATCGATGTCTGTGCTGTGACAGAAACCTGGTTCAAGGCTCCTGAGAGCACCCCAGCACTATCAGGTTTTACCTCATATCATGCTCCGCCCCAAAATCCGGACAATACCAAGAAAGGAGGGGTATCCATATTCATCAAGGACACCCACACCTCAAGATTGGTGGCAACGCACGATGCATCGGAGACCATCCAGGTGCAATTAACCATGGGCAAGACTGCTCTGCAAATTGTAGCATGTTACAGGCCACCCTCACAAACTCGGGAACCTCACATGGCTTTCCTGAAAACACTGGAGGGGATAAATGTATCTCCAAACACCATCATACTAGGTGACTTCAATTACCCTAATATAGACTGGGAACACTACTCAAGCCCAAACACCCTAGCCCAAAAGTTCCTGGAATTCATAAACTCAAATGCCATGGAACAACTAGTCACCACCCCCACAAGAGGAGAAAACATACTTGATCTCATCATCACGAACACGGGAGCACAATGTTCAACACCGGAAGTATACCCCTCACTGGTGAGATCAGATCACAAACTAATCTCGCTGGAGGTCGTCATCCCACCCCCACCTGAAATAAAAAAGACCACAGTAAAGAACTTCTCGAAAGCCGACTTCACACTTCTAAAGACTAGTGTGGTCTCCTTTAAGGCCCCCGAGCCGGCGGAAAACAGTACTCAATCCGCTGAATCACTTACAAATGCCTTCTACCAGCACCTACAGGACTGCATGGATAAGGCAGTCCCAAGCAAAACAAAGACTCTTTGTACCAAAGGCAAGCATCCAGTCTGGTGGACCCCAGCCATAAACAAACTCTACAACAAAAGGAGGAAGCTACTACAAGATAGAGCAAAATCCTTAAAAGGCAAGACACCTTTGATCACTACAAGTAAAAAACTAAGAGCTCTCATAAATTCATCCAAAGCAAACTTTGAGAGAAAAATAGCTAAAGACTCAAAAGACAATCATAAGGCCTTCTTTAGCTATGTTAGAAACCTGGGAGGAAACTCCCAGATATGCTCAGAACTAGTTCAAAATGATGTGAAGATTACTGATCCTACAGACATTGCCAACATACTGGCTGACAGGTTCAGTGCAAACTCCCCCCCTCCCCCCCAAAAGGAGAGATATCTATACCAAACGATTGCATCCCCCCAAACATCTCTAACGCCCAAGTGAGAACTGCTCTCTCCAAAGCAAAAAACACAGCATCCATGGGACCTGATGGTGTCCCCGGCTGTGTGCTCCACGAACTCAACAAGGAATTAAACCCACAGCTAGGACAGCTGTTTAATCATAGTCTCACCTCTGGATACGTACCCAGGGAGTGGCGCACTGCATCGGTGGTCCCACTTCACAAAGGCGGTGCCTCCACCGACCCTGGAAATTACCGGCCCATTAGCTTGACGAGCCTTATCTGCAAAGCCATGGAGAGGATCATAATGGATCTCATAAATAAAGACATAGGGAATTTGCAGACTTTGGATCCAACCCAGTTTGGCTTTGTCAAAGGCAGATCATGCCTTTTAAACTTGGTTGACTTTTTCGAAACAGTCACCAAAGCCATTGATGAGGGAAAGGCAGTCCATACAGCCTACCTCGATCTGGCGAAAGCCTTCGATACAATACCCCACTTGGGTATCATTGAAAAACTCATCAGCTTAAATGTTAACCCATACATCACAAGATGGGTTGCAAACTGGCTGAGTGACAGAACCCACAGGGTCAGAGTTGCTGGCGCCATGTCAGACTCAAAGCCTGTCACAAGTGGTGTCCCACAGGGCTCAGTCCTGGGCCCACTCTTGTTTGGCATCTACTTTTCCGAAGTACAAGCAAACACAGGAGGGTTATGGCTGACAAAGTTTGCAGATGACTGCAAACTGGGCGCTGTAGTCGAAAACACATCTGACACAGATATCCTTCAGAAGGGTCTCACAGAAACGGATAACTGGTGCCAGAGCCATGGCCTGAAGTTAAATGCCAAAAAATGCATAGTCATACCCTTCGGGAAAAACAAGGTTACCCCTAGCTACCATATAAGTGGCAATCCACTGAGCACAGAAGAAGTTATCAGGGACCTGGGGACCCAGGTTGACCGTAGCCTGTCATTCGACACCCATGTAGCTAAAGTAGTTAGGAAGACCTTCTACATTGCCCACCTTATCATGAAGGGATTCACATCTAGATCAAGGGAGGTCATAGTTTCCCTATACTCATCACTCATCAGACCAATGATTGAGTACAATGCCCCATTCGGAATGTATCTGACCCGACACTTGCAGCAGCTGGAGAGGCCACAAAAGTTCCTCACCAAAAGGATAAAGGGTCTCAAAAATCTATCCTATGCTGCCCGACTGAAAGAACTTCAGCTCTATTCAGTCGCCACCGCTTGCTCAGAGGTGACCTGTGCCTGACATACAAGGCCATGTCAAACCCAGATTTGATGAATATGCTTCACCTCAAAAAATCTAGATCTGTCAGAGCCACAAGGGCGGGAGACTTAAACCTCGACACGGCTATTAATAGGACGTGCTGGAGGGATAGATTCATCACCCAAAGACTCCCTATGCTGTGGAACAAAATCCCGGTATATGTGAGGCAGAGCACCTCGCTGGCCTTGTTCAAGAGAAATCTTGACCAATGGATGGGAGATCGCAGATATACCCCAGGGATTACATCAGTGTCACTGCTCGACAGAGGCACAGCAAAATAATGGGTATAGTTTCCCATACTAAAGGGGTGGCGTAAGCCACAAAACTATGGGCTAGGCTTGTAAATGCCCTCGGGCAGATAGCCTAATATGAACCTATGAACCTATAAATCAGTTGGCGGAGGCCCAAAAGCAGGTTCTCTCTCTTCTAAGTATCAGGTCTATTCAACCTGTCCCAACAGAACAAAAGACTTTTCCTGGTACCCAGAAAAGACAGCTCCTGGCGTCCTATCCTGGACCTCTCTGTTCTAAACACCTTTCTGGTAATCCCAAAATTCAAAATGCTAATACTTCAATAGCTTCTTCCTATGGTAGGCAAAGATGCCTGGTTGGCAACGTTAGACTTAAAGGAAGCTTACCTGCACATTCCTATAAGGGAATCTTGCAGGAAATACCTACTCTTCATGGCAGGCGCCGTGCACTATCGGTCCTTTGGCTTATCTACTGCGCCCAGGGTATTCACAAAGTGTCTGGCTCCAGCCATTGCATTTTGCAGGCAGAGAAATATTTAAATATACTTTAAATACTTGGACGATTGTCTAATTCAGGTAGAAAGGCAGGACTTGCTAATTCAGGTAGAAAGGCAGGACTTGCTATTTCAACATCTGGCATTTGTAAAGAAACTTCTAACCTCACTGGGGTACACCATAAATGAAAAGAAATCTCGTCTAGTACTCTGCCAACAGATTGTATTCCTGGGTGCAAGCTTGAACACAACTTCCCAGATGGCTTTCCTCACTACAGCGAAACAAGTTTATTTGACAACCTACTTCAAACTATTGGCCACAGAACCCCAGTTATCTGCAAGGAAAATTCTGCAAGCCCTGGGGTTCATGGCCTCTTGCCTTCTACTAATTCCATATGCAAGACTGCATATGAGGAAACTACAATGGTATCTAAAAAGCTTATGGTGTCAGCATTCTCAGGACCTGGAATCAATGATTCCTATCATTCCTTGTATAAAGACCAGAGTTCCTTTGGTGGGCAGAGGCCTGCTACCACAACAAGAGGCTCCCTTTCACTCTACCCCCTGCTGCCCAAACCCTAACATATGCATCAGGATTGGAACAATGAATACACTCTAACATCTACATTTATGGTAAGTGTACACAACTGTACTGTGTTCTTCGTGCATGGGGGGCTCACTTAGGGCAGTGCTTTCAGGGCATATGGAACCCGAGACAGTTGCACCTGCATATCAATCAAAAAGAAATGTTAGCTGTACAGAATTCCCTGACAGCCTTCAAAGACTGCATTCTTCCAGGACAACTGTTGGTAAAGAGAGACAACACCACAGTTATGTGGTACATAAACAAGCAGGGGGAACCCACTCTTACCCTCTTTGCAGACTAGCCATGGCTCTGTGGAACACAGCCTTGAGCTATCAAGTGCACCTACAAGCTCAATTCCTGCCAGGCAAGCTAAATTCAATGGCAGACGACGTAAGGAGAAATCTCATGGACCCACACAAATGCAAACTAGAACCAAAGATATTCAACCTCTTGAAGAGCAAATGGGGGACTCCAGAGGTAGACCTGTTTGCCTCCCCTCCGAACTACCAATTGGACAAATTCTGCACAAGGACACTACACAGTCAAGCTTGGAAAGTGGATGCCTTGTTTTAACCTGGGAAAGCCTCTCGGTTTATGCCTTTCCCCCTCTGCCTCTCCTCTCGAAGGTTTTAAACAGGACAAGCCAAGGACAGTACTGATTGCACCAGACCGGCTATGCCAGCACTGGTACCCCCTCTTGCGCAGTATGACACTGCTGGAACCGTGGCACCTGCCTCAGACCCCTTCCCTGTTGTCCCAGCAGGCGGGCCAGATTCTGCACCCCCAGTTTCAAACCCTGAACCTTGCAGCCTGGCTAATTATTTGAGCTCTCCAATAGCATCCCTCAGTAAGTAGGTGCTAGAGGTTATTCTGGAGGCAAGGAGGCCTAGTACTACAAACTCCTATGCTGAAAAGTGGAAAAGATACTGTTCCTGGAGCCAGACTCAGGGGGGTGGGCACATCGATGCCCAGCTTACCTCATATTTTTCAGTACTTAACAGAAATGCTCCACAAGGGCCTGTCCTTCTCGTCAATTAAAATTCATGCCTCTGCCGTTTCAGCACATTATAATACTGAGCCGCCCCTCTTTTCTCACCCCCCTGCTAAAACAATTCCTTAGAAGGGCCAAAAATGTAAGACCCCCCCCCCCCCAGGAGAGCCCCCACTCCAGCCTGGGACCTTAACTTTGTATTGGAAAACCTCACTCTCCCCTTTGAGCCAGCTGCCACAGCAGAGTTGAAATTCCTTTCTTAGAAAACGACCTTCCTTCTAGCCATCACTTCAGCAAAAAGAGTGTTTGTTTGAATTACAGGCCCTCATGGCATTGGAACCCTTCATTGTCTTCCGTGCAGACAGGGTTTCCCTCAGGACAATTCCTTCCTTTATGCCCAAGGTGGTGTCTAGTGTGGACCTAAATCAGTCCATTCATTTGCCTACTTTTTCCCCTAATCCACAAAACAAAGGGGAACGAATACTGCACTCTCTGGATGTGCACAGACAACTTGGATTTTATTTGGACAGGACTAAGCCTCTCAGAAAATCTGAACAGCTGCTAGTTGGCTTTGCTGCAGGGGTAGAGGGGAAGGACATTTCAACGCAAACCATTTCCAAATGGATAGCCCATTGCATTAATTTCTGCTACAAGTACCATGGAAAACCTACCCCACAGGGGATAAGATCACATTCCACCAGGGCTGCATCTACCTCTGCAGCCTTTCTCAGAGGAGTCCTTACCAGGGACATCCTAGAAGCTGCTACCTGGAGATCTGTACATATCTTCAAGCACTACCACATGCCTGTTTTTTCTAAATCCAGGGCTGGTTTTGCCACTGCAGGCTTGCAGGGCTTAATAGCTGGCCCTAATGCTCTCTAACTTCCTCTTCCCTTCCTTAGCTTTGGGAATCAACCCAAATGTGATGACTGCAACATTGAAACACGAAGAACATAGTACAGTTGTGTACACTTACCATAAATGTAGATGTTCGAGTGTATTCATTGTTCCAATCCTGATTACCCTCCCTCCAGCCCCCTTACTTCTCTTGGCTCTGCCTTTCCTTCTTGTTTGGTATATTTAAGTTTTCTGGTGTATTTGCTTTTTGATGGAGGTGTACCATAACATATAATTGCTTCCCATTGTGGGGGCACCTGACATCCGGTGCATGAAAAACTGATGTAATGGTGTCAGCTGCATGTTTTATACCCCTGATGACCTGACGTCATGGAAGAAGAGACAGCATCCGATGCAGGAATCCGAGGACTCTGGTATTCGGGCCGGCTGAGGGCTACCTCCAGGCAGATGACCCAAATGTGATGACTGCAACAGTGAATCACATCCCATCACACTCTAACATCTACGTTTATGGTAAGTGTACACAACTGTACGTTTTGTTGCTAGCTGTTTGGACTTGCTTACACATACATACAAACAAAAAGTATTTATTTATTTATTTATTACCTTTATTTACCGGGAAAATCAGACTTTTTTTTTTAGCAGAGGCCCAAGGAGAAAAACTTCAGTAACAAATAGAAAGTAAATATACATTTAGACAGTAAAAAGCAGTACATGGTAGATATACAGTATATATTTGGTATTTAGCAAGGTAAATTTCCAAAGATACACAGACAATTTAGAGAGAAAACATGATAGTAGTATATGTATTATTCAATATTTTATGAGTAAAATAAAAAAATAAAAATATGTGAGGCTTAAAGTAGCAATAGTATAATAGAGGGAAAAATGTATTGAATTAGGAAAAGAGCAACCGTGGATATTGGAGGGGTGCTGTATAAAGGAAGAAGGATTAAGAGCCCAAAGTGGTGTGGATAAAAGAAGGTAGGTAATGTGGCGTGGGAGATCTATAGAGACAAAAATGCTGAAGAAGCTGAAAAAGGTGTACAAAACAGTGGTGTGATTAGTATGATACAGAAACTTTGGCAGTAAAGGTAGAGCAGTTGAAGCTAGAGGCAGGGGGATGAGATCCCTGAGAGAGGTGGTAGGATGCACACTGTGGGACCAAGGAGGAATGAAGACCTCATAGCAAAGACCTTAGCAGCTCCAGTTGCAGAGAATGTCAAAGAACAGATTACGGTTTTCTGGTTTGTGTGTAGGAAAGTGGAAGATTATCTGTTGAAGATTTTAGACAGAGGAAGAACACGGATGGGAATAAGGGCATCCAGCAGAGAGATGGATGGAGTGTGAGAGAGAGAGAACCTGTGACAGTCTAACATGAGTGTCAAAGAAGATAGAGTGGCATTGAATCAAGACAGAGATAATTGCCACAACATCCCAACTCCATGTAGAACATAGGGGAAGAAGAGGACTGATGATGACAATGAACCATTTTAGGTGTTTTAGAGCCAGGCAATGATGTTGATGGGTTGGTAATTTTGATGGCAAATTCTGCTATTTTCTTGTAGCAAACCTCAAGTTTGGTATTTAATGTGATATGAAAATCGGTAAGACTAGATGAATCTTTCATGCAGGCAGGATGTCGCTCAGGAACAATCCATCCTTCATGCCCAAGGTGGTATCCAGTGTGGCTCTTAATCAGTCCATTTATTTGCCAACCTTCTTTCCCAATCCACAGAACAAGAGAACGGATTCTGCATTCCTTGGATGTGCACAGACAACTTGGATTCTGTTAGGACAGGACTAAACCTCAAAGAAAATCGGAACAACTGCTGGTAGTATTTGCTGCAGGGGCAGAAGGAAGGCTATTTCAAAACCAACTATTTCTAAATGGATAAGCCATTGCATTCATTTCTGCTATAAGCACCATGGAAAACCTATCCCCCAGGAGATCAGATCTCACTCCACAAGAGCTGCCTCTACTGCTGCAGCCTTTCTCAGAGGTGTTCCTAACAGGGACATCCTAGAAGCTGCTACTTTGAGTTCTGTAAATACTTTCACCAAGCATTATCATTTGCCAATTTTCTCTAAATCCAGAGCTGGCTTTGCCACTGCTGTCTTCCAGAGCCTTATTGCTGGCCCTAATGCTATATAAACTCCTCCTCCCAACCATAGCTTTGGGAATCTACCCAAATGTAATGACTGCAACAGTGAAACACGAAGAACATAGTACAGTTGTGAACACTTACCATAAATGTAGATGTTAAGAGTGTATTCACTGTTGCAGTCCTGGTTACCTCCCTCTGGCCCCCTAACATCTTCTGGCTATATCTCTACTTTCCTTTACTATGCTTAAAAGCCTTTTTGGTGTATTTTTTTTTTGTTGGAGGTATACCTTTGTGTTTTTATGTTTATTTGCTCCCTATTGGTGGGGGAGGGGGGCACCTGACATCTTGGGCAAGAAAAACCGATGTAATGACGTTGGCTGCATGATGATCTTCGTGTTTCACTGTTGCAGTCATTACATTTGGGTAATCCTGCTGACAGGTTGCCCTCAGTCGGCCTGAATTCCAAAGTCTTATGTCCTGTGTCAGTTGCTGTCACCCTTTCCCTGACGTCAGGGGTATAAAAGATGCAGCCGACGCAATTTTCTTCAGTCTTTCTTGCCGCTCGGGGCCCAAAGCAAAAGCAGTTCGCAAGTGCCGGTCGGCAGACTCCTGAGATTTTCGAGTTCGAGTTTCAGATATGAAGTCTTCGTTAAAGCTAAGTACCCTGTTGGGGAAACTTTTTTCTTGCTCCAGACCAATGTCAGAAAAAGTTAATAATTGTATTTCTTATGGAAAGCAAATGCCTCATAAGGACTTTCATTCCTTCTGTATTCCTTGCCTAGGCCCTGACCACGACGTAGCAAGTTGTTGGTTTTGTGCTAGATTTAACCATCACACTATTAAGCGTCGGTATGATTTTGCTTTAAGCTACTTTGGGCGCAGATTTAATTATAAAATGTCGTCGGATAGCCATCCGACTCCCGGACTTCACAAAAAACGCAAAGAAAAAGACAAGCAACCGAGGCCCAAAACCGACGACGAAACTTCTCCTAAGCCATTTGCCGGTTCTCAGCGAGGTGCTTTCACAGCCCCTGACGCCTGCTACTTTAGAGTCGCAGGCCGCTACCAACTCCCACGTGGAGTCTGCTAGGCCACTGGAAACTCAAGGTATTGGAGCCTCTGACACTATTCCCTCAGATGGGTCCGGAGCCGCTGAGCCAGGCACCGGCTTCTGAGGGTGTATTCAGACCTACACAATTATAAATCAAGCCGACTACAGCTTCAAAGGTAAAGACTAAAGCTCCTTTAAAGACAAAGAAACTAACTCAACAGCCACATGGACAGGCCTCCATGCCCAGAAAAACAGATGCTCAAAATGGCTGAAGACTTGATTACCTTGATCAGGGTTTCCGACCCCCCTCCTGATAAGAGGCCTAGGCAAGAGGCAGACTATGAATCTTCAGATCGGGTTTCTATTTCTTCTGATTTCTCTTCTGATCAGGAATATTCACTTCCCCCTATGAGGATTCTGATGCTGTGAAGAATCTATTCCTTCAGCTTCTCCTTCTGAGGACTTCTTTTGTGGAAACCTTGCATACCATGAGGGAACATTTCCACTGGGAGAGCCAAGATTTTTCTGAATCTAAAAAGCGGCTCAGGGACTTCCTTTTACTACCTCAACACAGGCCTCTAGCTATCCCACCTGTTAGATATTGTAGATGTGTTTTCAGAGTCTAGTCTGACCCCTGACTCCTTACCTCTGGCTCCTGTTAAGCCAGACAGATATTACAGGGTCCCTGACTCTCATAAATTCCTTTTCAAAAACACTACTGCAGACCCAGAAACTATTTCACAGGGTTCCAAAGGGATTAAGGCTTCCACTGCAAAAAATCCTACCCCCCCTGACAGAGATTCTAGGGCACTGGATAGATGGGGGAAAAGGTTTACACATCCAGAAAGAAGGAGGTCATTGTCCCACTGTACTCATCCCTCATTAGACCCATTATAGAATACAACACCCCATTTGGTATGTACCTCTCAAGACATCTGCAACAACTGGAAAGGCCTCAGAAATACCTCACTAAAAGAATCACAGGCCTAAAGCAGATGCCCTACACTGACCGCCTTAAAAAACTCCAGCTATACTCTGTCGCATATTGTCTACTCAGAGGTGATCTCTGCTTAACATACAAGGCCATGTCAAACCCAGAGCTGTTGGACATGCTACACTTCCCAATCCCTCAGAGCTACACGCTCCAGGGATCTAAACCTTGTCATCACAATAAACAAAACATGCTGGAGGGATAGGTTCCTGACCCAGAGACTCCCCAGACTCTGGAATAGATTGCCCTTACATGTCAAGCAGAGTGCCTCTTTGGACCTCTTCAAGAGGAACCTTGACGATTGGATGGGAGAAAGGAAATTCACCCCAGGGATCATGTCAGTCGCCCTGCTAGACAGGGGGTCCAGGAAAGTAAATAATGTGGGAAGAAATAGCCAGGGAATTGTTATGGCTAGGCTTGTATAGGCCCTAGGGCTGATAGCCTAGTACCAACCTATGAACCTATGCTACCTTAGCTATAAGGGCTTTAAACTGCCAATTTCATATGCTCAAATATCAGCAATATATCATGACATTGCTTAAACAGAAAATATTGGTAAATTCAGAATGTGCAGAAAACAAAGAAATGCAGGATTTATTGCATGCCGCTGAACAAGTTGGAAAGCATACTTTGCAATGTGGTTTTGATTCTCTGGAGCCCTCCTGCAGGACCGCAGTTACAGGTTCTGTAATTAGAAGGCATGCTTGGTTAAAGGAACAAAATCTGCCTGATCATGTCAAGGTTAAATTACTAGATGCACCTTTACAGCATGATACTTTGTTTGGTGTTAAGGCAGAAGAGGTGTTAAAGAAAATGGAGGATAAAGCTAAAGCTATGCAAACTGTCGAAGATGTTTTACAAGTACAGCCACCTAGGTTTAGTAGGCACTGGCCTACAAAGAATTGGTCCTTTCCTGTGTCGGACAGACCTCAAAGGGGCAGATCCAGACGCCCTAGAGGCAGTTCCCAGGCCCAAGGTTCATACAGATCAAAGCAATGGGGTGCTTCTACCTCCAAAAGTGGAGAAGATAAATCACAACTTTTCAGGAAACAGTCCCAATGACTTCCGCATGCCACCACCAAGCACTTACCTCCTGGCAGCACCCCTAGGGTGAAAAATAGCACTTGTTTATCAAAATTGGCGCATTATAACCCAGGACAAGTGGGTTCTAAACATAGTGTCACAAGGCTACAGGTTCCACTTCTATACCCTGCCAAAGGCAAATGGTTGGCCAGATCTGCCAAAGAATCAATGGGCAGAGGCACAAAAGTGGGCATGGTGGCCATTCATCAAGTGCCAAAGCAAGAGCAGGAACAAGGGTTTTACTCAAGACTATTCCTGGTACCCAGAAAGGACAAAGCCTGGAGACCAATACTGGACCTATCTATTCTGAACACATTCCTGGATATTCCAAAATTCAAAATGTTGACTTTACAAAAGCTTCTTCCCATGCTGGGCTACAACGCTTGGCTTGTGACTCTAGACCTAAAAGAGGCATACCTGCATGTCCCAATCAGACAATCATGCAGAAGATACCTCAGATTCAAGGCTGGCTCAATGTACTACCAATTCTCTGCACTGCCCTTTGGCTTATCTACTGCGCCCAGGGCCTTTACAAAGTGCCTGGCAGCAGTAATTGCATTCTGCAGACTGAGGAATACGAATATATCCTTACTTGGACGACTGCCTAATTCAAGCAGAGAACAAGGACATTCTTTTACAGCATCTGGCTTTTGTGAAAAGACTTCTAAACATGCCTGGGGTACACAGTCAACAAAAAGAAATCAAAACTAGTACCCTCTCAAGAGATAATATTCCTGGGTGCAAGCTTAAATACAACTGCCCAGATGGCTTATCTCACGCCAGACAAACAAAGGCAACTGACTACCTATTTCAAAATATTGGCAACAAAGGCCCAGTTATCTGCAAGAAAAATTCTGCAGGCTTTGGGCTTCATAGCATCCCGCATTCTACTAATTCCATATGCAAGACTGCATATGAGGAAACTTCAATGGTACCTAAAAAGTGTTTGGACTCAACATTGCCACAGCCTGGAAACAATGATTACTCTCATTCTCTGCCTGCAACAGGAGTTTCGATGGTGGGCGAAGGCTTGTCACCAGAACATGGGACAGCCATTCACTTTATCTCCAGCCAGGCAAAACCTTACAACAGATGCATCAGATTATGCCTGGGGGGCCCACATGGTAGGAAGATGCATTCAGGGCACATGGCCCGCAAACCAAATGCCTCTACATATTAATCAAAAAGAGATGCTAGCTGTTGAAAATGCCCCGACAGCCTTCAAGGACCTACTTCATCCGGGACAACTACTGATGGACAGACAACACCATGGTCATGTGGTATATAAAAAAGCAGGGGGGCACACATTCTTACCCCCTTTGCAGACTAGCCATGGCTTTGAGGAACACAGCATTGACTTAACAAGTTCATCTGCAGGCACAATTCCTGCCAGGAAAGGAAAATACTCTGGAAGACGAACTAAGCAGAAACCTCATGGACCCCCATGAGTGGCAGCTGGATTCACAAGTCTTCACCATGATAACAAGGAAATGGGAATGCCCGGACAGAGATCTATTTGCCTCCCCTCACAACTGCCAACTAAAAAGATTCTGCACAAGGACTTATCACAGACAAGCATGGAAAGTGGACGCCCTATCAGTATATGCCTTCCCTCCTCTGCCTCTCCTTCCCAAGGTACTCCTAAAGGTCAGACAGGAGAAGCCAAAGATGATACTGATTGCCCCAGACTGGCCCCGCCAGTACTGTTATCCAGTCTTAAGGAACTTGTCTCAATGCCCAGCCTGGACCTTACCTCAAATAACTTATCTACTGTCCCAGCAAAACAAGCTGATCCTGCACAGCCAACTCAGGACTCTAAACCTGGCAGCATGGCGGATAATGTAGGCATACAAAGCGCACCTCTCAGTAAAGCTGTGATGGATGTCATTTTGGAAGCCAGAAGGCCTAGTACTAGAAAATCTTATGCTGGAAAATGGAAGAGATTTTGTGCTTGGAGCCAGACACAAGGAACTGGTACAGCTGTACCAAATATTCCTCAGATTTTGCAATACTTAAATAAGATGCTGGACAAAGGCCTATCATTTTCATCAATTAAAATTCATGCCTCTGCCATTTCGGCTCATTACAATACAGATCCACCACTCTTCTCATCCTTTATTAAGGCAGTACCTCAGAGGAGCCAAAAACTTAAGGCCTCCCAGGAGATCACCAGTACCTGCATGAGACCTCAACTATGTCTTGGAAAAACTCACCCTGCCTCCTTTTGAGCCAGCTGCTACTGCAGATATGAAGTTTTTATCTTGGAAAACAGCTCTGCTCCTAGCAATAACTTCTGCAAGACTGGTATCAGAGCTACAGACACTCATGGCTGTGGAACATTTTATCATTTTTTATCCAGACAGGGTCACTCTGAGGACAAACCCAACATTTTATGCCTAAGGTGGTGTCCAGTGTGGCCCTTAACCAAGCTATTCATTTGCCAACTTTTTATCCAAATCCACAGAACAAGGGGGAGAGAATTCTGCATTCCTTGGATGTACACAGACAGCTTAGATTCTATTTGGACAGAACCAAAGTTTTCAGGAAGACAGAGCAATTACTAGTGTCGTATGCTGCAGGATCACAAGGAAAGGCTATCTCCAAGCAGACAATTTCCAAATGGATAGGCCACTGCATTCGTTTCTGCTATTTACAGCATGACAAGCCAGTGCCTAAGGGCATTAGGCCACATTCAACCAGAGCTGCAGCCACTTCAGCAGCCTTTCTCAGGGGAGTACCAACCAAAGACATTTTAGAAGCTGCTACTTGGAGTTCAGTGCACACCTTTACTAAGCATTATCATCTGCCACTCTACTCTAAGTCCAGGGCAGGCTTTGCCACTGCAGTTCTGCAGTTCCTCATAGCCGCTCCTAATGCTGTTTAGCTCCAGCCACCCAACCATAGCTTTGGGACTCTACCCAAATGTAATGACTGCAACAGTGAAACACAAAGAACATAGTACAGTTGTGTACGATTACCATAAATGTAGATGTTATATTCACTGTTGCAGTCCAGGTTACCCACCCACCATCCCCCTTATTTCTGCTGGAACTTATCTTTCCTTCTCTGATCTATACAACTTATGTGGTGTATTTGCTTGTAGATGAAGGTAAAGTTTATATTGCTGCATGTGTTTTTATATATAAATATATTGGCTACCCTTTAGGGGGCACCTGACCTCTGGTGCAAGAAAAACTGAAGAAAATGGCGTCAGCTGCATCTTTTATACCCCTGATGACCTGACGTCGGGGAAGGGGCGACGGCAACCGACGCCAGGACACAAGACTTTGGAATTCAGGCTGACTGAGGGCAACCTGCCAGCAGGATTACCCAAATGTAATGACTGCAACAGTGAATACACTAACATCTACATTTATGGTAAGTGTACACAACTGTGCTTTCAGTCATCCAGCTTTAAAAATTGCTCTGGGGATTAGTAATTTCCATGGCAGAGCAGATTCTCAATGGAATGGCCTACCATTACAAATAAGAGCAGTCATAAATTTGGAAACATTTAAAAGAGCGCTAAATGATTTTGTAAACAAGGTTTTTACATATCTAGTAACAACTGGCAAACTTCAATAAAGTGTCTTACAGAAGCTTTGAGATTGGATTACTAATGCTGCTACTGAAAGTAGGACAGGAAAAAAATCATTCTGACATCCCCAAGTGGGGTGTACCTTTTTTGTCTTTTAAACAAAGGGCAGGATTCACGAAGCCTCCGTGTAAGAGTTACAAGGCTTACATGGAGGCTGCAGTTAAACGGTGTGACGTCAGCATGTCATGCATATGCATGAGGGCATGCTGAATCGCACCTAAGGCTAACACGGTCCGTGTAAGACAGTAGGGGGCGTGTCCGTAGGGTGAGTCCTGCAAACAGACACACCCCCAGAAGAGTAAAAGTCCCGAAAGTAAACTCCCACGACAAGAGTCCATGTAAATGTGAATAAACACAACACATGCCCCCACAGACTATGAACATAAAATGTATAAATGAACATGTTATATATTTTTTTATAAGTTGTAAAGATGTTTGCCCGTGAGTGCGCTCGTTTGCGCGGGTGTGCCCGTCGCTCAGCCGCAGTTAGCAGTCAGTGGAAAAGCATATAAGAGCTAAATATGCAAAGTAAGCCAAGAAGCAATAGCGTAGCGGTAGAGATGTCGGTTGAAGAGGAGGCAGTCATGGTTCGAGCCCCCACAACATCAATTTTTATTTTTAGTGAAATAAGCACGAAACAAGTCCCTGACATATATAAAATTCTATATTATGTAAAATGTAATGAAATGGGCCATGTATTTTGAAGAAATGTGAGAGAAAAAAATAAAAAAAAAATGAGATGTGCCCATAGCTGAGCTACAGTCTAACAAGTTGAGGATATCTGCTTGTAGGTTAGCAGTGTATTAACAGGTGTAAAATGAGTGCCCGTAGGTGAGCAGTGGTTTAATAGGTGTAAAATGAGTGCCCGGGGTTGAGCAGCGTTTTAACACGGTGAAACTGTGTGCCTGTAGCTGAGTTGAGCGTAATATGCGTGCTGACAGCCAAACCACGCGTGATCCGTTCGTGCAGAGCTGCGCACCGCGCCAACAAGCTAACCGACGGGCAACATTGTGCAAGCTGTATCAAAACTGCCTTTACACAGACACACCTCCTAGCCTGTGTAGACAGTCATAAAATATAAAAAGCAATGGCCAGGTTCGAACCCAGGATACCATGCACCATAGTCAAAGTACTGAACCACTAAGCCATGATAGTTGCACTTGGAAATGCAGTAATAGGATGTATATATATATATATATATATATATATATATATATAGAAAGAGGAGCATGACAAAGCAGGTTTTGTGAAGCTGATATAATTTCAAAATGGCCAATCACAGATCAGTGCGGGGAAAACGGCATATATAAGCCCCATAGGTGGGAATACACAGCATAACCGATTGTAGAACCGACTTGCAGCCAGGATGTCAGGTGTAGGTGAGGGTAGTTGCTTCCGAGCACAGAGGTGGAGCGTTGATGAGTCCAAATATATGGTTTGGCTCCTCGTCCATAATCATGAGGCCCAACTCATGCAGGGCCAGGTTCTGTGGGGAGCATATAGGGCTGTGACGTGGGACCGGTTGGCTCATGATCTCACCAGTGCCACAGGAATACCAAGGACTGGTGAGCAGGTCCGTCACCACCATGCGGACCTGAAGAGACGGAAGCAGGACCAACTGAACCGTTGGATCCAGGAGGCCCGGCAAATGCCCAACGCCCCACTACTGAGTAAGTTACATCTAATTATTTATGTAAGAAATTAACCTAGCTGATGTTATGGAGATGTGTATTCCAATATTACTTTATTTATATTACAGCTGCAGGTGTCCGTTCTGCGAACCGTCGAGCCTATGGCGATAGGCTGGTGCAGTTGCGCCACCAGGCAGGCCAGTAATTCTCTCCCTGTAACTGTAAATAAATATATAAGTATGACAGTTAGCAAAAGAGTGCAGTGTAGTCACTAATTAATACAATGTGCAAGTAACAGTGTAAGAGGGTTTGCAAGTATTGCTTGATTGCAAAAGTGTGATGCAGCCTGTAATCCAAACATAAAAATGAAACAAGTCTGAAATAAAGATGTCCCACCTGTAATATAATAGTACATAACCTGCAGCAGGCTGAAAAGTACAGCTGCAGAAGCTGAGTAAAACACATGTGTGAAATATATCCCTGTTGAAATTCTGAAACATGACATAAGTGAGACTGTTGGAAAGGATTGTTATAACTACAGGTAAAACATGTCAATAAAGCCTAGAACAAAGTACCATCCTGAATTCTAAAAATAAAACAAGTGAGAGAGTGCGAGAAAGAGGTATGAATCCACCAATAAAGTAGTAATAACTCCTGAATAAAGTATACTGCAGTCAGTACAGAATGAAATGAATGTGACAGGCAGAACCAAACAGTAATGTGTTGAAAACGGTACTGTAGCTGGAATGTGTGTCCCAAAATCTGGATATGTTGCTCTCAGTGTGCAATATGCAGATAGTATGGTTGTCTGAAATACCAAACATCCACAGTTGTCTATAGCTATATAAAGCAAATGTAGCAGGATGATGTAGCTGAACAGAGCCAGATATGAATGTGTATGAATAAAAATGAAATGTATATTAACATTCCTATCACCAACGTGAAGTAGTTATCACATAGGAAACTGTAGGCAGAACTGTAGTGTGTATATATCTGTAGCTAGTAGAAATGTACAGCATATGAATTGGTATTTGAAGTTGTTAATTAAATTTTCTCCACCCTACCCTATAACCACATATAATCCATTCCACGTGAAATTGGTATGTGCAATCACAATTAACATCCCTGGCCATTTGTCCTGTTGGTTCATACATATTTGCATGTACGTTGATGCATCCGCCCTGTTCATACATCCAAACCTGATGGCCTGTTGCCATCAATCAACCCTGCATGTTGTTGGATTGTGTATTGCTGTTCAAATTATGCATGTGTTGTGCTTGCTATTCAATGGCTTGAATTTATGGGTGTTTGGGTAAATGGGAATAATAATGCATGCTGTTACAACTAATTGTGAATGGTATTGTACGTTACTAACCCGAACTGTCATAACATAATGCAAAACATAGGACGACAGGGAAGGCGGGTTCCAGCGGACCCACCTCTCCCTCCTCAGCTGGCGAGTGCACCTGGCAGTAGTGCCCAGGCCGGACCCTCCCCCGGTGGCCCTGTGCCACCTGCGGGTGGAAGCGCTGCAGGGGATGGGGCTCGTCCCCCCCTCTGCAAGCGTGGCCGGAGGAGAACATCCACTCACCCTCCGTAGTGTCCGGACTGTGGTGCGTAGGGAGATCCGGCACGCTGTGCTTGGTCCCCTACGCCAGCTTGAGGCACGGGTGGCACAACTCACGGGCGTGCCTGCTGCCCGGCCTACACAGCCCCCAGCACAGCCCCGTCCTGGGCAGTGAAGGAACAGTGGCAACTGCCCATGGGTGGGGATCTCAGTTCCACTGTTGCCATCTGTGGGCTCATGGGCTCGAGATATCCAAACATCCGTCCCCGTCAATTGTGTAACCCCCCCACGTGTCATACACCGCCCCCGTATGCATCTTGTTTGTCTTGTCTGTTAACCTACCCAACCTACCTCCCCAGCTATACTGACTTCCTGTACCTGACATACCACTCTCACCTGAAAAAAAAATAAAAAAAGGGCACTCTGTACCCACAAAAAAATTACGCCCCATACATAAGCTGCCCATTTTGCACACATGTCTGCTGGACATGCCAACTGTCAATTACAATTGGCTGTACAACAAGTATTATTGTTGTCCTTACACCTCTCTCAGGGGTGGAAGGTTTCAAATGTCACACCAAATTACAAACCTATGCACAGCTGTTGCTGATGAAGAAATGGGCAGCTATGGGCCTTACCTACATCCCTCCTGCAAAACCCGAGCTTGTTTCCCTACTGTCCTATCCTCTTTGTGACCCCTTTTTCACCACTTTCCTGTCTCCCCATTTTCATTTCTTTCAAAGAAATTGGTGCGGGTGTGCGCAAGAGTAAGCACTTTTAAGCAGTTGTAAGCAGGTATGAGCGGAGTTGAACGCCAGTGCGCATGCGTGAGCTCCGTGCAAACCATCGCTAACCCGCTTACAACTACTTAAAAGTGCCTTAGTCACTCTGAATGATGAGGCCTGTAGTCTGCTCAAAAGCAAAATAAAATCCCACTGTCAGTCCCGAACCCAGGACCTTGGAAACAGTAGTCTGCATGACTTACCTCTAAGCCATGACTGCTATATAAGAACATTGTGCTACAATAAATATATCATGCAATAGTAGGAATGAATGTAAAGGGAATATAGGATGTGTAGTACACAAAGCATGTCATGTATATTTACTGTCAAATGTAGTGGATTTCTATAATAGTAGTGTGTGAACAGAAACAGCCATGATAGTTGGTAGCTAGTAGGTAATAATGTCACTGTAGCACCTTGCAAGCCACACACATACTCACAGTAGGATAATCACTGCCCATACCCCACAACCTCTTACAGCAACACATCTGGACTAAGTAATAAAAAATGTGGAGCAAAGGCCCAAAAACAGGGACACATTTCAAATATTGCTCTGACAAACTTAGACAGTTGAGAGTGTAACAGGTTTTACATTATTTTGGATGTTTGGAAGGGTACGAAGTCTGAAACTGAAATGTTTGTTGCTATAGTCTGACTTGAGCCCTGAGTGATTTGCCAGAAAAAGCTGTTTTATGAGATATGGACCAAAATATGAGGCAAAAATGTGGACATCCTGCAAATATCTGTACACTTGAGAGGTCTGACACTGCCATATTTGAATAGTTAAGAGCCTAGACATAGCAACAGTGACTGAGTTACAGGGATACCACACAGACTCCCTGTGAAATGTACAAACAGTAGGCAGAAAAGTGTTACAACACATGCAATGGTAACTATGAAGTACTGAAAGTATGCACCACTTGCACAGCAGAAATAGTGTAGTAATACATATGTTCATGCTAACCCACAGTCACAACTGCAGAATACCAGACAATTTAATGGGTGTACATATCAATGTACCATTCCATGAGGCAGATAAAAAATGCACCTGAGAGTCTCTGGGGCCTGCTCAGCAGCATACTCAAATACCCTAATAGATGTCAAGGTCCACACCATGGCCAGACCACACTGCATGCAGTAACACCCTAGCAGATATAGCAAGCATTCGAAGGTGTGAATGTACATGGAAAACACTTATTAACAAAACCTACTAGAAAGCTGTCATCTGTCAACTGGAGCAGCAGCAGGACACCAATCCAAAAGGCAACACAAGCAGCTGTGACAAACACAGGTAAGGTAAAGTGATACTTTAAAAGTCTACATACTGTGAACCCTCCATATGTGTCATTGGTCTGTATCTATATGTATATGAAGATGTGCATAGGGCAGGGGACATAAAGCAACTATCAGTGAAGGCTGTACATACATATGTATGTGAGGGCATCTATGTGCACATAATGTAGGTTGAATGTAGGTTGTAGTGCAATGTACAATGTAGGTTTCACAGTTATGTATGTTTAGCAGTATGTTAGTGTGTGTATACAGTTTTGTAAGCAAACATGTTGATATACCTATCATATGGATATGTATGTATGTCAATATATGTATGTATGTATATATCTATATATATATATATATATATATATATATATATATATATATATATATATATATATATATATATATAATATGCATATATGTATACATAGAAAGGGATGTAGGAATACATAGACAGATGTAGATAGAATATGTACAAACATATATATGTAATACACACATACAGATATAGATATATGTAGATACATAGATGCATATACATAGACAGATCTGACTATCTACAGATATGACTGTATATGACTATCTCACACTCCCCCTGTCCCACCCCCCCTGTCACTCTCACCCCCTCTCTGTCACACTCCCCCCCCCCCCTCTCCATATCTATAGCAATATATGTATACAGACATATATATATATATATATATATATATATATATATATATATTCTGAGTGAGGCACATGTGTACAGATGTATTGCAACAGGTGCCTGGTGACAAAGGCATGGAGTGAACACCAGTGTCGAAACTGGAGTACCATACCCCATTTCAAATCACCTACACCAGTAACCACCAGATATGTGATTGGCTGCCCACCACTGCAAATGTCAGGGGTGAACAGGGTCATAAACGTGTACAATTGTCCCCCCAATGATAGTCACAGTGGCACACTATTCCTGGAATACCTGTACATGGTATGTGTCAGCAGACATGGTGTGTCAGCTATGGACATGTAGGTCAGTGTAGCCCTGCACACCACACAATGTCTGCCACAGTATGTACCTCACATGACAGCTACAGATATGGAGAAGGACACAGTGACATGTACGACACTGTGATAATGCACTCAAACACATTACCAATGCACAATGACTGACAACACCACAGAGTGCACACATACTACCCACATAGAGGTTACCACTCCTGGATTTACATACTTAAGTCACACCCATGACAGATGTCCAACAACCATAGTAACACCTCACACCATCCACAACCTAAATGACCGCTGTGTGTCATCCTTGACACCACAGTAGAGAGCACATGGCGGAGGTACAGGTTCCTACCCACAGATAAGACATACCCTGCAATAAACCACACAGCGTTAAGAAGCAAGACTCCCCATGAGGACATGTCACACATACCCCTGCTGAATGTTAGTCAGATAGGTAGTATGCCATATGAGTCACCCTGTGTAACTGTTTGACAGGAGCAGGTACCATCACATCACATGTGTCACAATGGTCAGGGTAGCAGAACAGTATGCTGCTTGTAGTCCCAGGGGCAATAGCATATTGTATTGTATTGTGTTGTGTTGTATTGGTATGTAGAGGTGCCTCCTTTGTGGAGTGGAACCACTGCTGCTGTACGCCAGTGTACAGGTACATATCCTGTAGTCAGGCTAGTGTTACATAGCACTTCTATATGCTGGTTTAGCTCCTCTTGGAGTTCATGTAGCATGCAACCGGGGATACCATCAGGTCCCATTGATGCTGTGTTATTTGCTTTTCTGAGGGCGGCTCTCACCTGGACATCTGTGATGACAGGGAGGTTAGATTCAGCTGGGATAAGTATGTCTTCATTTGGGGGAGAGGGAGGGGGGAAAAGTGCACTGAACCTGTCTGCCACAATGTTGCCAGTATCTGTGGGTTCAGTGAATTATTTGTTGTTGTGTACTAACTATGAGCATATTGGAGGGTTTCTGACCAGGTTTCTAACATAACTGAAGAAGGCCTTGTGGTTATCTGTAGTGTCCCCGGTGATTTCCCCCTCAAAGTTGCCCATGGATGTTTGTATGAGAGAACATAGCTCTTTACTAGTGCTGACCAGACATGCCTTCCCTTTATGGAATTATGCTCTGTCTTGCAGTAGCTTCCATCTTTTGTTATACAATCTGTTTATGGCTGGGGTCCACCAGACAGGATGCTTTCCCTTTGTGGAGAGTGTTTTGGTCTTATATGGGATTGCATGATCCATGCATTCTCGGAGATGTCCGTAGAAATCATTTGTGAAGGAGTCAGCATTGTGGGTTGTGGCTTCCACTGGCCCAGTGGGCTTAAGGATACCATCTCAGTCTTAAGAAGTGTAAAGTTTGCGTTTGAAATGTTATTCACTGTAGTCGTTTGTGCTGGTGGTGGAGGTGGGATATGTATATCCAGGGCGATTAGTTTGTGGTCAGATCACAGTAGTTGATGATGTTCCCCATACAGTACCTCGATACAAACCCCCAGCGTGAGGAGGTGCTTTGGACCTGAATCAGTGTGCTGACTGCTGGGGTTTGGAAGTATGTCATATGGAGTGTGCCAGGTACTGGTGCACAGTTGTTGGCTGAGCACTGATACCTGGCCATTTACATGTGTATCCACAAATAGACAGACAGATGCTATATATGGGAGGTATGTTGTATCACAACAGTAGAGTAGCATGTGTAGTATGTGTGCCAAATTCTGCTGACATATTTTGCTGATATCATTTTATTTCCTTTTTCAGGACCATGGCTCACCAGCGCAGTCCGGCATACTCTGCAGCCGAGGATGAGGAAATACACCAGAGCCTGGTGCAGGATTTTGCAATACTCTTTTCCCGCACCAGCCAGAATCAGCAGGAGAGGGCTGCACTGTGGCAAGACCTGGTCCGTCGGGTAAATGACATAGGCACACATAATAGGACATATGAGCAGGTACGACATCACTGCAGTGATTTAATCAGAAATGTCCATCAGCGTGCGTCGGATATCCACAGGCAACAGGTTGCCACAGGTGGTGAGGTGGCTACACATCCCCCACTCACCAGACTGGAGGGACTACTCCTAAGTGTTGTGGCTCCAGCCCACCAACAACAACAACAGCAGCAGACCTGCATTATGATGGAGGCTGGAGCCACACAGCACCATGACTACGAGTGTGCAGGTAATATGCCATATGTATAGTTGACTGTTGTGTACACTGGTAGTTAATGCATGTGTGAGGTGTGTCCTTGGTTTGTAGCTGTCATCATAGTATTTAATGTGCAAGTGTGATATTCTCAATATCAGCAGCTGACCTGTGAAAGGCATCTGTTGTACTACTGACCTGTATCATACTCAGTAACAATGGCACAGTTGTGCCCACTGACATTAATTTCCTCACTTCTGCAGGTCCCTCCGGTGTAACAGCAATGCAGCCTATCCATGCTGGTGAGTGTGTATTAACAATACCTTTAATAGTCTTGATAGTAATAGTAATATTAGGCTCAATCAGTAGTGCTCTGTGTATGCATGCAGGTGTGTCTGTGTGTTGATAGCTCGCATACTGAGTAGTGTGCAGCTGTGTGCACCTGTGCATGTGTGCACCTGTGCACGTGTGCATGTGTGCATCGCTGGTAACATTGTGTAGACATTGTAAACTGTGTTTCCTGTTTCCCTCCCACAGGTTCTGGTGCTGCTCTGGTGTCATGCAGCAGGGAACCTGAATCAGGTGCCACGGGTACTGATAATGATGACATCTGTGTAATGGCACAGGAAGGTGTGCCAGGGTCCATCATTGGTCAGCCAATTGACAGTATACAGCTGTCAACCCCATCAATGCGCACAGTCATCTTTCCAATACATCCTTTGTCACCAATGTCCCTAGGTAATGGACAGGATACAGTGGGCATTGACCAGGGTAATGTGGTATCTGTGGCACATGCTTCCCCACACAGCAGCTATGGGCATGGCCCTGAGATGGTACCATACAGACAGATGTCCAGGGGTTCTCGTGGGAGCATCCGTGGGCGTACTGCCCCTGTCAGACGTGCCCACAGAGGTCTTACAACCTCAGCTATGTTTCGGGCTGTCATGCAGGCACAGTCACGTATGGAACGGTACACCTGACAGGGTCTGAGGGAGCTGAGAGCATGTCGCACAGCCATGAGTGACATTGCGGCTGCCATCCGTAATTTCACCGATGTCCTAGACAGACGTTGTGGGGACATATTAGATCAGTTCCACAACTACATGTCCATGAGCCAGGGCAGTGGTGGACGGTTGAGGAGTCGACGTGGGCGTATGCCAGCAACAGCAGCTGGCAGTCGTTGCGGACGACAACAGGGCCGCGGCCGCCCCCATAGTGCCAGCAGCCGCCCCAGCAATGCTGGGTCTGTGCTCTCATCAGACCGCCCCAGGAGACCACGTGCACGTGGCTCTGGACAGGCCCAACAGGGATCTGTGTCCAGTCAACGAACACCTGCTTCTGATGACAGTACCCAGTCTGGATTAGTACCGGATACGGTCTGTAGCACCCCTGCAAGGCACAGGTACCGTGTCCGTGGCCAGAGACACTGATCTGTATGACCTGGCAGGTACAGTCTGTGGCTATCCACAAACACCGGTATATGGCAGCCATGAGGTGGAACTGTGTGCATCCATACACACATGCGAATTGGATACACCGAGGGCTACCTCATACACGCACACACTGCATCAACATTGCCCCACCTTGTACTGCTGTCCCTCACCAACACACATACACATACATGTCAATTGGTGGTATCAGTGGCAAACTCAGGCATACCAAGTTCACACCCTGTGCATATGATTAAACTGTGCCACCTCCTGCAATCTGTAACATCAGTGCAGGTACAGGTTAACATGTTGCTGATGCACAGGGTGACTACATAGACGTGTAGCAATAGTATCATGTTGTTAACAGTACAGTGTGCTGATATAATTGTGGGTATATCCCAGCATGCGTGATGCAGTAAAGGTATGATTGTCTTGTACTGTTTTCTACACCCATGGTAAGTACCATAGTGTATCATCTGCACATGTTTGCATACTGGTGGTAAGGATGTCAACAGAAGGCCACATACATAGGTAGCACAGGGGATAAGGTAATGAAAGTATTGATATGCAATGATGGACATGTAAACTGAAAGTGGCATGTTGCCCACACTGGACTCTGCAATGCGGATGTTTGAGGATGTTGATATGTGTGCAGTACTACACGACTGGTACAGGACACACAGGAGCACCCTAGCACTGCAAGCTCACATCTCGTACCATGCTAGACAGCCCCAACACACAAAACTAACTTTCACAGGAGGGAGAGTCCCCATAAATGTCAGAGATACTGTGGTGGCAGGACAGGTAGCATACATCCTACTAAGTATGGAACCACTGAGTGAAGGCTCAGTGTCTGTTATTTAACATGTGTATTACTGCAGGTGTGAGCACCTGGGTTTCCATCCGGTTATTGTACATCCTGACGGTACATGGTCTGTACACTTGTGTGCGCTGAGACTGGACCCTGGCCATCTGACCTGTGTATTTCCATGTACATGTGTATAGTGCCTGCATATTTGCACTGTGACCTACTGGAAGTGGTACAGCTTGTTTGTTGTACAATGGACTACATGCAGCCCTGCTTACTGTAGCTTTGTTTGCATGCATGTTTGCTTGCAGTTACCCTGGAACACTGATTCCACCTGTAATGCAGATTTACGGAGCTTCTGTGGATTCCTAGTGACATCTGCATAGCTTACTATATGTATGTCCATGTCTCACTTGACAGAACGTCACTGTTTGTCCTGTTCGCATGTACGTTGCCTGTGACACATTGCATATGACTTACCTGGCATTTGACCACGTGAGCAGTCATAAATGCCAGCGCTAACTAATCACAGGCACTACACCCTCACATACTCACCTTCTGTACCTTGTTCCCCATTGGCCCTATGTGCTGTTAATCACCATAGCAATCACAATACTATGGTAGCATGTGCAAAGGTCACTTGTCAGTCACATCTATGGTACAGTTGTGGAATATGTGAGTCATGTGGCAATGTCACAGCTGCCACATGTACACAGTCAACCCTCTCCCCTACCCATGGACGCACAACACGTGTGAGATGCAACCACATAGCTAAACTGGGGACTAAGTACTCTGAACCCAGTACTGGCATAACCTGTCAGGTGGCATGAAATACTACAGTGACTACAATACCAGTCTGATGTAGACCTACACTGACAGCAATCCAAACACATGAACACACTGGGGCATTCTTGGAGCCTCAGAATAGCTTCCTGCCTGAGCAGCAGACACCTCTGCAGCTGGCACACAGGCATACATTAAGCCGGAACACAGCACGTGCAACACATAGCACACAAATCCTGTGTGCCAAACAGTCACAGCCTGTATGGCTAGACAACACACCTGCTACAGTTGTATTAGGTACCTTTATTGTCCGGTACAGTGAGGTCCCGCTCACCAGGCTGGACAAGGTGAAGGTCACAGTGATATGCCCGTGGGGCACTATGGTCCACCACATAACACAAGCATACAGGTCAGTCAGAGGCATGGACACATGACTCCGTCATTGTCCGTGCCACTATGGCTGACCTGTGATGTACCTCCCTGGACTACATGATAGGGAACATAGAAGGGCTCTCTGAGCATGTGGCACAGGCTGGTATGACCCTGACCTTGGTTGGCATCATACCCTCATCAAGAATGCTGAAGTATTACTGAATGCTGATGAATTACTGTAGCTACAACACCCTAGCTGAAAGGTTCCTAGCATGTAGTCACTGCATTGCTATGGAACAACTTGTTACCACTCCCACAACAGGTGAAAACATGCAGCACCTGTTCAACAACAACATGTAGACTATATGACCCAGACCAGATGTGTATCCCTCGCTGCTAGGATGATACCATATACAACTCGTAATGTATATACACATACCACATGCAGCATCCGCACAGAAAACCACAGTCCTAATGTTATCCAGTGCAAATACCATGTATTCACATGTGGCAGGCGTCAGACATGGGAACTATTGAAGGTCACAGGTATATATGTGTATTTGGCACACACATACATCATATGTGTGCATTGCCATTACTGGTTTAATCGATGTCATGCATTATTGTGAACAACCCACACACATGGGCATTCTGTGTGACAAAAACACACGTGGCATTTGTGGAATTCAAAGCCATAACTAACTGTGCCATGACAGTAGTGAGAGACTCAGTAGCAGAGCGTGCTATTTGCATTACTGGGAGATTTGCCCTCTTCTGCTGTACTTGTAGGGTGCTGACATCATCTCTGTTTAGAGATTGGAATATGCAGCAGCTGGTGTGTTGTACTGGTTGCCAAAAGGGTCAGTTCTCTCACACATGTAATTGCACACACCCTACTTCCACACCCCCCCACACACACACACACACTTGCCATTTGCAGGATTCAAACCCCTACCTAACTATGTTATGACACTAGTACGAGACGCAGTAGCCGAGCGCGCTGTTTGCATTCCTGGCAGGTTTCTCTTCTCCGGCTGTACTTGTAGGGTGCTGACATCATCCGTGTTTAGAAAGGGGAATGTGCATCCTGTAGTGTGTTCTCCTAGCTGCCAAAAGGGACATTTGTCTCGCACAGAATTGCACACACACTAACCCCCCTCACCCAAACACGCACACTGAGCATTTGCAGGATTCAAACCCCTACCTAACTGTTATTACACTCAAGACAGACGCATTAGCAGAGCACGCTATTCACATTACTGGGAGGTTTCCCTTGTCCTGCTGTACTTATAGGGTGCTGACATCATCATTGTTTAGAAAGGGGAATGTGCATCCTGTAGTGTGTTCTCCTTGTTGCCAAAAGGGACATTTCTCTCACACAGAATTGCACACACACTAACCCCCCTCACCCAAACACACACACTGAGCATTTGCAGGATTCAAACCCCTACCTAACTATGTTATGACACTCGAGACGGATGCATTAGCAGAGCGCGCTATTCGCATTACTGGGAGGTTTCCCTTCTCCTGCTGTACTTATAGGGTGCTGACATCATCAGTGTTTAGAAAGGGGAATGTGCATCCTGTAGTGTGTTCTCCTAGTTGCCAAAGGGGACATTTCTCTCACACACACACACACACACACACACACACACACACACACACACACACACACACACACACCCTGAGCATTTGCAGGATTCAAACCCCTGCCTAACTATATTATGACACTTGAGGGAGACGCATTAGCAGAGCGCACTATCCGAATTACTGGGCATCTGTTCTGCACCTGCAGTATTTATAGGGTGCTGACATCATTATTTATACAGAGGTATGTACATCTGTTACTACCTGTCAGGTGGGGGATAGCATATATATGCATTTGCAGCCACCTACTTCAGGGTCAGGTATGCACATCAGCACTGGCAGGTTGTTTTATACCATGCTTCGTGACCACAGGACCTGTAACACAACACAACCAGTTCAGACCACCCCTCCCACATCCCGGACACACACTTTGCTTCCCTGGGAACAGTGCCAAGATATGAAGGTGTTCACATACACCATTCCAGTTGTTAATGTCAGGTACAGGTATATTGTGTGTGGGAACTACTCTGGCCTCTACAACATTACCCTACAGCCACTACAATTTGTGAGTCCATGTGCTATGGCAGGACCACTCACCACAGCCACAAGGGAGAATACATATTGCACCTGACCATCTGCAACATGGGTACTCACTGTTTCACACCATAGGTAGACCACCATTGTTGATATCTGACCATACCCACCTTTCCCTGGACATCCATATCCCATCCCCACCCCTAGGCAAGGTTGTCACTGCAAACAAAGTGTATTTATCAAAAGCAGACTTTGCACTTGTGAAGACTGGGGTGGAAGACTTCAAAGGACCCATGCTGGGGGAGTATACAGGCCACTCTGCATAATCCTTGACAACTGCATTCTATGAGCATGTGGAAGGTTTGCATTGATCATGCTATCCCAAATATACCCATGACTCCACCACAACAGGACACCTGTCAGGTGTACACCAGCCATATATGAGCTGTCCAACAGACGGAGTGAGCTAATACATTGCAGAGCAGTAGCCCACAGAGGGAGGACATTTCTGAACAGTACTGGCATGACACTTCAATCCCTCATAATCATCACGACAAAGTGTTGACAGTGAAATTGTCCAGACACTGCAGATAAGGCTCCCCTCAGTCTGTTATTGATGCCCACTTACTGTTAGAGGTCCTCACCAACCCTCTTCCAGCAAACACCAGCCACATGGATGTAGCATAGCAAATTCAACCCCTGGGATCTCCACTGTGTCCCTGCTTGACGGAGGCACAGCACACTAGCCTCAAACGGTGCCTTATGTGACCTACTTTACAGTGGCACAGTAGCCTACTGTATTAGGGAGGCAGACGCCAAGCACACTCTGGCTAAGCTTTCATTCCCTAGGGCAAACAGCCTAGTATTGACCTCTACACCCATATGTTTAATTGTCAGATGCACAATATTTGTTGCTGATGGACTGTTTGCAGGTCTTTATTGCCATAGCATTCCCTGTTTCTATGAACAACTTGTGTATCTGTGGAAGATGTTTGAATATGAGAGGGATCCACTATATCACTTATGTCTCTGTAGTCATTTAACTGTGTGCACTGGGCAGATTGCTGTAATGTGGTTGGTTCCTGGAATAACACATACAAATACCAGATATGTGTGGCCAAATGCTAAACTGAGATATGGCCTAAGTGTGTGGGCATGCCCAGTTCAGGCTTTCCATGGCATGTTGTCTGACATATGTCTCATTTATCAAAGTGTGCGAGTATGCCCAGTGTGAGCTTTCCATATGTTGAACTCTGCAGTCCACCACATTTGTGGATGAGTGTGAACTTCAACAGTATCTCACGTTTATGGTTGTGTGTTAGGTATCATGTTGTGTACTTACTGGCCAACTGCTTTGTGTCTGAACACAACAGGGATTATACTGTGCCTGCAGGGTTTGCATGGGATACTTTGCATACAGTTGTCAACATCCTTTCATACTGACCTAACACTGTAGTACCGTATAGTGTACTGGTTCAGTACTTTCATTGTGATGGACAGTATCCTGGGCTTTAGTCCTATCACTGCTTTAAATTTTCATAGTGAGCACAACAGACTGGTTAGGGGCCAGTTGTGCACATATGACCATGTTGCATTATGTTCAGATATGGACTACTTAAACCAGGCTTGTCCAACATTGGTAGTGTATTCCACAACATAGGTGGACATTGGCAAACACTAGCGATGTGCCCTAGGCCATTTCTAATGCTAGTCAGAGAGTGTGTTTGTCCTTCGACACACATTGTAACCGGAGTTTGCCATGACATATGTCATGGTTAGTATACTGTACCTCCGTCTACCCGTGACATAACAGTGATACCCAGGGTAAACCTACCATCTCCCATCCACTCATCAAGATTCCTCTTGAGGAGAGTCGATGAGTGACTCTCTGGCTAACCTGTACTGGGAGTTTACTCATGAGTGGGGGTGGCGTCTGTGTTATGGATCATTCAGTACAGCATGTCCTATGTATGTCAGTGCTGGGGTTCAGGTCTGTGCATAGCTCACTGCCATTCAGATTGTACAAGGTGCAGCATGTTCATTGATTCCAGCTTGGACATGGCTTTATACATCAGGCAGAGCTTGCCTGTGGGTGGGCAGTATGGCAGTGTGTGGAGCTGCAGTTTGTTTAATCAGGCAACACATGGCATCTGTTCAAGCTCTTTGATACTCCTGGTGAGGTACTTTTGGGGTCTTTCCAGTTGATGGTCTGCTGAGGTACATCCCACAGGGCCCATTGTAGTCAATTGTGACACTGATGAAGGATGACTGCAGAGCCACAATGACCTCTCCTGATCTAGATCTGACTACCTTCATGATTAGGTGGGTATTTGGTATGTTTCTATAACCACTACAGCCACATGCTTGTCCAATGCAAGATATATATCAACTTGTGTCCCCAGGTCTCTTATTACATCTTAAGTACTTAATGGGTTAACACCTATGTGGTAATTGGTGGGCACTTACTGTATATCCACAGGGGTTGACTATACACTTTTCTGCAATTAGTTTGCTGACATGGCTATGGCACCAGTTGTCTGTTTCTATGTGTCCCTTTTGTGGGATGCTTGTGTCAGCTGGAGGGTCAGATATGGTGGCCAGTTTGTAGTCCTCTACAAACTTGTTCAGACACAGTCCTTCCATGTTGGCCTGTACCTATGGGACATATATACCAAACAAGGGAGGTCCCAGGACCGAGCCTTGTGGGATGCCAGTTATATCTGGTTTGTAGTCTGACATGGCTGCAGCATTTCTGACCATGTCAGTTCTGTCCTTGGTCTGGTTTGCAGCCCCTCTACTGACATAGGGGTTTATATTTAAGCTGGTGAGCTTATCTATAATGAACACGTGGGGTATTGTATGGAAGCCTTTTGCAAGGTCCAGCTAGGCTGTGTGAACCACATTCCCCTCATCAATGACCTTAATGACTGTTTCAGATGAGTCAAACATGTTTAAGGGGCAGGATCTGCACTTAAGAAAGCCACACTGGGTAGGGTCCAGTGTCAGTAGGTCCCCAATATCTTTGTCTGAGGTACATGCTGATCCTTTCCATAGCTTTGCAGACCTAGCTTGTCAGGATTCTGGGGTGGTAGTTTGCAGTATCCGTTCAGGCAACACCATTGTGGAGAAGGACCACTGTTGTTGTACACTGCTCTTTGGGTACATATCCTGTGGTAAGGCTGACATTGAGCAGTAGTGTTATTTGGCATTCCATTCTTCTTGGAGTCCATGTTGGATTCAGCCCAGGACACCATCTCGTACCATTGATGCTGTGTGTTTTGCTTTGTAGATGCTGGCTGTTACCTCAGCATCTGCAATGTCAGGGGGCCAGCACTCTGCTGGGATAGATATTTGGCATTTGGGGGGGGGGGGTTTGCACTGCACCTGTCAGGTTGGATGTTGGCAATATGTGTGTGTGTTTGGTATATTGTTTGTAATATTTGAGTGATTCAGAGCATGTCTGTGAATTTCCAACAAGGTTCCTACCATCAGTTAAGAAAGCCTTGTGATCATCCTTAGTGTCCTGTACAATCTGTATCTTCATAGGTTCATACTAGGCTATCCGCCCTAGGGCATTTATAAGCCTAGCCAGAGTGTGTGTGGCTTTCGCCACCCCTTGCTATGTGAATATTATGGCCATTTAGGATTTACTTTACTGTGCCTCTGTCTGGACGTGACACAGTGAAGACCCCAGTGTACATCTACGATCACCCATCCACTTGGCAAGATTCCTGTTGAAGAGAGTCAGTGAGGGGCTCTGCCTAACATGGAGTGGGATTCCGTTCCAGGGTGTAGGGAGCCTCTGGGTTATGTATCTGTCCCTCCAGCACATCCTATTTCATTATGTGTTGTGGTTGACATCTCTCACTCACAGCTCCGATGGATTTGGGTTTTCTGGGGTGGAGCATGTCCATTAATCCTGTGTTGGACATGACCTTGTACAACAGGCATACAACGCCTCTGCGTAGGCAGTATGTGACTGCATACAGCTGGGGTGTCTACAGCCAGGCAGCATATGACATATATTTGAGACCCTTTATCCTCTTGGTGAGGTACCTTTGAGGTCTTTCTAACTGCTGCAGGTGTCGGGTAAGGTACATCCCAAATGAGGCATTGTACTAAATTATGGGCCTGATAAGAGAACAGTATAGGGGCACAATGACCTCTGTTGATGTAGATGTGAATCCTTTCATGATAAGGTGGCCAATATAGACTGTCTTCCTAGCCACGTTGGCAATGTGAGTGTCACATGACAGGTTACTGTCCACTTGTGTCCCTAGGTCCCTGATTACTCCTTCCATACATAATGGATTACCACCTATGTGGTAATTTGTGAGTACCTTGTTTGGTATTTGGTGAGACAGTCATACTGTCCAGTGTCTTCAGGAAGGCTGAGTGGGGTTCCTGTGTGTGAGTGTGTGGTCTGTAGCATGCTACAGACTGTATAGCAGTTTTGCCTACGGTTAGTTGCACATGGGTGGTCTCCGATGCTTCGTGCATTGTCAGTTACCTGGACGTGTGGGTATCTTTGCTGAATATGGATACTCCCCCTCCTTTTATGGTTTGGTCCAGGTTTTGGGGCCATAACGCATGATATGAGGTATAACCTGGTAGTACTGGTGTGCTGTCAGGAGCCTTGCTGCAGGTTTCTGTCACTGCACGGACATCGATGCTCTCCATACTGGGGAGGGCCTCGGGTGCATGCATGTTGAGGTTTAGACGTCTGGCATTGGGCAGCATTACCCTTGTGTTTCTTTCCACTTATGTTTTCTAGGGAGGTGGGTTAGTCTTTTCAGCCTTGCCTACAAAAGGCTCTATGGTGATGGCAAGAGCCTTAGCCAATATCCAGACGCCCAGGGGTAACAGGTGCAAGCCATCCCTGGCACAGCAGCGTGGCTTGCCAAGCATGACATCCCAAGCAGACAGACATTGGATCCCCTTGGAATGACACCAGTAATTGTGCCACTTGTTAAAGCTGATCATTCTGTGTTTGTACTATGACATCATTCTTAGTGAGGGTAGGATGCTGCACAAGGTCAGTGTCATACCGGCCTGGATTACATAATCGGAGAGCTCATCTAGGTCTCTTTTCATGTAGTCCGGGGAGGTACATCTCAGGTCATTCACGCCAGCATGGACAATGACTGCATCATATTTCTACTTGCTTTGAGGTGACCTGCGTACTTGTGTTATGTGGCGTGTTGTAGCAGCAGTCATCTGCGAACTTCGCTAGCCGGAGGCCTTCTGTGTTAGCCTGTACTTCAGAGAAATAGATACCAAACAGGAGAGGTCCCAGGATGGAACCCAGTGATACTCCACTTGTCGCTGCTTTGAAGTCAGATTTGGAGTCTGCAACTTTTACATTGTGGGTTCTGACAGTGAGCCAGTTGGCAACCCATCTTGTGACGTAGGGATTTATACCTAGTTTAGTGAGTTTAGCTATAATTCCAGAATGGGGGATGGTGTTGAAAGCCTTGGCGAGGTCAAGATAGGCTGTGTGAACCACCTTACCCTCATCCACGGCTTTGTTGACTGCCTCAAAGAAGTCAATCAGGTTCAGGAGGCATGATCTGCCTTGCACAAACCCAAACTGGGTGGGATCATCTCCCATTATTCTTCCTCCAGATCTCTCCGAGGCTCTAACCTAGACCTACTACAAATATACAAACCCAAGGCTAAATTTGGACACGTACAGCTATCGCCCCACTATTGCTTGGAATAGGCTCCCACTAGCAATCAGGACCTTACACATCCTAAACAATTTAAGACGGCCACCAACTAAAACGCACTGGTCCTGCCACTGCAGTCTCCCTCCTTAAACATCCCCTACTTCTCACTTTATGCCCTTAACTCACTCTTCTCACTAGCGCTCTCTAATCTTCCTTGACTACTCTTTCTACTGTCTTCTAAAATCTATTACGCAAATTGCTTCAGAGAAACATTCTGTTGTAATTGTCCTGCCTTCATGCAACTACGTTATGATAAAACTGGGTTTCTGTAACTACTTACCCCAAAAACTATACTCATCTTAATGACATATTTCTTTTTATACATCTTGAAATAGTTTTGCTATACTCCTGATTATTGACACTGTATAACATTGTATTGTTACTTAATGCCTTTTAATAATCCTGTAACATTGCTCTATAGATCAGCTTGTCTTCCCAACCTCATGATACACTACTAAAAATGATATAAGACCTTCCCGCATCTTTCCTTCCCCACAAACTTAAATGTACATGATAATCTTCTGATCCATAGTATCCCTGATATCAGCCTTCCACCCCTCATAATGACCATACAACAATATTTTAGAGGAGGTACTAAAGTAAGCATTCTTCCAAAAAGTAGAACACATTTTCCAAAATAGTCACTCTAGGACCAGACCCTAAGAACATATTCTATCTTGTTGGTGCTTATATGGCATTATCTCCTTTTACCGGCAATTTGTTGAACAACAGATGTTATAAAAATATTCCCACTTAGCAGTAAAATGAAACCATGCCTTCCTATAGGCAATACTTAGTACTTAAATGTTCCTGTGGGTTATAGTATAAAAAAAAGTTGCCATTATGTCAATGTACCAAACAGGGTGACTTTGGGAATGATAACCGTGAACATTTCCAGTTTCAAAAAATAGTTGTACAGTTCGGTACTAATAAAGGCTGTCTTCCGAAACCACACAGATTCGAAGCCACACTCCACAAATTCTACTCGTTTTTCAACAGATAAAACACAGATTTATTAAACAAATAAACCTCAGTGAAAATAGGATTTAGCGCTTTCGTCTCCACACTGGAGACCTCTTCAGAATCAATTAAAGCACCTCTCCCATTCCTTTTATACATCCATTGAAGAGTACTAATTAAACAATAATTCAATTAATCAATTAAATAATTCCAAAAGTATATATTGATACATATTAGTACATTTTAATGCATGTTAAAGTGCAGTTGGAGTCAGAAAGTGTCAATATAACTTGTAAATATATGTGTAAAATGTATGACTTCTCTGTAAAAATTTTTAAAATGTGTAAAAAAAAAAAATATATATATATATATATATATATATATATATATATATATATATATATATATACCTTCACTATAAAAATATTCTGTATATTGAATATAGAATATAATTAGTGTGTTATATTACACATGGTGCACCAACACTTGTGTGTAAAGGTGAATACATATATTAATATATGAATATATGTATATGCACATAAGTATTATATACATATTCAATATCCGTATACTTTTGACATTTGATGTTGAATATACTTACAAATACTATACACAGAGGCAGACATAAAAATGTTCAAAGTAAAATTCCAGTTTCTTAATTTCTTAAGTAATATTTGTAGTTCATAGGTCAGCCATCTTTCTTTTCCTATCAAAATTTTAACTATATCCCTATATATCATGTCTCAAACACTAATGTAGTTTGTCTAACTTTCCATGAAACAGAAATAATCCATTGCAAAACGAACAAAATGCTACTGGGTTAATTAAACCTAAACCAACTGAAGGTTTAGAATATAAAACATCTCTTTTATAATTGGATTCGGGTGCAAGTCCCAAATAACAGAAAAATATAAACTCAGTAAACACATTTCCAGACTCCAAGGGGATAAACAATCATCAAATAAATCAATTTCTCCATAATGACCAATTGCAACAAGGAAATCTTTTATGGAAGGACAAATGAAAAGCCATCCACAACTGAAACATATTTTGCAAATATGTCAACAGTGTTACCTTCCGTCCTTCCATTATTACTTTTGACCTAAAGGTGATAACCCAAAACAGTCAGCCTAGCCTTACTAAATGGTAACCCTACTGTTATATTTACTGTTTAAAAACTTGATATTTTTCTTGTGAGAGGGAAAAGCCCATCTTATTTAATGCAAGAAATAATAAAACTCAAAGTTGTGGCACATCAGGCAGTAAAGTGAGATCTGGGGAAGAAAATACCCACTCTCAGCATTATACAGTCATATTTAAAATGCCTGTCCATTCAGTCTGCTTATCAATAAACTAAAAACTGGACTAGGGGGCAAACATTTTTCACCAGTTTAGAAACAAACACTACTTTTCTAATCCAACAGTCGATAACTCGTGTCACCCAGGAAACAGCATAAACACTCTTTAAAGGCTCTAACACTTGAAAAAAAAAACATACCCACCAGAAATATCCCACAAACTCTCTTTAAAGAGGTATGTTGTGCTTTAAACAGCAGCCTTGATAATATGCAATATATCACGGATTCTGTTTCACATCAAAGCATACACCCCCTCTGCCAACAAAGGAGGTACCAGGCTCATAATTCCAACAGATAAAAGATGTATTGATGTTTTATTTATTTTTACTTATTTATTACATTTGTTAACCGGGAATTGTCTGACTGGGCTGGGGGCCCAGTTTCAGCAGAGGCCCAGGGAGAAAAGCTCCAGACATACAGTACAATATACAACATGTGCAAATTATTACAAGCAGTGAATTCAACTACAGAGTTTATCCAAAGTTAAAAAATAAATAGAATTGTTGTCAAAAAGATATAGTTTCACAACATAATCAGGCATGTAGCATATATAGGGAAATAGCTAGTTTGACATGGTTAGGAGATTACAGTAGTGTGACTAATGATCACCTTTGCATATCACCAATGACCACAAAGTAGTCGGTCACCATTTAGACCTTTCTTTCTTCCAATAAGGTTTCAATAATCCTTTATAAAGTGCCTCAGAGTATAATCCATTCAACCCCCAATCATTTAAGACCTATAAAAATCATCATCTTTGAGATGCTGACATGTATTTATAAAAATATAGTTAAGGCCATCTGCCCATGGAACAGTAGAATCTGTTTGACTGAATAACATTCAGCAACTCCTCCTTGGTAAATGGATTTTATAATTTTACAATCTGCTTCTCCTATACAAGACCCCCCCCCCCCCCATACCTTGTATGTAATCCCATCTGGTGCAATATACATCTTAAAAAAATTGTACCCACACCATCCATTATCCCCATATAGCACATGACTCATTCTCTACAGCCATTCATGATTACTCTTCCCTTGACTCTTTTACTCTAAGCCAGGAAACCATGTGCTTCCTGTGAGCTTTTCTCTAAAATCCTCTACTGAAAACACACACCATTAGATTTATGCTATCTGATAAATGGTGAGAGTTACAAAAATATTATAGCTATTTGGTAGACAATGGGCTGAACAGTGGTGTTAGTATTGAAGACCTGTCTGTAGATACTAATTTTATATTGCAGATTTATGAAAGGAAAACTGTATTTTGTTTGCCAAACATTTTAATTTTATTTATTTATTTTACATTTGTTTACCAGGAAGGTCCAACTGGACAGAGCTGTCAAGATTTCAGCGGAGGACCTGGGAGAAAAGCTCCAGAACAATTGCTAACCTACTATACATAAGATATTTACATATTCAGTTATAAAAATATAGCAGACAATAACATATGATCGCATAAGATATTTACATAAGCATAGTGGTTTAGACATACACTTAAAAATATAGCAGGTAGTAACATTTGATTGTTTATACAGTATGTTTAGTAGAGATAATCTTGAAGATGTACTGAAGATAAGAAAGAAAAAACTAAAAAAAGTAGGAGAATATAGACAAGTTTATATGAGGTGCATTGACATTTTAAGGGAAAACTTTTCAACTTAGTGTAGGGGAGAGTTAGTGGGTATAGATGGGACAGTGGGGAGTAGGCGACAGTGAGTTGGTAAGTAACGTGTGATAATATATAGTGCATCTGTGGGAGTTTTAAAGAGGTTGGGTAGTGGGTAGGTGAAAGGAATTAGAATGTGTCAGCCAGGTGCTAGGCAGTTGCATGGCCAGGGGTTGTTTAGGTGGGAAATAAGCTGTTTTTTGAAGATGGTTTTATTAGGTTGCACCCTGATTTGTAGTGGTAGGGAGTTCCAAGTCTTGGCAATGTTGCTAGAATACAGGGAGTCATCAGAGCTGTAATGGCTTTTGGAAATTGAGATTAGTGCCTTGTTAGTGGATCTAAGTTCTCGGTTATTGGAGTAGAGGATGATCAGATCTTGTAAGGCTGGCGTTTTGTCCGATTGGTACAGTATTTTGTGACCTAGAAAAAGGTTATTTAGAGATAAGGTGTTAGGGAGTTCAAGCCAGGAAAGCTGTTTAAAGGCCTGACAGTGGTGGGTGCGGTAGGAGGACTTTGTGGCGAATTTTGTTGTAGGATACCGATAGCTTGTTTAAATCACTGTTGTTTCAATTAATTAGGACAGGAGAAGCATGCAGTAAGGTAGAGAGAAGATGGGTACAAGCTAAGGTAACTTTACTGTTGATGGTTAGGACATTTTTACATCTGTAAAGAGTACCTAGCTTTTTGTTGATTTTGGTTATTGTATAAGCTATGTATTTGTCAAATTTCATATTATTGTCAATAATTAACTCTAGTAATTTGGTTTGTGTGACTGGGAAGATGGGGTATTATCTAATGCAGAAACAGAACGGGGGAGTAGGTGCTGCTGCTTTGGAAGAATGAAAGAGCATAAGTTGGGTCTTTTTAGGATTTAGTATTAACTGGGAGTTTGTTAGCCAGGTTTCGATGGATGTAAAGGCTTCTTGGGTTTTGATTTGAAGTTGTTGGAGGGTGGGGACAGAGCAGTTTAAGGTGGCGTTATCAGTGTATTGAACCAGGTTTGCTGGAGGGGTGGCTTGGTGAAGATTATTTGTAAATGTAGTGAAAAGTAGAGGTCATAGGATTGATCCTTGGGGTACTCCTAGTTTTACAGGAAGTGGGGGGGGGTTCCACTGAACAGCTTGTTGGCATTGGAAGAGATGGTCTTAAAACCATAAAACCTATAAGGTAGTTAGTTTTAATTCTGAGAGTGACGTTATTAGTTTTGTATGGGAGACTGTATCAAGCACCTTTGATAAGTCAAGGAAAACTGCAGACACTAGTTGGCCGTTGTTGCGTTGCATATTTACTAGGTTACTAAAATGCATTAGTGCAGTGGTAGTGCTGTCGTTGGGGCTTAATCTGTGTTGAGTTTCGGCAAGAAGATTGTTGGAGAGGAGATGTGTTAGGACCTGGGTGTGGATACATTTTTCTATTTTATCCAGTGGGAAAAGTATAGCTATAGGGCGGTAGTTTGTTAGGTCAGTGGAGCTGCCCCCTTTGTGAATTGTCATAATGTAGGAGATTTTCCAGAGAAGTGGCACCTTTTGTTCCGAGAGTGATCTGTTAATGATTATAGAGATTGGGTAGGAAATGGCTTTGGCGGCTGTTTGTAGGAATTTGGCAGGCAGTTTGTCTACTGCTAAGGTGGTGGGTTAAGTTTGGTTAGGTGTCTATAGATTGTGTAAGTTGGTACAGGTTGAAGGGTGAAGGAGTTAGCGTTATTTGATGGGTTATATAGTATAGTGGGGGCTGAGGAGTGTGGGTCTGTTGACCGCTTTTAATATAGAGTTGGTAAAGAACTCATTGAATTGGGTGGCTGTGTTTATAGAGGTGATGTCTGTTTGGATGAGGAGTTGGTGATTTATCTAGTTGGAGAGAATACTGTTTATAGCGGCCCAGAACTTTTGTGGGTTGGTATTATGCTTAGTTTGAATTTCACTGTAGTATTTTTGTTTATCTAGTCTGATTTGCTTTTTTACAGTGTTTCTCAGTTGTAAGAATGTTTGCCTATTAGGAGTAGTTTTGTTTTTGCGCCGGGTGTCAATACTTGTGTTATGGTCAAACAAAGGGTTGCCTACATCTCTGTAAATGTACAAGATAGATCACACACATCAATGAGGGAATTGCGCACTTGTCCAGTAACATTCTAATGGAGTATGACAAGACTGGACAGCGTAGTGCTGTATTGTGATATTGTTGAATTGATGCAAATCATGTATGTAATCATTTCACAGTATTCAAAACAATGTTAATCTACAAAACAATTTGTTAGATGGCAAGTATCCGTGACATCATTGTGTGCCAAGATATTTTATAAGATGGCACCATTCGTCTGTAGGTTACACACAGCTTTTATGAAGTAAATGCAGTTATGAAAATAGTTACTCATAACTGCTTTACCAAAAAAAAAAAAAAAAAAAGAATTTGTATCTAAAAGTCTTCATTATCCATCATGTTTTAGTTTCATTTTTTACTAACATCCAGTTCTTGAAAATGCCACCCCAACAAGAAGATAGCGCACTCTATTTTTGCATTATTAATGGAAACGTGCCATATTTTTTCATAACTTTTTGCAGATACTGCCTTATTTCAGCTCTGCACATTCCATGCTGACCATTTCATTGGCATGCTTAGCAAATCATTTCAGCATGCAGATGTCACCTTGCTGCATAGTTTTATGTATGTAACTTTGCCAGGACTTCAGCAATTAGACTTTGAAATCAGTAACTAGTGTACTCATTTCAGGAGGTCTGAGAAGTCTCCTGAACTCTGTTCTCATGATGCCTATAGTCTTGCAGGACATGAGTTAATCTAGAAAGAAAAGGGTTAACTTATTGCTTCTCATGCACAGAGTAAAGGTTGCTCATGTAAACCTTCTCTTAATAACTTAAGAACAGCCATTTTTTTTGGAAATAAGCATATCATTGGTACCTACTGTTTTTTTAATCTATCCTTTACTTAAGACTAAACTTTTATTTACCTTTTTCACCACAATCTTTCTATAACTAAAGACCTGCATACTTTTTATACATTAACTACCAGTCTGTCTGTTGAAATCTTGGTCATGAAACAACTTCTCTCTTTCAGTATACAAAACTGTTAAAAGTCCTACACTGACCAGTTGTTGTTGTATCTTTCGGCTTTTCCCGGTTAGGGGTCACCACAGCGGAACTCCGGTCTGCTAATGATTGACAGTAGATTTTTACGTACCGACTTGCTAGGCCTGACGCACAACCTTCAACGAAGGTACGCCCATTTACGCATGTCTCCACACAGAAGACGCTTTAGCTGAGAATCGAGCAGGACAATGTCTTACACTGACCAGTAAACTTCTTAAACCCTTTCCAGCATGTATAACTGCTTCATTAATGCAGAAGACCACCCATATAGACCTATTATCTGAGAATCCTACAGAGATGGTTTCAAAAACTGCTTTGACTAAGGAATAGCTATATATAAAAGTCATTGTCTGTCCTAAGTGTACTTCTCTAAAAGGTAAATAATTTGCTAGTCAGCAGCCATAGTTCAAAATCTTTTAAAAAAAAGTTTGCAGACCTTAAAATCCATTGTCAGTTTAGTATTATAATTAAGATATCCAAGATGTTTGGATGAGATGACCGTGGTAATACTGCAATGCTAGAACAAGTGTTCCAAACCCAGACTCCATACCAAAGTGACTGAGCACATTGTAAATGTGTTAACTGCCATAAATCTAAATGACAGATATCTCTTTTCAGTGTATCACACCTGTGCAGTCTTGCCAAATTTCATTTATAATTAACACTAATGGAAATAATAATTTACCCTTTACCTTTTTGAGGCAGTTTTTGAAAAGGGTTTTTTTTTTCCCCTCCCACCTCCACTTTCCAACTAGTCAAGACACCCCAAATTCTGTTGACAGTTGTCATATCTGTATAACTAGTACAATTTAAGATGCCAAACCCCATGTCAGTACCAGAACAAAGAATAGACTTAGGTTGTACAGGTTTATCTGCAGTAGACAAATTAGAAACAGCAGCGGCCAATTTATTGTATTGACAACTTTTTTCTACATACACGTTCTCCTGTAAAGAAGGACAGTCTGGCCAAACATGTCCTTCTAATTTACATTTAGTAAATGTCCTGGCCAAACTTCTCCCTTGTGAGTATGAATGCTAACTCAGGTCTCCCTTTAAAAGAGACCATTGCCTTATTGGGACTAAGCTGGTTAACAAGTGTAAATAAATAAAAATCTTTGTTTAGGGTCAGCATATGAATCCATAAACAATCTTTTAAATAATATGGCTACACATTATTTATAAAATTATTAGCTGCTGTAGTGCTACAGAACTTTTTTATTCCTGCTTGACTATTGCTCACTTGTTATGTGACTTTCTTGAATCAAGATAATTTGGGCTTTGGATTTGATGCAGTACGGAGGAAACATTTTTTTATGTAATATTTGAATTGCATTCAGATTTCATAAATAAGTTATATACTTTTTGTTTCTGATATATTTCATGTTTGGTACAAAAGATTTATGTAAATGTTTCTCGTTTCACAAAGGACTGCAACATACATTGTTTTGCAGGACGTTCCAAGGTTTAATATGTCCATGTGATCAAACGTCTTGCCATTCCCCACTGGGCTTAATGGCAACCCTCATATTCAGAGAGTTATATAACAAACTTCCAGGATCTAGTATACAAGACTTAAATATATTTTAATGTCAAGTTCTTTGTGATAGGATAACAGATATATGGTAGAAAAACACAATCTTTATTGAAAAAACATTCCTAGATTAGCAGCAGCCACAAGTAACAACTCCTGTATTTAAATTTAAGACCATTACACTCTTCAGAATGGTATTTACAGATGTCCTCCTGGGATCCCCTGCCAAGGATAGCTGAACATCCGGCCAGTATACCAAAGCCTTTATTACAGATGTGTACTCCCCATGCACGCATAGGGCATAAAGGTGATGTACGTATGTTCACAACTTAGAACTTCATTGCTGCCAGTCAGAACACCCTTCACATTCACTGGCTGTACCAAGCCTATGTCTTTGAGATAAGTACCCCATTGTTTTTTTCCTTACATTGTTCAGTGGGTGACAGATTCCCCATAAAGACCACCATGCTGGGTGCTTGTTTTGCTTGGGTGCTTCTCACGACCACATGCAGTGTTTCATCTATCAGGCCTTCATACCCAACACTTCTCATAGCTGCCTTTCTTCACTTTCCATTTACCTTGAGAACCAGTGTCTCAAGCTTTTGAGTCAGGATGCCATGGCAGAATCTGATCACCTTGAGGTACAGCTGCTGCTTAAAAAGAAAGCCAAGAAATCTAGGCCTGCTGCTGTCCAGCTTCTACTGGGCATCTTTTGAGGTCAGTAAGAACCCAGAGAATAGCCTGGCATTAACTTTAGTTTCTTCTGCCATGATCTTGGAGGCCAGCAGGGAACCTGCTTCTCACATTTCCTCAGGAGCACTACAAACATCCACTGCAAATATCGAGGGGGAACCATGTCTGGTTATTTTCAAGGGGCTCAGAGTTTCCTCCGACCCTTGTTAGGGAAGAGATGCAAGATACTTAACAGAATCCATTAGAGATCCAAACATCTGCATTTTGTCAGAGCAGATGTCAGTGAAGAAAAGGCAGAATACTAAGCATGTGATGTAAGCTCCCAGGGATCTACAATGGATATGGCAGGACTTTACTCAAGATTTGTTGAGTGCCTTGATAGCATTGAAACCTCAAGAGGTTTCAGCTCCTGCACCTTCATGGTTCTCTATTCCTAGGACGGCCAGAGACTTGGAGTCTTTGGATGAGGATTCAGATTCTGATGCTGTCTCCTTAGCTTATTTCTCTAAGTTGCCTTCACCTTTAGACTATGATTCTGAGGAGGATGAATCTCAGCCCTGATTCTCCTTTAGAGGAGCTTTCCTTTGCAGACTTGATCCTGCGTATGATGAAGCATTTAAAATGGGATTGTTCCCAAGTATCTGACGTCCAGAAGATGTATTACCAGTTGATAGAGATGGACTCTCCTAAACCTTCTGCTGTCCTTCCTGTGCCAGCTGCTCTATTTGATACTTTCTCTGCTGCTTCTCTGACACTGGATTCTCAGCCTCCAGCTCCTATGAAACCTGATAGGTTCTTATAAGGTGATAGATGCCTGCAAGTTTTTGTACAAATACCCTTCCTTTGATCCTGCAGTGATTTCTTTATCTACTGACAGGCCTTCTAGGTTGTTGCCACCTTCCAAGTTCCTTTTTTCAGGTAAGGACAGCAGAGCCATGGACAGGATTGATAAGGTGGTGTACACTTCAGCTACTTTAGCCTTCAGGGCCATCATTTACCAGACTCGTATGACATGGTACATCCTGTCTCCTCTTTCCAAGATTAGGAAGATTGTTTCTGATGTGCCTGTCTCTGAGGGTGAGGCCTCAGCTCTCTCCTTGCTCAGTTCCATTCCTTAGGTTGCCCATCATGCTATCAAATGCAGATGTTCTTCGTGTTTCACTGTTGCAGTCATCACTTTTGGCTTATCTGCTTGCAGTAGCCCTCAGTCGGCCTGATTAACAAAGTCTTGGGCCCTGCATCAGTTGCTGTCCCTTCCATGACATCAGGGGTATAAAACATGCAGCCGACGCCATTACATCAGTCTTTCTTGCCGTGTGGTGCCCGAAGCAGAAGCATTTTGCAAGTGCCGATCGGCCAACTCCTGACATTTTCGTTTTCGAGTTTCGGAACCGAAGTCTTCAACTAAAGCTAAGTACCCCATTGGGGAAACTTTTTCTTCCTCCTTACCGATGTCAGTAAAGGTTAATAATTGCATTTCTTGTGGAAAGCAAATACCTCATAAAGATTTTCGTTTGTACTGTATTCCTTGCCTAGGCCCTGACCACAACGTACCGTGCTGTCGGTTTTGTGCTTTATTTAATCAGCGCACTCCATCTTCGGTGTATTTTCACCTCAATATTTTTCGATCCTCTGTTTAATTATCCAGAAATGTTGTTGGTTAGCCATCTGACTACTGGGATCTGAAAAAAACGCAAGGATAAAGACAGAGATAGGCTGCCAAGGTCCAAAACTGCTGACGACGCTTCTCCTAAGCCAGTTCGCCGGTACTCAGGCACTTTCGTAGCCCCTGATACCTGCTATTTCTGATTCGCAGGCCTCTACAGAGACCCATTCAGAGTCCGGTATGCCGCGAGATGCTTCAACTATGGAATCTGCGGATGTCTCTACCTTGGATGGGTCCGGAGCCACTGTGGAGGCACCGCCTTCTGAGGGTGTATTCAGGCCAACGGACTTGCATATTAAACCGATGCCCCCTCCTTTTAGGCCTAAATCTCGAACCATGCCTAAAAAATTGACGCCTAGGCCGCATGCTCAGGCCTCTATGCCTAAAAAAACAAATAAGAATGGCTGAAGATCTTATAACTCCTAATCAGGGGAAGCCAGCCTTCCCCTTCTAAGAGACCTAGGACTGAAGTTGTTTATGAATTTTCTGATTCTTCTGATGATCTGGATTTGCCCTTATCTACTTATGAAGATTCTGATGCAGAGGACTCCATCCCCTCTGCTTCCCCTCCAGAGGATTTTTCTTTTGGTGAAACTTTACATACTCTTAAGGGAGCATTTCCACTGGGAAAGCCAGTATTTTTCTGATTCAAAAAAGAGGCTTAGGGATTTCTTACTCCTGCATCAGCATAGGCCTTTAGCTATTCCTCCAGTACTAGACATTGTTGAAGATGCTTTATCGGAATCTAGTTTGGCCGCTGATGCCTTGCCTCCTGCTCCCAGAAAACCTGACCGATATTACAGGGTTCCTGATTCACACAAGTTCCTTTTTAAAAATCTTACTGCGGATCCAGAGACTATTTCACAGGGACCCAAGGGCATTAAGGCTTCTACTGCTAAAAATCCTATCCCTTCTGATAGAGACTCCAGGGCGCTGGATAGATTGGGTAAGAAGGTTTACACTTCTGCAACTTTGGCCATTAGGGCTCTAAACTGCCAGTTTCATATGTTAAAGTATCAACAACATGTTATTGGATTGCTTAAACAGAAAATGATGTTGATTCCTGACTGCGGAAAATAAAGAATTATAGGATTTAATGCATTCAGCTGAGAAGGTTGAAAAACCTACTTTGCAATGTGGATTTGATTCATTAGAGGCCTCTTGCAGGGTTGCTGTTACTGGTTCTGTGCTCAGAAGGCATGCTTGGCTTAAGGAGCAATCTTTACTTGATCATGTTAAAGCTAAATTGTTGGATGCTCCCTTAAATCAGGACCGCCTGTTTGGCAACAAGGCTGAGGAAGTTCTGAAAAAGATGGAAGGTAAAGCTAAATCTATGCAAACTGTTAAAGATTTCTTACAAGTTCAGCCTCCTAGATTTAGTAGGCACTGGCCCTCTAAGAATTTGTCCTTTGCAGCCTCTTCAAGGTCTTCTCAAGCCAAACTCAGACATAGCAGAAACCCCAGGTTTCAGTCCCAGGCGGCACACAAGACTAAGCAGTGGGGGGTTTCTGCACCTAAATCAGGGTTTAGCAAGACTCCCCCCTATGGAAAACAGTCTCAATGACTTGCTTCTAAAACATCCAAGCACTTCCCAACTGAGTGCTCCTTTAGGTGGAAAGATTGGTCTGCAGGCCAAAAACTGGGAACTCATTACCCAAGACAAATGGGTTTTAAATATAGTGTCCCAAGGATACAGATTTCACTTCCAGATATAGACCTGTTTGCCTCCCCCCAAAACTATCAGTTGGACAAATTCTGAACAAGGAATCTCCACAAACAAGTTTGGAAAGTGGATGCTCTGTCCTTCAGCTGGAAAAACGTATCAGTTTATGCCTTTCCTCCTCTGCCTCTGCTCTCCAAAGTACTACTAAAGATCAAACAAGACATACCAAGGATGATTTTGATTGCACCAGACTGGCCACGCCAACACTGGTACCACCTTTTGTGCAGTGTGTCACTTTGGGCCCCATGGCACCTGCCCCAGACTCCTACTCTATTGTCTCAGCAGGAGAACCAAAGTCTGCATCCTCAACTTCAAACACTGAATCTAGCAGCCTGACTAATTACATAATTTCTCCTTTACCATTCCTCAGTAAACCAGTGATGGATATTATTTTAGAGGCAAGGAAGCCTAGTACCAGAAAGTCTTGCACTGAAAAATGGAAAAGATTCTAAGCCTGGAACCACTCTCAAGGGATGAGCACAACAGTTGCTCAATTTTACCTCGGATCTTACAATACTTAACTGAGATGCTTCATAAGGGCTCATCTTTCTTCTCCAGAATTCACACCTCAGCCATTTCAGTTCATTATAGCACAGAACCATCCCTCTTCTCTCATCCACTGCTTAAGCAGCTCCTCAGAGGGGCCAAAAATTTACGACCACCCAGGAGAGCTCCAACTCCAACCTGGGACCTCAATTTTGTATTGGAAAAGTTCACCCTTCCTCCTTTTGAGCCAGCTGCCACTGTGGACTTAAAATCCCTTTCTTGGAAAACAGCTTTCCTTTTTAGCAGTCACTTCAGCAAGAAGGGTATCTGAATTATAGGCCCTCATGGCAGTGGAGCCTTTCATCATCTTTCATGTGGACATGGTGTCCCTCAGGACCAATCCCTCCTTCATGCCCAAGGTGGTATCCAGTGTGGCCCTTAATCAGTCCATACATTTGCCAACCTTCTTTCCTAATCCACAGAATAAAGGGGAACGGATTCTGCACTCCTTAGACATGCACAGACAACTTGGATTCTACTTGGACAGAACTAAACCTCAAAGGAAATCTGATCAACTGCTGGTGGCATTTGCTGCAGGGGCAGAGAAGAAGGCTATTTCATAGCAAACCATTTCCAAATGGATAGGCCATTGCATTCTTTTTTGCTACGAACACCATGGAAAACCTATCCCACAGGGGATCAGACCCCACTCTACCAGAGCTGCATCTACCTCTACAGCCTTTCTCAGAGGCGTCTCTACCAGGACATCCTAGAAGCTGCTGCTTGGAGTTCTGTACATACTTTCACCAAGCATTACCATCTGCCAATTTTTCTCTAAATCTAGAGCTGGTTTTGCCACTGCAGTCTTGCAGGGCCATTTAGCTGGTCCTAATTCTATTTAAATTCCTCCTCCCATCCTTAGCTTTGCGAATCTACTCAAAAGTGATGACTGCAACAGTGAAACACGAAGAACATAGTACAGTTGTGTACACTTACCATAAATGTAGATGTTCGAGTGTATTCACTGTTGCAGACCTGGTTACCCTCCCTCCAGCCCCCTTCTTCTTTTTTGGATATACCTCTACTTTCCTTTACTATCTTCAAAAGCTTTTTGGTGTATTTTACTTTTTTGTTGGAGGTATAACCTTGTATGTTTATAGATTTAATTGCTTCCCATTAAGGGGACACCTGACATCTGGGGCAAGAAAAACTGATGTAATGGCGTCGGCTGCATGTTTTATACCCCTGACAACCTGACGTCATGGAAGAAAGGGACAGCAACTGACGCAGGACCCAAGACTTTGTTAATCAGGCCAACTGAGGTCTACTGCAAGCAGATAACCCAAAAGTGATGACTGCAACAGTGAATATACTCTAACATCTACATTTATGGTAAGTGTACACAACTGTACTTTATGATGCAGCAGATGCATCCTCTATGGCTGCTACCTCTGGCTTTGTGATGAGGCTCTAGTCTTTGCTTTGCATTCAGACCATGCCAGATGATATTAAAGCAAAGATTCTAGATGTTTCCTTGGATAACCAGAATTTGTTTGGTACTGCTGTTGCTGACCTTTTCCAAACCTTATAGGGTGAAGGTAAGGTCATGAAAGATTTGAAACCTATTTTTGTCTCACTGAACCCCACGTTCCAGTGGAACTGTTCAGTAAGTCTGCTTTTTTGCGTGGACTACCTAGACAGTCTTCCAAAGGTAAGAAGGCACCTAGGTGCATTTTTTTCTGATAAGCCTACTGAAATGCCCGGGCCACAGATGCAGTCCTTTCTTGACACATCTGCAGCCATCTGTTTGCCTGCCCTCCCTCCATCCCTCTGGGCTAGATTCCATTGTCCCTCAGCCTTTCTCTTCTCTCCCAGTTAGGCAGGAGATTACCACAGACACATGGGGTCTGTCTATCCTTCAGGTTTACTTTATGAACTGGAAAACCCTTCCCTCTTTTTCTGGTATTCCCCAACCCTCAGCGGAACAGCTTCCTCATTTGCTGGGAATGTTGCAGAGTCTGTTGGACCCGAAATACCATTCAACCAGTTCCACAGACAGAGAAGGGTTTGGGTTTTTATTCTAGTCTGGTCTCTAGAAAAGAGGGGTCTTGGAGGACCTGATTTGGATCTTTGCTTTCTAAACCCATTTCTCATAGTGCCTTCCTTTTGAATGCTCTCTGCTCAGACTGTTTCCTCTGTTGCTCCCCTGGGTCTTTCTGGTATTCTTGGACCTAAAGAACACTTTTCTTCCCTATCCATCCTCTCTTCAAGAAATATTTGTATTTCTCTGATGTTCTTCATGTTTCACTGTTGCAGTCATTACATTTGGGTTATCTGCTTACAGGTAGCCCTCAGTCGGCCTGATTAACAAAGTCTTGGGTCCTGTGTCGGTTGCTGTCTCTCCTTCTATGACGTCAGGTCGTCAGGGGTATAAAACATGCAGCCGACGTCATTACATCAGTCTTTCTTGCTGTGCGGTGCCCGAAGCAGAAGCAGTTCGCAAGTGCCGGTTGGCCGACTCCTGAAATTTTCATTTTCGAGTTTCAGAACCGAAGTCTTCGAATAAAAGCGAAGTACCCCATTGGGGGAAACTTTTTCTTGCTCTAAACTGATGTCAGTAAAAGTAAATAATTGCATTTCTTGTGGATAGCAAATGCCTCATAAAGATTGTCATTCGTACTGTGTTCCTTGCCTAGGCCCTGACCACAACGTACCTCGCTGTCGGTTTTTTGCCTTATTTAAACCGCAAACTATCCATCAGTGTATTTGCACTTCTAAATTTTTTGGTGCTCTCTTCATTTATCCTGATATGTCTTCGGTAAGCCATCTGACTACTGACATTCCAAAGAAACACAAAGATAAAGATAGAGACAGGCCGCTTGGTACTCAGTGAGGTGCTTTTGCAGCCCCTGATACCCGCTACTTCAGATTCGCAGGCCTCTACTGAGACCCATTCGGAGTCCGGTATGCCACGAGATGCTTTAACTGTGGAACCTGTTGATGTCTCTACCTTGGATGGGTCTGGAGCCGCTGTGCAGGCACCGGCTTCTGAGGGTGTATTCAGGCCTACTGACTTGCATATTAAACCGGCGCCATCTTCTTCTTCAAGGCCTAAAACTCAAACCATGCCTAGAAAACTGACGCCCACACCGCATGGTCAGGCCTCTATGCCTAAAGAACAAATGATAAGAATGACTGAAGACCTTATTACTTTAATCAGGGGAAGCCAACCTTCCCCCTCTAAGAGACCTAGGACTGAGTTTGCTTATGGTACTTCTTACCAGGATTCTGAAATTTCTGTTTCCTCTAATGACCAGGATTTACCCTTATCTACCTATGAGGATTTTGATGCTGAGGACTCTGCCCCCCCCCCCCCCAGAGGATTCCTCTTTTGGTGAAACCTTGCGTACTCTCCGGGAGCTTTTTCATTGGGAAAGTCAGGATTTCTCTGATTCTAAAAAGAGGCTTAGGGATTTCTTGCTCCTGCTCCAGCACAGGTCTTTAGCTATACCTCCTGTACTGGACATTGTTGATGATGCCTTTTCGGAATTTAGCATGGCCCCATAATCTTTACCTCCTGCTTCCAGAAAACCTGATAGGTATTACAGGGTTCCTGACTCTCACAAGTTCCTTTTCAAAAATCCTACTGCGAATCCTGAAATCATTTCACAGGGACCCAAGGGCATTAAAGCTACTACTGCCAAAAATCTTACCCCCACTGATAGAGACTCCAGGGCGTTGGATAGATGGGGTAAGAAGGTATATACTTCTGCAACTTTAGCCATTAGGGCCTTGAATTGCCAGTTTCATATGTTAAAGTATCAGCTGCATATTATTGTATTGCTTAAACAGAAAATGATGTTGACTCCTGATTGTGCTGAAAATAAGGATTTACAGGATCTTATGCATTCTGCCGAACAAGTTGGTAATCTTACATTGCAATGTGGTTTTGATTCACTAGAGGCATCTTGCAGGACTGTGGTAACTGAGTCTGTACTTAGAAAGCATGCTTGGCTTATGGAGCAATCCTTGCCAGATCATGTTAAAGCGAAATTACTGGATGTGGTGGTGGTGCTGCGGTAGCGTTGTCTCCTCACAGTTAGACGTTGCCCGTTCGATTCTCAGTTAGAGCTTCTTCTGTGTAGAGACATGCGTGAATGGGCATTCCTTCGTTGAAGGTTGTGCGTTAGGCCTGGCAAGCCAGTATGTAAAACTCTGCTGCCAATCATTAGCGGACCGGAGTTACGCTGTGGCGACCCCTAACCGGGAAAAACCGAAAGGCACAAACAAACTGGATGCTCCCTTAAATCAGGGCCACCTGTTTGGCAACAAGGCAGAAGAAGTTCTTAAAAAGATGGAGGAAAAAAGCTAAATGTATGCAAACTGTTTAAGACTTTTTTCAAGTACAATCTCCAAGATTTAGTAGGCATTGGCCTTCTAAGAAATGGTCCTTTCCTGCCTCTTCCGGACCTTCTCAGTCCAAACCCAGCTCCAGCAGAGCACCCAGGCTTCAGTCCCAGGACTAACCAGTGTGGGGCCTCCACTTTCAAATTTGGGAGTAATAAAACTCCCCCAATGGTAAACTGTCTCAATGACTTCTTTTTAAAACTTCCAAGCACTTCTCAACTGACTGCCCCTTTGGGGTGAAAGATTGCACTTCATGCAAAGAACTGGGGACTCATTACCCAGGACAAATGGGTTTTAATTAGTGTGCCAAGGATACAGATTTCACTTCCTCACATCACCAACTCCAAGCGGTTGGCCGGATCTACCTCCAAAGCAGTGGGCAGAGTCCCAAAAGCAAGTACTCTCTCTCTTAAGCATAGGGTCTATTCAGTTGGTACCAGAAGAGGAAAAGGGACAAGGTTTCTATTCGAGACTTTTTCTGGTACCCAGAAAAGGCAATACGTGGCGTCCTATCTTGGATCTTTCTACTCTAAATACTTTTCTGGTGATTCCAAAAGACAAGATGCTGACTCATCACCAGCTGCTTCCCATACTAGACAAAGATGCATGGTTGGCAACACTGGACTTAAAAGAAGCATACCTACACATCCCTATCAGGGAGTCTTGCAGAAGATACCTACACTTCAAAGCAGGCTACATGCACTGTCAGTTCTCTGCACTGCCCTTTGGCTTATCTACTGCACCCAGGGTACTCACAAAGTGCCTAGCTCCAGTCATTGCATTTTGCAGGCAAAGAAATATTCAAATATACCAATACATGGACGATTGTCTAATTCAGGCAGAAAACCAGGACATACTTTTGAATCGTCTGGCTTTTGTACAGAGGGTGCTAACTTGTCTGGGGTACACCATAAATGAAAAGAAATCACACCTGGTACCCTGTCAACAAATTATATTCCTGGGAGCAAGCTTGAATACAACTTCCCAGATGGCTTTCCTCACGCCAGAGAAACAAATTCACTTGACAACCTACTTCAAACAAGTGGTCACAAAATCCCTGCTATCTGCAAGGCAAATACTACAAGCTTTGGGGTTCATGGCCTCCTGCATTCTTCTAATTCCATATGCAAGACTGCATATGAGGAAACTACAATGGTATCTAAAAAGCCTGTGGTGTCAACATTCTCAGGATCTAGAAGCAATGATTCCTGTCATTACTTGTCTACGCCTGGAGTTCCTTTGGTGGGCAGAGGCCTGCCACCAAAACAAGGGACTACTTATTCACATTACCTCCTGCCTCCCAAACCCTAACAGATGCATCAGACTATGCATGGGGGGGGGGGGGCACACCTGGCAGGGAAGTGCATTCAGGGCAAATGGAACCCAATTCAAATGCACCTTCACATCAATCATAAAGAAATGTTAGCTGTACAGAATGCTCCGACAGCCTTGAAGGACCACATTCTTCCAGGACAATTAATGGTAAAGACGCACAACACCACTGTTATGTGGTACATAAACACGTGGGGGGGGTACACATTCTTGCCCCCTCTGCAGATTAGCCGTGGCATTGTGGAACACAGCCTTGAGCTACCAAGTAAATCTACTACCTCAATTCCTGCCAGGAAAACTAAATACACTGGCAGATGGACTAAGCAGAACCCTCATGGACCCACAAGAGCAGAAACTGGAACCAAGGATTTTCAACATGTTGACAAGCAAATGGGGGAGCCCAGATATAGACCTGTTTGCCTCCCCCCAGAACTATCAATTGGAAATTTGTGCAAGGACTCTCCACAGACAAGCTTGGAAAGTGGATGCTCTGTCCTTCAGCTGGAAAAACCTATCAGTTTATGCCTTTCCTCCTCTGCCTCTGCTTTCCAAAGTACTACTAAAGATCAAACAAGACAAACCAAGGATGATTTTGATTGCACCAGCCTGGCCACGCCAACACTGGTACCCCCTCCTACGCAGTGTGTCACTGTTGGCCCCATGGCACCTGCCTCAGACTCCTACCCTGCTGTCTCAGCAGGAGAACCAGATTCTGCACCCTCAGCTTCAAACACTAAAACTAGCAGCCTGGCTAATTACCTAAGCTCTCCTTTGCTATCCCTCAGTAAACCAGTAATGGATGTCATTTTAGAGGCAGGGATGCCTAGTAGTAGAAAATCTTATGCTGAAAAATGGAAAAGATTCTGTGCCTGGAACCAATCTCAAGGGATGAGCACAGCAGTGCCCAATTTACCTCAGATTTTACAATACTTAACTGAGATGCTTCACAAGGGCCTGTCTTTTTCCTCAAAAATTCACGCCTCAGCCATTTCAGCTTATTATAACACAGAGCCTCCCCTTTTCTCTCTTCCACTGCTCAAGCAGATGTTCATCGTGTTTCACTGTTGCAGTCATTGCAGTTGGGTTATCCTGCTGGCAGGCTACCCGCAGTCGGCCTGAATTCCAAAGTCTAGGTCCAGCGTCGGTTGCGGTCTCCTCCTCCCTGACGTAAGTGTGCCATGGGGTATAAAAGATGCCGCCAATGCCATTTTCTTCAATCTTTCTTGCCATGCGGTGCCTGAAGCAAAAGCAGTTCGCAAGTGCCGGTCAGCCGACTCTTGAGGTTTTCGTGTTCGAATTTCAGATCCGAAGTCTTCATTAAAAGCAAAGTACCCCGTTGGGGAAACTTTTTTTCTTGCTCCAGACCGATGTCAGAAAAAGTTAATAATTGTATTTCTTGTGGGAAGCAAATACCTCATAAGGACTTTCATTCCTACTGTATTCCTTGCCTAGGCCCAGACCACAATATTGCTAAATGTAGGTTTTGTGCTAGATTTAACAAACACACTATTAAGCGTCGGTACGATTTTGCATTTCACTATTTTGGCAGAAGATTTAACTACACAATGTCGTCGGATAGCCATCCGACTACCGGAATTCAAAAGAAACTCAAAGAAAAGGACAGGCATCCCGAGGTCCAAAACTGACTACGAGGCTTTTTCTAAGCCGTTTGCCGGTTCTCAGTGAGGCGCTTTCGCAGCCCCTGACACCCGCTACTTTAGAGATGCAGGCCGCTACCGACTCCCACGTGGAGCCGACTAGGTTACTGGAAACACAAGGTATTGGAACCTCAGAAATTATTTCCTCAGATGGGTCCGGAGCCGCTGAGCAGGCATCTGCTTCTGAGGGTGTTTTCAGGCGTACACAATTGTATGTTAAAACGACTTCAGCTTCAAAGACTAAAGTACCTCTAAAGACAAAGAAACAAGTACAACAGCCCCATGGACAGGCCTTCATGCCTAAAAAACAGATGCTGAAAGTGGCTGAAGACCTAATTACTCTGATCAGGGGTTCCCATCCCCCTCCTGATAAGAGGCCTAGGTAAGAGACAGAATGTGAATCTTTAGATCAGGTTTCCATTTCTTCTGATTCCTCTTCTGATCAGGAATACTCTCTTCCTCCCTATGAGGATTCTGATACTGAGGAATCTATCCCTTCAGCCTCTCCTCCTGAGGATTATTCTTTTGGGGAAACTCTGCATACCATGAGGGAGCATTTCCACTGGGAGAGCCAGGATTATTCAGAATCTAAGAAAAGGCTCAGAGACTTTCTTTTACTACCTCCGCACAGGCCACTTGCTATCCCACCTATGTTAGACATTGTAGATGTATTTTCAGAGTCCAGTCTGACTCCTGATTCTTTACCTCCAGCTCCTGTTAAGCCATACAGATACTACAGGGTTCCTGATTCACATAAATTTATTTTTAAATACTTTGCTGCTGACCCAGAAACTATTTCTCAGTGTCCCAAAGGGGTCAAGGCTTCCACTGCAAAAAACCTACCCCCTCTGACAGGGATTCTAGGGCACTAGACAGATGGGGAAAAAGATTTACACTTCTGCTACCTTGGCTATAAGGGCCTTAAATTGTCAGATGTCCTTCAAGGATGCATCTGCAGCCATAACATATGGGTTGTCCTGCCTCAGGCAGCCCTTCGGTCAGCTGGATTCCAAAGTCTGGGTCTGGCCTCGGCTGATGTCGCACTTTCCCCGACGTCAGAGCTTCTGGGGTATAAAGGCATCAGCCGACGCCATTTTCCTCAGTCTTTCTTGCCGCGCGGTGCCCGAAGCAGAAGCTGTTCGCAAGTGCCGGTCGGTCAGATCCAGAGATTTCAGCTACCGAAGACTTTGAAAAAAAGCTAAGTACCCCGTTGGGGACTCTTTCTTGCCTCAGCCGATGTCAGACAAAGTAAATAACTGTTTAACTTGTGGGAAACAAATACCTCATAAGGATTTCCATTCTTACTGCCTTCCTTGCTTAGGCCCAGACCACGGCGTATCAGCTTGTTTAGCCTGTGCCTCCTTCAACCGACGGACTCTTAGATGTCGGTCGAAGTTTGCAGAAGAATTTTTCGGAACAGATTTTGCTTACAAAATGCCGTCGGAGATTCCGACTTCGCATATGGCCAAAAAACGCAAGGAAAAGGACCGACACTCGCGGTCCGCGGTTTCGGCTGAAACCACAGCTAGGCCTACCGCGAGTGTCTCGGTTTCGGCTGAAACCGAGTCCATGGTTATTTCTCCTACCGAAACCATCCCTCCGACCACCGAGGTCCCGGCTGAGTCGGCTTCAGAACTCCCAACCGAAGCTAGTGCTCAAGCATTGTCCAACACCATTCCTTTGGACATTACTACCCCTGCACGTGGGGCAGCTAGGCCTCCAGCTTCTATGTCTATTAAGGCCTTCTCCAGGGCTAAAGCTGCCAAACTTTCGAAAGCTTTGCCTGCCAAATCTACTTCCCAGAGGCCTTCCTCAAGTTCTCAGATTCTCAGTCTTGCTGAGGACCTTATATCCTTAATTAGGGGTTCCCAACCTCACCCAGACAGGGCCTCCCAACCTCCACCAGACAAAAGGCCCAGGACTGACCCCTCTGAACCTCTCTCCTCTGATTACTCCTCGGATGGATCTGATTTGTCAGTCCATCAGGAAGGGGCCTACTCGCCTTATGAGGATTCAGATGCAGAAGATTCTATTCCTTCGGCCTCCCCACCTGAAGAATTTTCCTTTGGGGAGACTTTACACTCTATGAGGGAGCACTTTCAATGGCAGGGTCAGGATTTCTCTGATTCTAGAAAAAGATTAAGGACCTTTTTGCATTTGCCCCAGCATAGGCCCTTAGCCATACCACCTGTTCTAAATGTAATTGATGATGTGTATAATGATGTAAGTACTGCACCTGATTCTCTTCCCCCGGCCCCTGCCAAACCTGATAGATATTACAGGGTCCCGGATTCTCACTTCCACCTGTATAAAGCCCATGCTGCAGACCCAGAAACTATTTCTCAGGGCCCTAAAGGGGTTGCAGCTGCTACGGCCAAAAATCCCCACCCCTCTGAAAGAGAGTCTAGAGCATTAGAGAGATGGGGAAAAAAGGTTTATACATCTGCTACTCCTTCTGCCAGGGCATTAAACTGTCATGATACAGTACCAAGAATTTTTGTTAGATCAGCTGAATAAGAAGCTTTCTTCTCCTGAACCTTTAGACCGTAAATCCCTTCAGGATTTGGTACACAACTCTCAGCAGGTCAGTAATCATTTCTTAAAATGTGGCTATGATGCACTGGAGGCTTCATTTAGATCAGCTATGACTGGGGCAGTAATTCGTAGGCATGCCTGGCTAAAAGAGCAATCCTTGCCAGACCATGTCAAGGCTAAACTCCTCGATGCTCCAATGGAGAAACAAAATTTATTTGGCTCCCCTGCACAGGAGATTTTAAAGAAGGTGGAAGAAAAAGCAAAATCTGTGCAAACAGTAAAGGAATTTCTGCAAGTCCAACCACCGAGGTTCAGCAGAAACTGGCCTCAAAGAATTGGTCCTTTCCAGACACCTCCAGAGCACAGAGGGGCAGGAACAGATGCCCTAGAGGCAGAGGTCAATCAAACGGTGCCTACAGGGGCCGTCAGTGGCAGCCTGCCAACCAGAGGAGTGGTGCCACAGCTGCACCTTCAACCACTACCACAGGACAGACCCAATGACTTGACTCTGATTCCGCCTACCAGGGATCAACTGGAAGCTCCCTTGGGCGGAAAGCTGGCTTTATTCTCAAAAAAACTGGCATTGCATTACAAAGGATACATGGACATTGCAAACAATAGACAAAGGATACAGGTTTCACTTCCACACTTTACCAAAAAGGAGCGGAATGCCAAACCTTCCACCAAACCAGAAGGCAGAGGCTTTAAGACAAATCAGCAATTTACTTCAGATGAAAGCGATAGAAAGGGTACCATTTATGGAACAAGGCCAAGGATTTTACTCCAGATTATTCCTGGTATCAAGAAAAGAAAACCAATGGAGGCCTATTCTCGACTTGTCCGCACTGAACACATATCTCATTGTGCCAAAATTCAAAATGCTGACCCTACAGCAACTTCTTCCCATGTTGGGCAAGGAGTCTTGGCTGGTGACTCTAGATCTCAAGGAGGCATACCTGCACGTCCCTATTCGACCAGATTGCAGAAGACACCTCAGATTTCTTGCAGTATCAGAGCATTATCAATTCTCAGCATTGCCCTTTGGCTTATCTACTGCGCCCAGAGTATTCATGAAATGCCTGGCATCAGTAATTGCACATTGCAGACTTCAGGGAATTCAAATTTACCCATACCTGGACGACTGCCTAATACAAGCGGACAACAAGACAAAATTGTTAAAGGACTTGGCCTATGTCATACACCTGCTACAGGCCTTGGGATACACAGTCAACATCCAAAAGTCAAGACTAGTGCCATCCCAAAGGATAACCTTTTTGGGTGCGGATCTGGACACAATCACTCAGATGGCTTTTCTCACAGAAGAAAAACAAAAACAACTTCCAGATTATTTCATGACTTTGACACGACAAACTCAGCTTACTGCAAGGAAAGTCCTGCAGGCTCTGGGTTACATGGCATCCTGCATAATCTTGATTCCACATGCCAGGCTGCATATGAGGAAATTACAATGGTACCTAAGGAATGTATGGTCTCAACACAGTCACAGTCTAGAAACCATGATACCAATCATTCCATGCATTCGAAAGGAATTCCTGTGGTGGGCTCAGGCATGCCAGTACAACAGAGGGTTGCCTTTCAACAAACCAAAACCAAGGCAGACCATCACCACGGACGCCTCAGACCTAGGATGGGGAGCACACATGGAGGACAAATGTATCCAAGGCCTATGGTCTCAAGGGCATCTAAGCATGCACATAAACCAAAAGGAGAGATGCTGGCAGTGAAGCATGCAATCGAGGCATTCAAACCATTCCTCCACCAAGGACATCTGTTAATAAGAACAGACAACACCACGGTCATGTGGTACATAAACAAACAGGGAGGCACACATTCCTACCCTCTATGCCGGATGGCAATGAATCTGTGGAACCTATGCCTGAATCTCAATATCCAGCTACAGGCCAAATTCGTACCAGGAAAAGAGAATTCACTAGCAGACAGCTTAAGCAGAACTACCACGGATGCTCACGAATGGATCCCTCAGACCTAGGATGGGGAGCACACATGGAGGACAAATGTATCCAAGGCCTATGGTCTCAAGGGCATCTAAGCATGCACATAAACCAAAAGGAGATGCTGGCAGTGAAGCATGCAATCGAGGCATTCAAACCATTCCTCCACCAAGGACATCTGTTAATAAGAACAGACAACACCACGGTCATGTGGTACATAAACAAACAGGGAGGCACACATTCCTACCCTCTATGCCGGATGGCAATGAATCTGTGGAACCTATGCTTGAATCTCAATATCCAGCTACAGGCCAAATTCGTACCAGGAAAAGAGAATTCACTAGCAGACAGCTTAAGCAGAACTACCACGGATGCTCACGAATGGATGCTGCATCCAGACATCTTCAAACTCATAACAAAGAAATGGGGAATGCCAGAGATAGATCTGTTTGCCTCCCCACTCAACCACCAACTGAAGAAATTCTGCTCAAGGACATACCACCCACAAGCCTGGAGGGTGGACTCTGTCTCTTTCAGCTGGAATGCCCTAACAGTGTATGCCTTTCCACCTCTCCCATTGATGTACAAGGTTCTACTGAAGATCAGGGAGGAACAACCAAAGGTGATACTAATAGCTCTGGACTGGCCAAGACAACACTGGTATCCACTACTGAGAAGCATGTCTCAGGCAAACTCATGGCCTCTACCCCTATGGCCTCTTCTTCTAACACAGAACAATTTCAAGACCCTGCATCCAAACTTGAAAACACTGCAACTAACTGCCTGGAAGATTCAGTAAGGCCAAACCAAACTGTTTTATCTCAGAGGGTCAAGGACATTATCTTGGAGGCTCGCAGACCTTCCACAAGGAAGACATACTCAGCTAAATGGAAGAGATTTCTCATTTGGAGCACATCAAAGGGCACAGATGTCACAGTGGCAAACCTAGCACACATCCTAGAATACTTAGCAGAATTGTTCCCCAATGGCCTGTCTTATTCTTCCATTAAGATTCATGCTTCAGCAATTTCAGCAGAATACAATATGGATCCTCCTATCTTCTCTCACCCTCTTCTCAGACAATTTTTGAGAGGGATCAAAAATGTTAAACCTCCACGAAGACCTCCTCTACCTGCATGGGATCTCAGTTTTGTGCTGGAAAAATTGACACTACCTCCTTTTGAACCAGCAGCATCAGCAGACCTACAGTTTTTATCTTGGAAAACTGCTTTTCTTCTGGCAATCACTTCAGCAAGAAGAGCATCAGAGTTACAGGCATTAATGGCAGTGCAGCCCTTTCTTATCTTCCACCAGGATAGAGTGTCACTGAGAACCAATCCTACTTTCATGCCAAAGGTGGTATCCAGGGTATCCTTGAACCAAGCTATTCATTTGCCTACGTTCTTCCCTAATCCACAGAACAAAGGAGAAAAACTTTTGCACACCTTGGATATACACAGACAACTACGCTACTATCTGGACAGAACTAAAACCAACAGAAAAACTGACCAACTTTTTGTAGCATATGCAACTGGGGTGCAAGGAAGAGCAATTTCCAAACAGACAATTTCAAAATGGATAGGAAATTGCATTCGCTTTTGCTACTCTTTTCATGGAAAGACAGCTCCTGAAAATATCAGGCCTCATTCCACAAGGGCCACAGCCACCACTACAGATTTCCTACGAGGGGTGGCTACCAAGGACATTTTAGAAGCTGCTACTTGGAGCTCCGTGCATACATTTGCCAAGCATTATAATCTACCTTTATACTCCAGATCCCAAGCAGGTTTTGCAACTGCAGTTCTGCAGGGGATCTTAACTACACCATCCTTCTTAGTACCTCCTCCCCCAGTTTGGCTATGGTATTCTACCCATATGTTATGACTGCAGATGCATCCTTGAAGGACATAGTACAGTTTTGTACCTACCATAAATGTAGATGTCCGATAGTTATGCATCTGCAGTCAGGATTACCCACCCTCCTTCCCCTCTGTGGTATTCATAGGGTGCTTACCCCTCTTTCAGCTAGCTGGGGGAATCTATTATGGTGTATTTGTTTGTATGTATCTATATATATGTATATATTTTGCTATTGTTTGGAATTTTTCAGCATTTATCCAAATTTAGCCTTCCTAGAGGGCACCTGGCATCTGGGGCAAGAAACACTGAGGAAAATGGCGTCGGCTGATGCCTTTATACCTTAGAAGCTCTGACGTCGGGGAAAAGTGCGACATCAGCCGAGGCCAGACCCAGACTTTGGAATCTGGCCAACTGAAGGGCTGCCTGAGGCAGGACAACCCATATGTTATGACTGCAGATGCATACCTATCGGACATCTACATTTATGGTAGGTACAAAACTGTACTTTTCATATGCTTAAATACCAGCAATACATTGTCACTGCTTAAACAGAAAATGTTGACAAATTCTGAATGTGCAGAAAATAAGGAAATGCAGGATTGATTGCATGCAGCTGAACAAGTTGGCAAGCATACTTTGCAATGTGGTTTTGATTCTTTGGAGGCCTCCTGCAGGGCCACTGTTACGGGTTCTGTCATTAGGAGGCATGCTTGGTTAAAGGAACAAAATCTGCCTGATCATGTTAAAGCAAAGTTATTAGATGCTCCATTACAGCATGATACCTTGTTTGGTGTTAAAACAGAAGAGGTGTTGAAGAAAATGGAGGACAAAGCTAAATCTATGAAAAGTCAAGGATTTCTTACAGGTACAGTCTCCAATATTTAGCAGACACTGGCCTACAAAGAATTGGTCCTTTCCAGTGTCAGACAGGCCACAAAGGGGCAGATACAGACACCCTAGAGGTAGATCCCAGCCCGAAGGTTCATACCGGTCTAAACAATGGGGTACTTCTACCTCCAAAAGCGGAGAAGACAAATCACAGCCATACAGGAAACAGACCCAATGACTTCCCCCTGCCTGTGCCAACCACTTATCTTCTGGCAGCACCTTTAGGGTGAAAACTAGCACTTTTTTCTCAAAATTGGCACATAATAACCCAGGACAAATGGGTCTTGGATATAGTTTCACAAGGCTACAGGTTCCACTTTCACACCCTGCCAAGAGCAAACGGTTTGCCAGACCTGCCAAAAAAATCAATGGGCAGAGGCACAAAAGCAAGTGTCATCCCTCATGAACATGAGGGCCATTCAGCAAGTACCACAGCAAGAGCAGGGACAAGGATTTTACTCGACTGTTCTTGGTGCCCAGAAAGGACAAAGCCTGGAGACCAGTACTGGACCTATCTATTCTAAACACGTATCTGGATATTCCAAAATTCAAAATGTTGACTCTGCAGCAGCTTCTGCCCATGCTGGGCAAGAAGGCTTGGCTTGTGACTTTAGACCTAAAAGAGGCATACCTGCATGTCCCAGTCAGACAATCATGCAGAAGATACCTCAGATTCATAGCTGGCTCAATGCATTACCAATTCTCTGCACTGCCCTTTGGCTTATCTACTGCGTCCAGGGTCTTCACAAAATGCCTTGCTCCAGTAATTGCATTTTGCAGAGAAAGAGGAATACAAATATATCCTTAATTGGACAACTGCCTCATTCAAGCAGAGAACAAGGACATTCTACTATAACATCTGGCGTTTGTAAAAAGATTACTAACATGCCTGGGGTACACAGTAAATGAAAAGAAATCAAAATTAGTACCCTCTCAAGAGATCATATTCCTGGGTGCAAGCTTAAATACAACTGCCCAGATGGCTTATCTCATGCCAGACAAATAAAGGCAACTGACTACTTATTTCAAAATGTTGGCAACAAAGACCCAATTATCTGTAAGAAAAATTCTGCAGGCTTTGGGCTTCATGGCATCCGGCATTCTGCTAATTCCGTATGCAAGACTGCATATGAGGAAACTTCAGTGGTATCTAAAAAGTGTTTGGACTCAACATTGCCACAGCCTGGAAACAATAATTACCCTCATTCTCTGCCTGCAACAGGAGTTTTGATGGTGGGCAAAGGCCTGTCACCACAACAAGGGGCAGCCATTCACTTTACCCACAGCCAGGCAGACATTAACAACAGATGCATCAGATTATGCCTGGGGGGCCCACATGGCAGGAAGATGTATTCAGGGCACATGGTCCGCAAGCCAAATGCATCTACATATCAATCAAAAAGAGATGCTAGCTGTTCAGAATGCCCTGACAGCCTTCAAGGATCTACTTCATCCAGGACAACTACTGATAAAGACTGACAATACTACAGTCATGTGGTACATAAACAAGCAGGGAGGCACTCATTCCTACCCCCTTTGCAGACTAGCCATGACTTTGTGGGACACAGCATTGACTTAACCAAGTACATCTGCAGGCACAATTCCTGCCAGGAAAGATAAATACTCTGGCAGACTAACTAAGCAGAAACCTCGTGGATCCCCATGAGTGGAAATTGGATCCACAAGTCTTCAACATGATAACAAGGAACTGGGGATGCCCGGACATAGATCTATTTGCTTCCCCTCACAACTGCCAACTACAGAGATTCTGCACAAGGACTTATCACAAGCAAGCATGGAAAGTGGATGCTCTATCTTTCAGCTGGAAAAACTTAACAGTATATGCCTTTCCTCCACTGCCTCTCCTCCCCAAGGTACTCCTAAAGATCAGACAAGAGAAGCCAAAAATGATACCGATTGCCCCAGACTGGCCCCGCCAGCACTGGTACCCAATCCTAAGGAACTTGCCTCAATGCTCAGCCTGGACATTACCTCAAGTTCCTCACTTACTGTCCCAACAAAACAATCAGATCTTGCACAGCCAACTCAGGACCTTAAATCTGGCAGCATGGCAGTTAAAGTAGTCATTCAAAACACGCCTCTCTCTAAAGCGGTGATGGATATTATTTTGGAGGCCAGGAGGCCTAGTACCAGAAAATTTTATGCAGAAAAATGGCAGAGATCCTGTGCTTGGAACCAGGTGCAAGGCATTGACACGATTGTACCAAATATTCCTCAGATTTTGCAATATTTAACTGAGATGCTGGACAAATTCCTATCCTTTTCATCTATTAAGATTCATGCCTCCGCCATTTCAGCTCATTACAATACAGAGCCACCTATTTTTTCTCATCCTGTACTAAGGCAGTACCTCAGAGGAGCCAAAAACTTAAGGCCTCCAAGGAGATCACCAATACCCGCATGGGACCTCAGTTATGTCTTGGAAAAACTCACCCTGCCTCCTTTTGAGCCAGCTGCTACAGCTGATATTAAATTTTTATCTTGGAAAACAGCTCTGCTCCTAGCAATAACCTCTGCAAGACGAGTCTCAGAGCTACAGGCCCTCATGGCTTTGGAACCTTTTATCATTTTCCATCCAGAAAAAGGTCAAACCCGACATTTATGCCTAAGGTAGTGTCCAGTGTGGCCCTTAATCAGACTATTCATTTGCCTACCTTTTATCCAAACTCACAGAATAAGGGTGAGAGACTTCTGCATTCTTTGGACATACACAGACAGCTGCGCTTCCACTTGGACAGAACCAAAGCTTTCAGAAAGACTGAGCAACTACTAGTGGCATATGCTGTAGGATCACAAGGAAAGGCTATCTAAAAGCAGACTATTTCAAAGTGGATAGGCTACTGCATTCGTTTCTGCTATGCACAACATGGCAAATCAGTGCCTAAGGGCATTAGGCCACATTCAACCCGAGCAGCAGCCACTTCAGCAGCCTTCCTCAGGAGAGTACCAACCAAAGACATTTTAGAGGCTGCAACCTGGAGTTCAGTGCACACTTTTACTAAGCACGATCACTTACCTCACTACTCTAAATCCAGGGCAGGCTTTGCCACTGCAGTTCTGCAGGGCCTCATGGCTGCTCTTAATCCTATTTAGCTCCAGCCTCCCAACCTTAGCTTTGGGATTCAACCCAACTGTAATGACTGCAACAGTGTAACACGATGAACATGGTACAGTTGTGTACCTACCATAAATGTAGATGTTAGTGTATTCACTGTTGCAGTCCAGATTACCCACCCACCATCTCCCTTATCTTTGCTGCAACTTATCTGTACTTCTCTATTCTATACAACCTATGTGGTGTATTTGCTTGTAGATGAAGGAAAAATTTACTTTGGTGTGTGCATGCTTTATTGACATTTTTAGCCTACCCTTTTGGAGGCACCTGACATGTGGGGCAAGAAAAAGTGAAGAAAATAGCGTTGGCTGCATCTTTTGTACCCCTGGCGCGCTGACTTCAGGGAGGAGGCGACAGCAACCGACGCCGGACCTAGACTTTGGAATTCAGGCCGACTGCGGGTAGCCTGCCAGCAGGATAACCCAACTGTAATGATTGCAACGGTGAATACACTCGAACATCTACATTTATGGTAGGTACACAACTGTACTTTCCTCAAGAGTGGCCAAAAAATTTAAGACCACCCAAGATAGCTCCAGCTCCAGCCTGGGACCATAACTTTGTATTGGAGAAACTCACCCTTCCTCCTTTCGAGCCAACTGCTACTGCAGATTTAAAATTCCTTTCTTGGAAAACCGCTTCCCTTTTAGCCATCACTTCAAGAAGGGGATCTAAATTACAGGCCCTTATGGCAGTGGAGCCTTTTCATCATCTTTTATGCGGACAGGGTGTCCCTCAGAACCAATCCCTCTTCCATGCCAAAGGTGGTATCCAGTGTGGCCTTTAATCAGTCCATTCATTTGCCTACCTTCTTTCCTAATCCACAGAACAAAGGGAAGTGGATACTGCACTCCTTAGATGTGCACAGACAACTTAGATTCTACTTGGACAGGTCTAAACCTCAAAGGAAATCTGAACAACTGCTGGTGACATTTGCTGCAGGGACAGAGGGGAAGGCTATTTCAAAGCGAACCATCTCCAAATGGATAGGCCATTGCATTCACTTCTGCTATAAGCAATATGGAAAACCTGTCATACAGGGGATCAGATCCCACTCAACCAGGGCTGCATCTACCTCTACAGCCATTTTCAGAGGCATACCTACCAGGGACATCCTAGAAGCTGCTACCTGGAGTTCTGTACATACTTTCACCAAGCATTACCATTTGCCAATGTTCTCTAAATCCAGAGCTGGCTTTGCCGTTGCAGTTTTGCAGGGCCTTATAGCTGGTCCTAATGCTATCTAAATTCCTCCTCCCATCCTTAGCTTTGGGAATCTACCCAAATGTATTGACTGCAACAGTGAAACATGAAGAACATAGTACAGTTGTGTACACTTACCATAAATGTAGATGTTAGAGTGTATTCACTGTTGCAGTCCTGGTTATCCTGGTTACCCTTCCTCCAGCTCCCTGACTTTGTTTAGCTATACCTCTTCTCTCCTTTTCAATGATTAAAAGCTTCTTGGTGTATTTGCTTTTTTGTTTGAGGTATAACCTTGTATATTTATAGATTTAATTGCTTCCCATTAGGGGGGCACCTGACATCTGGGTCAAGAAAAAGTGATGTACTGACGTCGGCTGCATGTTTTATACCCCTGATGACCTGACATCACGGAAGAAGAGACAGCAACCGACGCAGGATCCAAGACTTCGTTATCAGGCTGACTGAGGGCCACCTGCAAGCAGATAACCCAAATGTAATGACTGCAACAGTGAATACACTCTAACATCTACATTTATGGTAAGTGTACATAACTGTACTTTTGTTCCCCTCATTTTCAGTTCTCTGCTTTGCTCATTGGGCTTTCAACAGCCCCAAGGGTGTTCACCAAATATCTAGCCTCTGTAGTTAACTTTTGCAAGTTTCAGAGCATTTAAATATTTTCTTATCTGGATGACCTCTTGCTTCAAGCTCTATCCCATTAAAACCTGGTGCAGAATTTTTATTTTACCCAGCTTCTGTTGCACACCCTGGGGGTTCACTGTCAACCTTCAGAGGTCAATGTTGAGTACACCTCAGAACCATATGTCTAGGCTGCAGGTTCCAGACTGTTCTAATGCTGGCATCTCTTCCTGCCTCCAAGGTTTTGTCCTTCACAAATAATTTACTGTCCCTACTTCCCCTGTCCTCTGTTCTAGCCAGGGAATTTCTCAGGGCTCTGGGGTTCATGGCCTCCACTATCCCCATGCTTCCCTGGACCAGGTCTCATATCAAGAAGTTTCAGTGGTAACTAAAATACTTCATCACCTGCATCTGATGGGAACCATCTCATTTCTCTGCTTTTTTGTCTGAAACTGGAATTTCACTGGTGGATTTGTCAGCCATCTCTCAATCCAGGTATTCCTTTACGCCCTCTTCAGACACCTTGGGAAATCTTCACAGATTCATCAGAGCTGGAGTGGAGAACCACTTCAGGCACCCTGAAGGTACAGGACCTTTGTTTCCCTCAGCAGAGGATAGATCACATCAACATCAAGCAAATGTGGGCTCTAATTCTGGCCATTCAAGCTTTCCATGAGCTCTGGTTCCCAGGAACCCTAAAGGATTTTGTAGACAACACCACAATTGCGGTACATCAACAAACAAGGGGACACAAGGTCTTACCGTCTTTGCAGACTGACCCTTCTAGCATGGGAAATGGCTATCAATCTGCAGGTCAACCTGCAGGGAGTCTATATACCTTGAGTGCATCTTGTGGCAGATTCTGTCTGCAGGTCCAGGATACAGCCTTATGAATGGATGCTTCTCAGGAATGTGTTTTTGGGCATAGTTCATTTGTGGGGTATTTCCCGGGTAGATCTTTTTGCCTCCACTCTGAACAGACAGCTCCATAAATTCTGTTCCAGAGTCCCAGTGGGATTACCAGGCCCTTTTCTTGGAAGGGAATGTCATGTATGTCTTCCTCCTTTCCCCTTCTTCCAAGAGGCCTTCACAAAATTGATGAGGACTCTCCAAAAATCTTGGTGACTCCCTTCTGCCCCATACAGCACTGGTTCGCCCGCTTGCTCCATCTGGCCAGGGGTAATCACCACAAGTTACCTCACAGTATGGATCTTCTCACATGAAATAAAGGTACTCTCCTTCAACCTTATCTTTTTACTCTTCAACTGATGCTTTGAGTGATAGGGTTTTGATTCCTTTCTGACACCAGTTTTCTGAGGATATGCTTAGGATCCTGCAGGATGCCAACCCAATACCAGAAAATCATATATGTCCAAATGGAACAGATTTTTTTTATTTAGTATCTTAAACGTTACCAGGATCCCTTTTCAGTGGGTGGCCCTTTGACACTGCTGCATGCTGGCTTGGCGTATTCTTCATTGAAAGCCCACTTGTAAGCCATTTCTGCCTGTCTGCCACTTACTCCTCTTTTGGCCTCTAGGTTTGAATTCAACCAGTTCCTTAAAGGTGTCCTTCATATTAGACCCCCAAGGAAAGCTCATTCCTCCTCCTCCTTGGGATCTTAATTTTGTCCTTGGAAAACTGACTCGGGCTCCTTTTGAGTCTGCCACTGCTGCTTCTTTGTAACATTGTAACTGGAAGGCGATTTTGGTTGCTTTAACCTCTATCAGAGGGCTATCTGAGCTACAGGCCTTAATGGCAGTCCCCTTCTTGTTTGTTTTTTTCATAGAGACAGGGTGTCTTTCTGTATGAATCCTTCTTTTCTGCCCAAGATAGTTAATGAGCTGTCCCTTAAACAGTCTATCTAGCTTCCTTTTTCCCTTCTCCACAGTCTGCTATTGAGAAGGTAATGCTTACTTTGCATTTGCATAGACAGCTCATGTATTTTTTAGAAAAAAGGCCTTTCATAAATCTGATTAGCTTTTTGTTTCTTTTCATACCAGGAGATTGGGTATGGCAGTTGTAAGCAAACCATCACCTCCTGGATTTTAAGGCCATTTCTTTTTGTTATTCGTTACATGGTAAGCAATTGTCTGCTTCCATGAGGGCTCACTGTACTAGAGCAGTGGCCTCCTCAGGGTTTTTTTTCAAAGGTTTGGACACCAACTCCATCCTTGAAGCTGCTACTTGGTCTTCAGTTCACACTTTCACAAAACATTACAAATTGGATGTCATTTCGAGGGCCAGGGCAGGTTTTGCCAAGGCTATCCTGCATGGGTTTGTGGAAGGCTGTTCATAGGTAGGTACTAGACTATCGGCCCAAGGGCCTACTTAAGCCTAGCCAACAAGGTTCCCTGACTTATGCCACCCAAGAAAAGTATAGGTTTTCCTTGTCTTCCTCTTCCCTGCCTTCACTGTAGCTTTTGTACTCAAGCAGAGGTGATGAATACTGCAACAGTGATATGGAAGGACATAATACAGTTGTGTAAAACCTTACCATAACAGTGATGTCCTTTTCACGGATGCAGTATTCACTCTCTCCCTCCTGGCCCCTGTTGTCTTCTTTTTGCATGGGTGGTATTTTAATATTGGCAGAAAGGTTCCTTTCCTTCTCTTCCTTCATTTTTTTTTTCTGGATGGACAAGTCCTTCTTTCCACTGGGGGTCCTGTTTCTCCAGGGGCATGCTACCTTTATGCTTTACATTTGCACAGGGAGTATTCATCTGATGTATGATGTTCCCTTGGTAAGAAAGACTTTTGTATATAGGTCAGACACTGGGCTATCCTTGGAATGTGACTGCAACAGTGGAAAGAAAAGGGCATCTACTGTTATGGTAAGATTTTACACAAGTGCACTTCATTTATTGCACAAGTTGGTCTCATTTATCAGTGTCCTCTGTCAACAAGCATTTACTCAGTTAGTTATGCGTAGTAGTAAAACAAACTTAATTCTGTATTTTCCTGGCATAATGAATAGTTTGCCATCCCATAGACTGTAAAATGGATTTGATTGTACTATGACACTTGCAAATTTCTGACATTACTAACTGCTTTCCATGTATTTTTCTTATGGAGCATGTAATATCTCCTTTTTTGAGAGTACTCATAATGACCAAATTTAAGGTATAAACAACCAAACCAAAAACCACCACCAGAGGAAGCCTTAATAGGCAAAATAGTAAAATGAAAAAAAGGCTTCCATCACAACGAAAAGTTCACTGAGAAGTACTGTTAAAATCTAGGCTTTAATAAAACGAAGAAATAAAAAGCACAAATTGTGCTGTTCAAGTTGCAGGTCAAACAGGATAATACATTCAAGTGCACCTTCAATTACTAATTAAGACTAATGATGACCTCATAATTAAAGCATATACATTTAAAGTGAACAATCAAATAGTATTACAATACACCTATACAAGTAGTAAAGGCAAAATATTTAAAACATTATTACTGCATAAAAATGGACATCACTTAAGCATCCTAAAGATATTATATAAATAATATCTTTAATTAATCCATCAATAAAACAATTTATTATAAAAAATTAAAAAAAATGTTTAAAAACCTATTTAAAATGAAACCTTCTGTTTTTAAGAGCTGGTCTAGGTGTATTGTAATACTATTAGTGAAGGTGCAATTGAATGTGTATAAGGTGTGTCTTGAACTGCTTTATACTCTTATGGTTTGAAGAAGCCACTTTGGCGAAAGCGCTTACCAGATATCTGCTAATAAAAGATTTGGTTTTAAAGAAGTTAACAGCATTTTGCTTCATTGGATTTGATTATTCTTATATTCCTGGTCTGAAGAGACTTGTTGTATGCTGTTTGGTGTGATTTATATGACTTTGGTCTGAAAAGACTCATTGTATGCTGCTTGCTATTTTGTGCATTGTTTTGCGCCTGAGCAGTTTCCTTTATTTTTTATGATTTTATTTCTGTGCTTTCTGCTCAGGAGTGTACATTTTCTTGTGGTACTCATTGTTATTTGGATTTTTAATGACTAAATTTTTGTTTATAAATACTAATATTTCTAGTTACATTATTGTAATTTTCAAAATATTTATATATTTGTGTGTTGCATTTCATAGTAATTTCTTTAGTTTTCACCATCTCCATGGAACACAAGACTTTAAAGCCAAAAGTATCTGAAGACCACAAAATGGTCTTTGAAGTAAAAATAATACCTGGAACCCTAACTAACCCCCAGAATGCTCAAACTTCTCCAAGGCTAAATTGCTACTTTTGAGTGATAACATGGCAAAATTTCAAGCCCCCCCCCCCCAAACCCTGAGAAAACTGTTGCTGAGGCAGAACTGTGCAGAAAGCATTTACAAGGATAGGAGTAGCAGTACCCGCCAGGGGTAAGTACAGAACTAGCTTAAAAACAAGCCAGCTGGTAAAATTACATCATCAATAGGCTGTACAACAGAAGGTAGAAAATCAAAACAAAGATTAGGAGGTATAGCGCCAAAAGAATAAAGTACTCTCATCAACCTAAACAAATTGATGACAGTCTACCAAAGACAAATTTTGAGGTAAATCTGGCCTCCCAGGCCAAGGAGAACTGCAAAGCTTCTTTAGCTATGTCTGCAACCTCAAAGGCAATGCACAAGTTGTATGCAGAACTCCTTGATAATGGAGCCACCTTTACTGATTCAGGATATATAGCAAACCTGCCAGCAGACAAATTCAGCTCATACCTCTCAACCTGTTAATGCAAAAAATCTGAACAAACCTTGACAAAATGAGGGTACAAATAGGGACATATTTTAAATATTGCTCTTATAAACTTAGAAAGTTGCTGTAGCAGCAGGATTTGTTTTAATATACATTTTTGAAGGATATGAAGTTTGAAACTCAAATGTATGTCATTATTTAGTGACTTCAAGCCTGACATCATTCCAATGATTTGCTAGGAAAAAAAAAAGGAACAGGCCAAAAATCTGGACATTCTGCGAAAATCTGTACAGTTGAGAGGTATTCAGCTGTAACTTTCACATCCCCTCAACCTCTCCTCAGGAAATGCTGTCAAATACAACTCCCCCTTCTATCACTAGGTAGTAGGCCCTTAAGAGATGAGCCAACATATTTACTTCATAAGCTTAAGAGTTTGTATCCTCTATTGGTCACATCTGTTTTAAATCTTTTTTGAAGTAAGACCAATAAAGTTGTTTTTTAATCGCTTGTGACCTAGGCAAATGTAACATTTTTATAAAAGAAAACAAATCATATTAACATGTTTGAAGTTCAAACATTATATTGTACAGAAGAATATATGTAATGTATAATCAATCCAGTATTATATAAGTTGGTCAGTTCCTGCCTTCCCTTAAATCTCATTCCTCCACCAAAACATTTTTCTGCATGTGATGTTCCCACAATTTCCATTTTTTATGTAATTTGCTACGATCCTTTTCTAAAGATGCCACTTCCAGTTTTCTTTCTGTTACAATATTCACTAGTACGTTAATTGTTTTTCGGAAGCCAACACAAATTAAACTTAACATGGCCTTACTATGTCTAGGCCATTCAAATTTTGTATTCCAGCTAAAAAAAAAAAAATTCCTTAGTTACACTGATTTGCTCACTCAGTATTTCTGACAAAGTACTCTGTAGGGAATTCTTAGTCTGTCAACTCATTACACTCCCAAAACATATGTTTCCAGTTACCTGTTTCTTCCCCGTCACACCTCCAACATTTGCTATCTACCTGAGACAATTGTTTGGAGTCTGCTTGAAGTATAAAGATACCAATACAAACACTTCCAAGCAAAAAATGTACATCTTGTGGATGTCTAGACAGTTACATATTTGGGAGTCGTACATATGTCCTTCAATAATTTTGTTTTAATTTCTTAACTACTCTCTTCCCAATCTTTTCTAACCCCCTCTGATTAATTCCTGTAGTTATTGTGGAATATTTTATATGTCGTACCAATTGCCCCTTTTTTAAAAGCAGCTTCTGTTCTAGATTGAACTGCAAACTCTACCAGTGCAGGTCTTTCATTTAGGATTCTCCTATCCCTTCCCTTCCTCTTTGCCTATACTCTGTTATCAGTCCTTGATAGGGAAGGCAGTCTCTAGCCTGCAGTCCAAATGTCTTCTTGGCCTCTTTCCAGTCTGTTATCTTTACCTCTCTATTTGTTTCCAATACCTTGGTTTCTTTGCCAGTTTCCTTCTGTAAATTCTAAGCCCTCTTGCCTCTTCTCTGTACCCCTACTTGCCATCATCCCCACTGGCAGAATCAGCTTTATCCATTAATGTGTTGGGTTAGTTCTTAAAATATTTTCTGCTACTTTATGAATGTAATATTCTGTGAGACTGTTATTCTCCAGAATCCCACACTCAGCTTGTTTCTTGAATTTTTCCCACTGCTTCATCATCCGTTTCCATTTTGAATTGTAGTGTTCCTCTTGTGTTATATGCAAGAGCATTTAACTGTGCAGCTCTAAAATTTCCCTTCAAATCATGTAATCCTAACCCACTTTGTTCTTTTGGAAGAAACAACTTATCACACTTGACCCTTGCTCTCTTACCCTCCTAGATAAAATCCTTCAACTCTTTATTAATAAGTTCTCTTCTGGTTGATAAAAATATGCCTGACCTGTGTATAAAACTAAAGGGACTAAAATCATTTTTACTGCTTGCATCTTGTTTTCTATATCCATAGACAACAACTTCCATTTTCTCACTTTTTGTATTCTCTTCTTAGTCTCTTCCCATATATCCTTAGCTACCATAGCAAGATACAATGTTGAGTTGTCAATCTCGCCTTCATTCTTGCTGGATGGGTTCGGAGCCGATCCTCGGCTCCGACTCGGCCAATACTAAAGCTCGAGAGCTAATTCCACCGGCTCGAGGCACCCCTATATCCCACAATGCTAGGCGGTAACTACTCGGATCTCGTTTGCCGCTATAGCTGACGAGGTGCTTTTCTACCGGCTCAGGCAGGTGAGTTAGAGTTTTTACCATTTAAAGTATTTCTTAACCCCTTTTTGTCTTGTACCATAACCTTTTAGTTTAATTAAATAGATAACTCGACCCCTGTTTTTTCGGGTCTATATTCCCTTCCTTTCTTCCCTTATCTTATAGGCCTTCAGCCCCTCCCTTCCCCCAGTCCTTTAGTGTGACTAAATTAGTTGTTTTTTAGTTAAGGGCTTGTGTGTGTGTGTGTATATTTGTGGCTTGTTAGCCTTAATAGTTTAATAATTTTAATAATATTTTCAGTAGAGGGTGTGTCTGTAGTGTGTTTGTGTTGTTGTCAGGCACTTCTTTTACGATGTCAAAAGACTCTAAGGTCTCAGGCTTCAAGAAGTGTGACTCGTGCTGTCAGAAAATCTCTGACAGACGGTCACACTTCTTGTGTGTATTGCCTGGGACCTTTGCACCTGCAGGACTCTTGTGCTGTTTGTCATGGTTTTAGCCCTAGAGTCCTGCAGGAACGCAAGAACAAATTAATCTTGCGGGGCTTATTAAAGCCTGAAGGCCCCCCGACTCAGTCTGTGTCGGGGAAGCCTTCTAAAACTTCCAAACAGTCAGCTCCGGTTTCAGAGTTGACTGCTGGAAAGATTAAGTTGGCTTTGACATGTTTCCAAGCCTCATACTGTTACCTCGGCTCCAGCTGGAGCCGAGGCTGATAAAACTCCGTTGGCTCCGATACTCTTATCGGAGCCACAGTCTAGGAAGAGGTCCAGATCCCCCTCTATCGGCTCCGTGCATTCGGCGCCAGGATCCCCTCTTCTTTCTGAACAGAGCCATAAAACTCATTCCTCACGGTCTTCCAGGTTATCTGACCACGATTTGCAAAGGGTAGTCAGTAGACTTCTCAAGTCCGAGGCACTGGCCCAAATGCTGCATAGCCCGACTCACCAGTCAGTGGCTATTTCTGTTCCCCAATACATTCCTCCTCCGACTCCTTTGAGTTCGGAGCCAGGGCTTGTCGGAGCCATGACTATCGGTGCGTCGGATCCGATACCTTCCCTTTCGGCTCCGTCGTCTGCTCCGATCTCCTCCTTGGAGGGATCTCGGCGCTGAGCTTCCCTCGTCCGGTTCCGAGGGGGCGAGTGGCATCGGACCCTTGTCCGACCCCGCTCTCCCTCTCGGGGCTTCGGTGCTGGTGAGTTCGGCTCCGACATCGGCTTAGGAGCCGTCCCTGTCGGTGCCGGGAGAGGTCCTTGTCTCTTCGGAGACAAGGACCTCTGGCCTTGCCTGACAGGGGTGCCTTCGAGGTCATGCGGAGCGTGCTAGAACCAGGTTCTGCCCCACAGTCGGCTCCTTCAGCCCCCCCATCTACAGTGCCTGCGGTGATTTCTACTCACCCCCTTGTCTTAGACCGCAGAGAGCCAACTCCTCAAGTTTCCCCATTGGGAATTTCCTCCTCTTCCAAGGCCTCTCCTGACCCGGTAGGAGATCCCCCAAGGAAGAGGCAGTGCAAGAGGAAGCACATTGACTCCCCTGAGTCTATCACCTCTGACACTGACTTAGAGGAATCTGAAGGTTCCCCTCGATCCCCCTCTGAGGATGTCTCCTTTGCTGACATCCTTGAGATCCTGAAACAGAGGGGGAACTGGCCAGCCCTTAACCCTTCGGAGGATGAGTCAGTGCATCTTGAGGCGTTTGGCTCTCGCCCTTCTACCTCCTGGGTGTCCCCTCCCTTTGACCCCCTTATGGAAGTGGTGGCAAGGAAGGCTTGGACGGCTCCTGATTCAGTGGAACCCACCCCGAGGAGACCATCTAAATTTATTACTGCCCCTAGAGATAAAGATTTTTTATCCAAAGGTGTCCCTGTTGATGCCATGGTGGTGGTTGCGACCACTAAGAAGGAGTTAGCTGATCCTTCGGTTCCTGTCCATCCTCCTAATAAGGAATCTAGGACCATGGACAGGTATGGCAAGTGGATGTTCTTATCAGCGACCTTTTCAATGCGTTCGCTGAATTACTTATGCCACTTCACTCGTCTCCAGAGAGATTTACTCAAGGATATGGGTGAACTGATAAAGGATCCTACAGCTGAGGGGTTCAAAGACACAATGAACTCCCAGTTGGCAACCCTGAATTCCATCGTTAACTCCTCCATGCGGCTGGTCTCATATGCTGCAGATGGGGCGAGTAGAGCCGCAGGCACAGGTGTTGCCTTACGACGTCACGCCTGGATGCGGCTATGCAACTTTGCGGACCCTTTCAAGGCGTCCTTCACCAATTCTCCCTTTGATGGATCATCCTTGTTTGGTCCATAGGTGAAGGATACATTGATCAGGTGCGAGGTAGAAGGTAAGACACTCTCTGCCGTAGGAGTCCATTTTTCTACCCCTTCTAGACCCTATCCCAAAGGTCAGAGGGGAGGAAAGATGCGGTTCCGCAAACAATCCCAGGGAGTCTCATCTGACGCACAAGGCCGATTCCCCTCTAGAGGCAGAGGGGGGAATAATAATAGACGCCGCCCTAGAGGCAGAGGAGGTCCACAAAACCAGGGTAGCAGAGAAATGTTCTCTGACAAACCCTTTCAGCATCCCTGAGGGGCTGCCCGGCTGTCCACCTTCGGAGGCAGTCGGGGGAAGGTTATCCCTGTGCCCAAAAGCCTGGCTTTCCCTTACTCAAGACAAATGGGTACAGTCGATCATATCCGAGGGTTACAAAATTCCCTTTGTTCACATCCCATCCCAACCCAGAAGATCCCTTCCAGGCGTTCCACCGGTCTAAGGGAACAAGCAGCATTAGAAATTTCAAAGCTGCTATCAAAAAGAGCTATCCAATCAGTCCCAGCAGACCAGCAAGGATCCGGAATCTACTCCAAATTCTTTTTGGTACCAAAAAAAACAGGGGACTGGAGACCCATACTGGATCTCAGCTACTTAAACAAGTATGTCAGGAAAACAAAATTCGGATGGTCACGCTACAGTCCATTCTACCCTTCTTGGGTCAGGACAATTGGATGTGCTTGATAGATCTTCAGGACGCGTACTACCACATTAAGATGAACAGACGCTCCAGGAGATATCTCCGCTTCAGGCTGGGAGCCAGTCACTACCAGTTCAGGGCCCTGCCCTTTGGTCTCACTACAGCCCCCCGTGTGTTTACCAAATGCATGGCAGTGGTCGCGGCTCACTTGAGACGTCAAGGATTCCAGGTGTTTCCATATTTAGACGACTGGCTCCTTACCGCCACCACCAGACATGAGCTTCTTCTATCCAGGGACTTCACCATCCAATCTTGCCAAGCTCTAGGCATTTCCATAAGTTTCGAAAAATCTGCCTTGTCGCCTTGTCAATCTATTACCTTTATAGGCGCCACCTTAGACACACTCAATCTTTCAGCCAGACTCACAGAGCAGAGAGTGTCAGACATTCGGAACCAAGTTTCCCTTCTCTTACAATGCAACAAAGTCAAAGCCAGACTAGTTTTGAAGGTGTTAGGACTCATGGCAGCAGCTATTCCCCTTCTCCCCTTAGCTCGCTTTCACATGAGGATCCTCCAATGGATGCTGTTTACTCAATGGTCCTTTCAACAGCTCCTGATGTCCCATACCATATTGATAACTCAATCATGCAAGAATCAACTGTCTTGGTGGATCACATCACCTCAACTTCTCCGAGGAAGACCCTTCACTCCCCCCCCCCAGTCGCCACGTTGACAAAAGACGCCTCCCTGATCGGGTGGGGGGGGCATTATCAGGGCAGGACAGTCCAAGGCATGTGGCAACCTTTCGAGTGCCACTTGCACATAAACGTCTTAGAGATGAGAGCAGTGCTTTTAGCGTTGCAAGCCCTTCACGACTCTCTTCCCACTGGGACTATTGCAATTCAAACGGACAACATGTCCGTAGTGTGGTACATCAACAAACAAGGCGGAACCAGATCATGCCCTTTATGTCGAGAGGCACTCAGACTTTGGCAATGGGTGATCTCTTCTCAGCGTTTTCTGATAGCAATGCACATTCCCGGGAAATCCAACGTTATTGCAGACAAATTGAACAGGGCAATTCTCATGCCCCACGAGTGGTCTCTAAAGAAATCAGTTCTAGAAGTATTCCTAAGATGGGGCCAGCCTTGCTGCGATCTTTTTGCTACTCCCCAAAACAGCAAGTGTCACGACTTCTTCACTCTCTTCCCATTACCAGGCCATCCCACCAGAGACGCTCTAGTCTACGATTGGCCCTGGGGACTTCTATATGCCTTTCCCCCCTTTCCACTGATATCTCAACTAATTCAGAAAGCCATTGCCTTGAGAGTGACAATGATCCTCATTGCCCCTTACTGGCCTCGACAGATATGGTTTCCCTTTCTTCATAGTTACCTTTTGGAGCAGCCTTGGCATCTGGACCCAGTACCAGATCTGATAACCCACCAATCGGGTCAGCTGCACCAATTTTTGCCTTCTCTAAACCTCACAGCGTGGTTTCTCTGATTCCAACCTTAGCCAGGCTTCCCTCAATATCTCGCTCGGTCCGAGATATCTTGATAGCCTCTCATAAATCTTCTACCCGGAAGATTTATACTAGCAAATGGAAACCCTTCTCTTTTTGGGCAACATCAAAAAACATAGATCCCTTTACTGCACCTATCCAGTCTATTCTAGACTTTCTAGCAGAACTCTTTCATTTAGGATCATCTGCATCTACCATTAGAGTTCAATTGGCTGCCATATCAAATTTTCATGTTGGTGTTTCAGAGTCTAGCATCATGGCTCACAAACTCTGTAAAGCCTTTTTAAGGGGTGTATTTCTTCTCAAACCTCCAATCAAAGACCCCCCCCGCCTCAATGGGATTTGAACTTGGTTCTGGCATCCTTAATCCTTCCCCCCTTCGAACCGGCGGCTTCGTGTTCTCTGAAGTTGCTTTCTTGGAAGACACTTTTTCTGGTAGCTATAACTTCAGCGAGAAGGGTATCTGAACTCCATGCTCTGTGCAGTCGTCCTCCTTAGTTTTTCACAAAGATAGGGTATCCCTCCATACTAATCCGTCCTTTTTGCCTAAAGTTTCCTCTCAAACAAACCTAAACCAAATTATTGATCTCCTGTCTTTTTCCCTAACTATTCAAACAGGTCGGAACAAAAGCTACATTTTTGGATGTTCATCGCCAACTTAGATATTACCTAGACAGGACTAAACAATTCAGGAAATCTAATCAATTGTTTCTGTCATATGCGGAAGGGAAATTGGGCCTTCCAGTTACTAAAGTATCCCTCTCTAGATGGCTCACCTCTACAATTACCTTCATCTATGAGATCAGACATCAAAAACTACCCTCAAGACCTAGAGCTCATTCAACTAGGGCATTAGCTACATCCGTAGCTTTTCAGGATAGGCTGCCAATAGATTCCATTTGTGCAGCAGCCACTTGGGCTTCTCCTCATACATTCATTTCACATTACAAATTGGACATGGTTTCCAGAAGCCGTGCCAATTTTGTTTCCACTGTTCTCAAGAGTCTGTTCCGATAGGCCACCCGGGATAAGGTGCTAGGGATGCGGTCCCATCCAGCAAGAATGAAGGCGAGATTGACAACTTAACATTAAGAAGTTATGTACCTACCATAACGTTCCATGTTAGTTGTCTTCTTCTCGCCTTCTTTCTTGCGTTCCACCCTCCTTCCCCCAAGCCTGGACAGACCGACAGGAATTCAGTTTGTGTTCTTCATCTGGAAGTCGTCATTCCCACACGTTCTTCCATCTCTTTTATCCTTTCTGAGGTCTGCGATTCCTTTTATGCAGATTGTTTTGAGGTGGGTTTCCCTACTCCATTCTATGGAGACTAGGGTTGCTTGGTATAGCTATCAAACGAGATCTGAGTAGTTACCACCTAGCATTGTGGGATAAAGGGGAGCCTCGAGCCGGTGGAATTAGCTCTTGAGCTTTAGTATTGGCTGAGGATCGGCTCCGAACCCATCCAGCAAGAAAGAAGGCGAGAAGAAGACAACTAACATGGAACGTTATGGTAGGTACATAACTTCTTATTTTAACCCATACTCCTATATACTTCATTCTATCATGTCCCCATAAATATGGGTATTGCTGAACCAGTTCATGTGTGGGTACATAGTTTATAGCTTTTGTTTCTTCATTAGCTTTATATCATGGGAAAAAAATGAACCTGTCGCGATGTTCCACAGCACTGAAATGCCCTTTTCTGGTTTTATCAGGTTTGAAATATCATCTACAATTAACCAAACTTTCTTGATAACCATGCCAATTTATTCTTGAATTTCTGAGTCCCTTATTTTTCTTTACCAATGGATTTAAATACAATACAAATAATAAAGTGGGAAGAGGACCCTCCTTCCTGGTTTCTCTTTTCAGACTCTGCTTATCAGTGAGGAACCCTCCCACTTGATTTCTGCCTCCAGTCCCTCATATATCCTCCCAATTAACTTTATTGCATCAGGGAATTAAATGCTTCTATTGCCCTACTCATAAAATCCCAGCTTACCGTGAATGCTTTCTCTGCATCAAGACATGCCAGCAACTGCTGTATATTCTTGCATTCTGTTTCCATCTAAAGTATTATTGTCAAATGTGTGCCTTCCCTCCACAAAACTGCACTGATCCATATCTATCAATGTTGGCTACACCTTTGCCATTCTTTCAGCGATTATAGACATAAACACTTTAGCATAGTTTAAAATTGAAATGAGCACATAAGAAGCTGGATATGATGGGTCTTTACTATCTTTAGGTATTACAGCCACCACAGTTTTTCCAGGATGTTGGTACTTCTTTTCCTTTTAAAATACTATTAAACAAAACCTTCCAGATCTTTATCACTTTCTCCCCACAACCTTCCAAACTTTCACCTGAATGCCATCTCTTCCTGGAGACTTTCTTGCAGATTTGTTATACATCGCAGTTTTTATCTCATCTCCTCCTATCTTAACTGTTAATTTTTTAGCTTCATCTGCCTCCAAGTTTGGCATATTTAAGTGTTCCATAAATATTTCCATCAGTGCTTTTTCTCTTTTTCCACATTTGTGCACTTTATATGAATTTTTATAATATTAACAGACACTCCTCATGAAGCAGTGATTTTAGTAACTGCCTGGATATATCCTGTGGGGAAGCAATGGTTAGATTTGTTTTTCGTTAAAGAGATGACAGTTGTCAATTTCTACAGAATATTTAGCTCAACTGAGGACTCACAGCCACACACTTGAAGGTTGAATGAGTAGGTGGTTTTGTGGAGGTCATTTAAAGAGGTAATCAGATGAACTTCATAAAACTTGATACAGCTGGATATTATAGACTGAATTACAGAAACACTTATGAGCTAAGGGAGCAGTAGTAGAGAATGGAGAGGAGCACCAATGGGAACTGTCCGAACATCAAGAGGCAGCTGTGACTTGGAGTTGACAGACACCAACTGTACAGGTATTAAACACTGTAGTTTACTTCACTTGATCTTCAACCTGTTGGTATTCAGATCTGAGACGGCTGCATCACCAGCATCTGATCCGAGCTCCAAGGTCCTCCCCTACCCGTAATACCCCTCCATCTCTTTCCTTCCCACAGATCTCGTTTGCCACTTTACAGCCAAACATCATGGTCCTCCCATTCCACCCGCAGCTTGAGTGTGTCAGAGATGGACAGGATTATGCGGAAGTTCATCTGCACCCAGATCCAGATGGGAGTCTTGCCTGCCCCCTTTTCCTCCGGAGTGGGGAGCTTGCAGCCCTTTTTCACCCCCCATAGCTCCTTCTCCGATCTGACCCTCAGTTTTGGAGTGTGTGGATCCAAGAGTTCTCTGGGTCGGGGGCTTTGTGCCGACAGTACCTTGTACATCGATGCCGGCCATTGCCTCGAGTGGGTCGGATCTGACTGGATCGGATCTGAGCTCTCAGAGCTGTAGCCTCGCATCAGATCCAAGGCGGTCCTGTTGGCTCTGTGTTTGTCAGAGTGCAGTCTCCCCCTGGGTTTCACGGTTCCAGTAGGGTCGGCTCTGGCTCCACCATAGGACCTGAGGGGAGTGGCTCCATCACTCGTTTCCCAGGATGTCCTCTCTTCTTTGGCATTTGATATGGTGGAGTGGGTCTTCTTGAGTGGGTTGAGACCCCTGACCATTTCCTCTTAGGAATCCATCCCGACACCCTCTGTTCTGGATACAGCGCCGACCTTCTTGTCATCTCAGGGACAGCCTGTGCTTGATTTGCCCCAGGGAGCACCCACCAGGGAGCAGCAACAAGTTTGTGAGTCCCCCTCAGAGTCCCACTGAGGAGGTCCCTCGCAAGCGAATGTGTAAAAGGAGGCACTTGGACCCCCCCCCCCCGAAGATGTCTCCTTTGGAGACATCATGGAACTCCTACACCAAAGAAGGGGGGTGGTCCACCCATAAACCAAACCAGGACGAGTCCGTGTTCCTGGGGGCAGTAGGCATGGGTCCATCTACCTGCTCCTGGGTGTCCCCCACCTGCAGATCCACTCGTCTCAGTGACCTTATCACCTCCAGAGCATGGAAGGAGCTGGACACCGTGGAGCCAATCCCAAAAAGACCAGATAAAATTCTTAGCCCTCCTTCGGACAGAACCAGCTGGAGTAAGGGGTCCCCAGTCGATGCTATGGTGGTGGTAGCTGCAACCAAGAAAGAGCTTGCACAGGAGAGCTCTAGGGTCCATCCTCCTGACCAGGAGTCACGAACGATGGACCATCTGGGGAAGCAAATCTATGCTTCATCTACCTTTACCATAAGGGCGCTGAGCTACATGGTGCATGTCATCCGGCTGCAGCAAGACTTAGTGAGGGAAGTTGCTGAGACACCCCCAGAGCCCACGTTGGCAGAGGGCAAGAAAATGTTCTCTGCATGCATGGCCACTCTAAAAGCAGTTGTGAATACGTCCATGCGTCTCCTCTCCCATGCCACAGAAGGAGCTGCCAGGGCTGTGGGGTCCGGCGTTGCTGTGAGGCCTGGCTCCAGCTATGTCAATTTTCAGAACCCTTCAGGGTGTCCTTTGCGAATGCTCCCTATGATGGCTTTTCCCTGTTTGGGAAGTCCATCCGTGAGACTCTAGTCCACAGTGAGAATGAAGGGGAAGACACGGTCTGCCATCAGATTTGCTTCTCCGCCCCTCAGAGATCCTTCTCAAGTAATCAACTAGGGGCCAAGAAGATGTGGTTCCAGAAATTTCAGTTCTCCCGGGACACTCAGGACTCTTCTTCTCCCAGAGGCAGAGGGGGTTATGACAGATGCCGGCCCGTATGCAGAGGGGAATGAAGAACTTTGGGTCTTGAGAACCATTCTCGGACAGATCCGCGCAGGAACCCCAAGGGGTTGCCTAACTGCTCATCTCTGGAGGCAGTCGGGGGCCGTCTTTTGTTACATCCAACAGAGTGGGAGTCCTTTGCAACAGACCGTTGGGTGTTAAAAATCATATCCAGAAGTTATTCCATCCCATTCATGGCACCATCTCGCCAACCAAAATTCCTCCCGGATGTTCCACATGCACAGTGGGAGGAAGCAACACTGGAGATAGAAAAGCTGCTAAGAAAATGAGTCATCCAACCTGTCCCCCCCCCCCCCAGATCAATTCAGATTGGGCATCTATTCTAGGTTCTTTTTAGTGCCAAAGAAAATGGGGGACCTAAGACCCATTCTGAATCTATCCATTCTGAACCTGTCGGTAGCAAAGGAGAAATTCCGGATGGTCAAGCTTCAGTCCATTCTGCCCTAAATGCATTCAGAAGATTGGATGTGCTCGATCGACCTCTAGGATCCATACTATCACATCAAAATGAACAGGCACTCCTGCAGGTTTCTTTGCTTCTGACTGGGGGCCAATCATTATCAGTTCAGGGCACTACCCTTTGGTCTCACCACAGCTCCCAGGGTATTCATCAAAGTCATGGCAGTGGTAGCAGTCCACCTGAGGCTTCAGGGGATCCAAGTCTACCCCTACTTGGACGATTGGCTCCTTGCTGCTCCTACCAGCCGTCTGTTGTGTTAAGCCAGGGATTACTTCATTCTTCTTGCAAACAGACTAGGTATCACGATCAACTTCTCTGGTACCAGTCCAAAGATTAGACTTCATTGGAGCTCGGAGCTCGGCTAGATACTATTCAAATGAGTCTCTCTCACCCCAGAGAGGATAAACAATCTGAAACTTCACGTCTCTTACATTCTGCAATCCTCCACCCCTTCAGCAGCTACAGTTCTACGGGCTCTTGGTTCCATAGCAGCCACCATCAACCTTCTACCCTTCGCCCGCCTTCATATGAAAGTATTCCAGTGACTTTAGCTATTCAGTGGTCCCTTCTGGTATTACCCTTGTCTCATCTGATACGCATTTCACGGGTCTGCAGAGAGTCACTCATATGGTGGATTCTCTCCCCGGATTTTCTCCAAGGATATCACTTTCTTCCATCATTCCCCATGACCATAGTGACCACGGATACCTCCTAGCTTGGGTGGGGGGGACATTGCTTGGGAAGGACAGTCCAAGGCACTTGGTCCCCATTTGAGACCAATTGACATATCAATATCCTGGAGATGAGGGTGGTTCTTCTAGCGTTGCAGGCCCTTCATGCTAATCTTCTTTTGGGGACTATTGCCATCCAGTCAGACATGTCACTAGTCTGGTATATCAACAAACAGGGCGGAACCAGATTGTACTCCCTTTGTTGAGAAGCCATGAGAGTGTGGGAATGGGCAGTTTCCGCCGGCCGCTTTCTGGTGGCAATGCACATTCCGGGACAATCCAACATTTTAACAGACAAGCTCAGCAGGACTATTCTCATGCCTTAAGAGTGGTATCTGAATCCTTCAGTAGTGGAGCAGATCTTCCTCAAGTGGGGCTGGCCTTTCTGCAATCTCTTTGCATCTCCTTCCAACTCTAAATGCAGTGAGTTCTCCCCTCCTCAGGGGGAATTCCCCAGAGAAGCACTGGTTCATGCTTGGCCTCCTGGTCTCCTTTATGTTTATCCTCCTTTACCTCTCATCCCAAAGTTTTTTCATAAAGCTCGCAGGCTGGGGAGCACAGTAATCCTCATTGCCCCATTCTGGCCTCACCAAGTCTGGTTTTCCTCTCTCTTTGGTCTCCCCTAATATTTCCACCATGGATCTTGGATCTGGTTACGGATCTCATTTTACACCCCCCCTCCCCCTGGGGATTCCTCACCCAGACCTGGACAATCTGAAACTTACAGCTTGGCTGCTCCAGTTCCATTAATGATTAGGAGTCCTGGTTTATCCTCTGTAGTCAAAACCATTCTGGCAGTGGCTCATAAGTCTTCTACCAGAAAGATATACTGTAGCAAATGGAAATGCTTCTTGATTTGGGCCTCTCAACGGAACATGGATCCCTTTACGGCTCCAGTTCCAGCTATTCTGGAGTTTCTGTCTGGTACCTTTCCTCAAGGGGCTAGTTATTCTAAGTTCAACTGGCTGCCATCTCTAACTTCCATGTGGGGGAAACATGGCTTCCTTAGCTTTGTCTAGGCTTTGCAAGACTTTCCTTAAAGGAACTTTTATGCTGCAACCTCCAGTGAAAGATCCAACACCTCCTTGGGACATTACCTTTGTCTTACAAGCTTTAGTCTCCCCACCTTTTGAATCAGCGGTGACGGTAGATTTGCAATTTCTTTCTGGGAAAACTGCCTGTTTGGTGGCCATCACTTCGGCCAGGAGGGCATCGGAACTTCAAACCTTGTCCATTAAAGTTCCATATATGGTTTTTCATAAGGACAGGGTTTCACTGCATACCAACCTTTCCTTTTTTCCAAAAGTGGCTTCCGAAAACAGTATTAATCAAACTATCAATCCTCCAGTTTTCTTCCCAAATTTCCAAAACAAGGGCGAATAAAAGTTAAATTTATTGGCATTACATAGGCAGCTGAGGTTTTATTTACACAGAACAAAGTCTTTCTGCAAATCAGATCAACTATTTGTATCTTATTCCAAACCATTTTTAGGTAAACCAGTATCCAAAATCACCATTGCTAGATGGATTTCCCAATGCATCAGCCGGGCATATTATGACAAAGGCATTTCCTGTCCGGTTATGATCAAGGCCCATTTCACTAGCTCTATGACAACTTCAGCGGCCGTCTGAGTGTGCTACTAGATGACATTTGTTCTGCAGCTACTTGGTCCTCATCTCATACCTTCATATGCCATTATAAGTTGGACATTGTATCCAGGAGTACGGCATCATTTGGCTCCAGGGTGCTCCGAAATATCCTTCCATGAGGGCCACCCAGATGTTGGTAGCTGGGGACTGTGTCTCACAGGTTGAAGATCAAATGAAGTAAACTACTTCAGATAAAGAAGTTATGCACTCCCCATAATATTCCATCTGAGTAGTTGTACTTCATTTGTCTTCAACCATCCCTCCCTCTTTCCCCCTGACTTTGTCACTATTGTCCTATTTTGTTATATAGGAGAGGTGCACATTTGTGGCTCTTTTGGTTATTCTTGGTTCAGATTGTGTGAAACTTTAGTGGTAGGCTTATTTGGGTCGGGCTTATGTTTTCTGATTCAGCAAACTCTATCTGAGGAAAGGAAGGAGATGGGGCATTATGGGAAGGGGGGAGCTTGGAGCTCAGATCAGATGCTGGTGATGCAGCCATTTCGGATCCTGTCCAGATCCGAGTACCCACAGGTTGAAAGCAAATGAAGTACAACTATTCTGATGGAATGTTATGGTGAGTACATAACTTTTTTTAGTACATCTAGTCATTCAAATACATCTCAAGATATGGCTTCTCGTTTGCTTAGATGAAAAAGGGGACAGCTGCTGGCGAAAATTTAAGACCATGCAACTGCTTGCATGTACCCTAAAGTGTGCTTTAAATTTGATCCTTTCTACACTAAACTTGCAAGTAAACTCACAAGACCTATACTTAACTATAACATGAACTTTGTATAGATGCTGAAGCATCATGCATACATGCACCTTAATGGTCTCTCTTTCCCTTTTCTACTCTTTCTATATAGCAGAAGCATTGCAGTACATCTCTGATTAACAGTCTTATCTCCTAGTTTTGGGACTGTTGTGCCTAATTTAACTTGCCTGTTAAAACACCGTCTCCCCTGTTATTATAAATCCACTTTTATTTAAGACATAAGGATAACTAAAATGTATTTCCCCAAGCGCTCCACCAAACATATTTGATTGTAAATCATCTCATCCATCTTTACACTTCCAATCCCTCCCCTTTTTTCCATCCAACCTGTCTCTACATCTCTTATCAAAAAAGTACTACTCGTGCTTAAACCATGCTCATCATCTGTAGATGATCTCCTCCAGAATACCTAAAATGTGCTGCTGATGCCATAGCCTGGCCTATCGGTATTCTTATTAACAGATCATAGCAGAATCCTATGATCTTCGTTTTTCTCTGTTGCAGTCATTACATTTGGATAATCTGTTGGCAGGTTGCCCTCAGTCGGCCTGATTAACAGAGTCTTGGGTCCTGCGTCAGTTGCTGTCCCTTCTTCCATGATGTCAGGTCGTCAGGGGTGTAAAACATGCAGCCGATGCCATTACATCAGTCTTTCTTGCTGCGCGGTGCCTGAAGCAGAAGCAGAAGCAGTTCGCAAGTGCCTGTCGGCCGACTCCTGAAATTCTCATTTTTGAGTTTCAGAACCGAAGTCTTCAACTAAAAAGCATAGTACCCCGTTGGGGAAACTTTATCTTGCTCCTTACCGATGTCCATAAAAGTTAATAATTGTATTACTTGTGGGAAGCAAATACCTCATAAGGATTTCCATTTGTACTGTATTCCTTGTCAAGGCCCTGACCATTACCTATCTTGTTGTCGGTTTTGTGCTTTATTTAATCAGCTCACTATCCATCGTCGGTACATTTTTGCTTCTAAATATTTCGGTTCTCGGTTTAATTATCCAGAAATGACGTCAGTTAGCAATCCGACTACCGAAATACTGAAAAAACGCAAAGAAAGACAGAGACTGGCCGTTGAGGTCCAAAATTGCTGATGACGCTTCTCCTAAGCCAGTCGCCAATTCGCCTGTACTCAGTGAGGCGCTTTTGCAGCCCCTGATACCTGCTACTTCTGATTCGCAGGCCTCTACTGAGACCCATTCGGAGTCCGGTATGCCGCAAGATGCTTCACCTATGGAACCCGCGGATGTCTCTACCTTGGATGGGTCAGGAGCCACTGTACAGGCACCGGCTTCTGAGGGTGTATTCAGGCCTGCAGATTTGTATATTAAACCAACACTACCTTCAATATTAAGGCCAAAATCTCACTCCTGTTCAGGCCCCTATGCCTAAAAAACAAATGAACAAAATGGCTGAAGATTTAATTACTTTAATCAGGGGTAGTCAACCCCCCTTCTAAGAGGCCTAGGGCTGAACTTGACTATGAATCTTCTGAACAGGACTCTGTTTCTTCTGAACTCTTCTAATGAACAGGATTTGTCCATACCTACTTATGAGGACTCTGATGCAGAGGATTACATTCCTTCTGCTTCTCCCTCTGAGGACTTTTCTTTTGGGGAAACTTTACATACTTTAAGGGAGCATTTCCACTGGGAAAGTCAGGATTTTTCTGAATCCAGAAAGAGGCTTAGGGATTTTCTTTTTCTTCTTCAGCATAGCCCTTTGGCTATACCTCCTGTACTAGATATTGTTGATGATGTGTTTTCAGAATCCAATATGGCTCCTGATTCTCTGCCTCCGCCCTCTTGTAAGCCAGACATATACTACAGGGTTCCTGACTCCCACAAATTCCTTTCCAAAAATATTATTGCGGACGCAGAAAGCATTTCTCAGGGGCCCAAGGGCTTTAAGGCTTCTGCTAAAAATCCTACTCCTTCTGATAGAGACTCCAGGATGCTGGATAGATGGGGTAAAAAGGTTTATACTTCTGCAACCTTGACAATCAGGGCTTTAAACTGTAAATTCCATATGCTAAAATATCAGCAGCATATCATGGGACTGCTTAAACAGAAAATGATGTTGATTTCTGACTGTGTGGAAAATATTTTTGCATTCAGCTGAACAAGTTGGAAAACATACTTTGCAATGTGGTTTTGATTCTTTGGAAGCCTCTTGCAGGGCTGCTGTTTCTGGGTCTGTGCTTAGAAGGCATGCTTGATTTAAGGAGCAATCTCTGCCTGATCATGTTAAAGCAAAAATGTTGGATGCTCCTTTGCAGCAGGACGGTCTGTTTGGCAATAACGCTGAAGAAGTTCTAAAAAAGATGGAAGATAAAGCTAAATCTATGCAAACTGTGAAAGATTTCTTACAAGTACAACCTCCAAGATTTAGTAGGCACTGGCCTACTAAGAACTGATCCTTTCCAGTTCCTTCCAGAGCCACTCAAGTCAAACCCAGACATTCCAAAAGCACCAGGTTTTAGGCCCAAGGGACTTTCAGAACTAAGCAATAGGGTGCCGCCTCTTCCAAATCTGGAAACAAGACACCTCCCTATGGTAAACAGTCTCAATGACTTTCCTTTAGAATTACCAAGCACTTGCCTTTTAGCCGCCCCTTTGGGGGGAAAACTGACACTTCATGCAAAAAACTGGTAACTTATAACCCAGGACAAATGGGTTTTTAAATATAGTGACCCAGGGATACAGATTTCATTTCCACACGTTGCGAACTCCAAGCGGATGGCCAGACCTGCCCCCAAATCAGTGGGCAGAGGCTCGGAAACGAGTACTTTCCCTCTTAAACATGGGGGCTATTCAGCTAGTACCAGAAGAAGAAAAGGGACAAGGTTTCTATTCTAGACTATTCCTGGTACACAGAAAAGACAAATCATGACGTCCAATTCTGGACCTGTCTACTGTAAACACCTTTCTGGTCATTGCAAAATTCAAGATGCTGACTCTTCACCAGTTACTTCCTATGCTAGGCAAAGATGCCTGGTTGGCACCTCTAGATCTAAAAGAGGCTTACCTGCATATTCCAATCAGGGAATCTTGCAGAAGATACCTCCACTTAAAAGCAGGCTACTTGCATTATCAGTTCTCTGCACTGCCCTTTGGCTTATCTACTGTGCCCAGGGTTTTTACAAAGTGCCTGGTTCCAGTAATTGCATTTTGCAGGCAAAGAAATATTCAAATATATCCATACCTGGATGATTGTCTAATTCAGGCAGAAAACAAGGCCATTCTTCTAAAACATGTAGCGTTTGTAAGAAGGGTTCTAACATGTCTAGGGTATACCATAAACGAAAAGAAATCACAACTAGTACCCTCTCAAAAATTACATTCCTGGGTACAAGCTTGAATACAACTGCCCAGATGGCTTACCTTACGCCAGAAAAGCAAATTCAGTTGGTGACTTACTTCAAACAGGTGGCCACAAAAACCCTATCTGCAAGACAAATACTGCAAGCCTTGGGGTTCATGGCCTCCTGCATTCTTCTACTTCCATATGCAAGACTGCATATGAGGAAACTTCAGTGGTACTTAAAAAAGTGTATGGAATCAACATTGTCACAGCCTGGAAAAAAATGATTCCCTATCATACCCTGCCTGCAACTAGAGTTCCTTTGGTGGGCAGAGGCCTGCCACCAAAACAAGGGACTGCCGTTTACACCACCCCCTGCCGCCCAAACCCTAACTACAGACGCATTAGACTATGCATGGGGGGGCTCATCTGGCAGGGAAGTGCATTCAGGGGAAATGGAGCCCGAATCAAATGCACCTTCTTATCAATCCAAAAGAAATGTTAACTGTACAGAATGCACTGACAGCCTTCAAGGACTACCTTCATCCAGGGCAACTAATGGTAAAGATGGACAACACAGTTATGTGGTACATTAACAAGCAGGAGGGGTACACATTCCTACCCCCTCTGCAGACAAGCCATGGTGTAGTGGAACACGGCCTTGAGCTGTCAAGTACAACTACAAGCTTAGTTCCTGCCAGGAAAGCTGAATATTTTGGCAGACGATCTGAGCAGGAATCTCATGGACCCACACGAATGGAAACTGGAATCACGGATTTTCAACATGTTGACACGCAAATGGGGGAGCTCAGACATAGATCTCTTTGCCTCACCCCAGATCTACCAGTTGGACAAATTTTGCACAAGAACGCCTCACAAAAACACCTGGGAAGTGGATGCTCTGTCCTTCAGCTGGGAAAACCTATCAGTCTATGCCTTTCCCCCTCTGCCTTTGCTCTCCAAAGTTCTACTAAAAGTCAATCGGGACAAACCAAAAATGATTTTGCTTGCTCCAGACTGGCCTCGCCAACACTGGTACCTACTCCTACGCAGTCTGTCACAAATTTCTCCATGGCACCTGCCTCAGACGCCTTCCGTACTGTTTCAGCAGAACCAAATTCTACACCCTCCGCTCCAAACATTGAATCTTGCAGCTTGGCTAATCACTTAAATTCCCCCTTAGCATCCCTCAACAAACCTGTGATGGATGTACTTTTGGAGGCGAGAAGACCTAGTACTGGAAAATCTTATGCTGACAAATGGAAAAGATTCTGTGCATGGAATCAGTCTCAAGGGATGAGCAACAGCAGTGCCCAATTTACCTCAGATTTTGCAATACTCAACTAAGATGCTTCACAAGGGCCTATCTTTTTCTTCCATAAAAATCCACGCCTCAGCCATTTCAGCTCATTACAACACAGAACCCCCCCTCTTCTCTCATCCTCTGCTAAAGCAGTATCTCAGAGGGGCCAAAAACTTAAGGCCACCCAGGAGAGCTCCAACCCCTGCCTGGGACCTTAACTTTGTATTGGAGAAACTCACTCTACCTCCTTTCGAGCCAGCTGCTACTGCAGACTTAAAATTTCTTTCCTGGAAAACAGCCTTCCTTTTAGCAATCACTTCGGCTAGAAGGATTTCTGAATTACAGGCCCTTGTGGCAGTGGAGCCTTTCATCATCTTTCATGTGGACAGGGTGTCACTCAGGACCATCTCATCCTTCATGCCCAAGGCGGTATCCAGTGTGGCTCTTAGTCAGTCCATTCATTTGACAACTTTCTTTCCCAATCCATAGAACAAAGGGGAGCGGATTCTGCATTCATTGGATGTTCACAGACTACTTAGATTTTACTTGGACAGGACTAAATCTTGAAGAAAATCTGAACTGCTGGTAGCATTTGCTGCAGGGGCAGAGGGAAAGGCTGTTTCAAAGCAAACCATTTCCGAATGGATAAGCCATTGTATTAATTTCTGCTATAAGTACCATGGAAAACCTATCCCCCAGGGGATCAGATCCCATTCCACGAGGGATGCATCTACTTCTACAGCCTTTCTCAGAGGTGTTCCTACCAGGGATATTCTAGAAGCTGCTACCTTGAGTTCAGTTCATACTTTCACCAAGCACTATCATTTAGCAATTTTCTCTAAATCTAGAGCTGGATTTGCCACTGCTGTTTTGCAGGGCCTTATAACCAGTCCTAATACTGTATAAATCCATCCTCCCAACCTTAGCTTTGGGAATCTACCCAAATGTAATGATTGCATCAGTGAAACACGAAGAACATAGTACAGTTGTGTACGCTTACCATAAATGTAGATGTTTGAGTGTATTCACTGTTGCAGTCCTGGTTACCCTCCCTCTAGCCCCCTGTTTTTTTTTTTTTTCTTACTATGCCTCTCCTTTATTTTTCTACACTTAAAAGCCTTTTTGGTGTATTTGCTTTTGTTTGAAGGTATATATTTTTGAGTTTAAAATTATTTATATATTTTGCTCCCCATTTGGGGGGCACCTGACATCTGGGGCAAGAAAAACTGATGTAATGGAGTCAGCTGCATGTTTTATACCCCTGGTGACTTGACGTCATGGAAGAAAGGAAAGCAACTGATGCAGGACCCGAAACCGGGCCGACTGATGGCAACCTGCCAGGAGATTGCCCACAGGTAATGACTGCAACAGTGAATACACTTGAACATCTACATTTATGGTAAGTGTACACAACAGTACTTTCCAGACCTATGGAAGAAATCTTACATAATCCCACTGTGTAAAGGTGGCAATTCAGGTGAAGTAACATATTTCCAACTTATTGCCGTACTCTTCCCCCTATCCGAAATTCTTGAAAAATGTATTCCTCATCAACTACAGCAATACCTCCTACATAATAACCTGATCTTCAGTACCCAACATGGCTTCCAGCCTGGCCAAAGTACATCCACAGCCCTATTGTCTTTCACTGATAATGTAAATAAGGCAAGCGACTCTGCCAAACTGGTATCTAAAGCTTTTGATATGGTCTGTCACTCTGGACTTCTCTCTTAACTTCTCCAACCTTGGCATTTCATTTTCTGCTATTAAATGGTTTCACAGCTAGTTCACTAACAGACAGCAGTCAGTAAAATGGCAAGGGCTGTCTCACCACTGCTGCCTAATGCAATAGTTGTCCCACAAGGATCTGTTCTTGGATCTCTACTCTTTAATATATTTGTCAATAACTTGCATACATCCTCTGGACAAGGAACTCTTATTCAATAAGCAGATGACTCCACTCTGCTTCTCTTTACTCTAACACAACTACAGCTAAAGACACAGCATGCGTTTACCTCATTTGAAACATGGCTCACTAAATCTCAACTCTTACTCAACCCAAACAAAACTAAGCTCCTAATTTTCACTCCTAAATCACTCATCCCTGACAAAACACCATTCAAAATATTTTCTTTTTAAATAAAGCTTAAATTGAAATAGTTTCCCAAACCAAATACCTAGGTGTGACTGTTGATGACAAATTAAAGTTTGACCTACATGATAATCTTCGTGTTTCACTGTTGCAGTCATTAGATTTGGGTTATCTGCCTGCAAGTAGCCCTCAGCCAGTCTGAATACCAGCGTCTTTGATTCCTGCGTCGGATGCTGTCTCTTCTTCCATGACGTCGGGTCATCAGGGGGTATAAAACATGCAGCCGACGCCATTACTTCAGTCTTTCTTGCCACGCGGTGCCCGAAGCAGAAGCAGTTCGCAAGTGCTGGTCGGCCGACTCCTGAAATTTTTGTTTTCGAGTTTCAAAACCAAAGTCTTCGAAAAAAGCTAAGTACCTTGTTGGGGATCCTTTTTCTTGCTCTTAACCGTTGTCAGTAAAAGTTAACAATAGTCTTACCTGTGGAAAGCAAATACCCCATAAAGATTTTCATTCGTACTGCATTCCTTGCTTAGGCCCAGACCACGACATCCCTTGCTGTTGGTTTTGTGCCTTATTCAACCCCTGAACTGTTCGTCATCTTTATATTTTCGTAGCAAATAATTTTGGTACTTGGTTTAACTATCCCGATATGGCTTCGGTAAGTCGTCCGACTACCAATATTCTGGGAAAACATAAGGATAAAGACAGACTGCATAGGTCCAAAACTGCAGACGACGCTTCCATTAAGTTAGTCGCCAGTTCGCCGGTACTCAGTAAGCTGCTTTTGTAGCCCCTGATACCCGCTACTTCAGATTCGCAGGCCTCTACTGAGACCCATTCGTATGCCGCGAGATGCTTCTTCGACTATGGAACCTGTGGATGTCTCTACCTTGGATGGGTCCGGAGCCGCTGTGCAGGTACTGGCTTCTGAGGTTGTATTCAGGCCTAAAGATTTGCATTTTAAACAGACGCCATCTTCTTCTTCAAGGCCTAAAACTCGACCCATGCCTAGAAAACAGACGTTCAAACCGCATGGTCAGGCCCATATGCCTAAAAAAAAAATGCTTAGGATGGCTGAAGACCTTATTACTTTAATTAGGGGAAGCCAGCCTTCCCCCTCTAAGAGACCTAGTACTTCTGATTCTTCTGCTCAGGATTCTGAAATTTCTGTTTCTTCTGATTACCAGGAATTTCCCTTATCTACCTATGACGATTCTGATGCAGAGGATTCCATTCCCTCTGCTTCCCCTCCAGAAGATTTTTCTTTTGGTGAAACCTTGCACACTCTTAGGGAGCATTTCTGCTGGAAAAGCCAGGATTACTCTGACTCCAAAAAGAAGCTTAGGGAATTCTTATTCCTTCCTCAACACAGGCCTTTAGCTATCCCTCCTGTTCTGGGCATTGTAGATGATGCCTTCTTGAAATCTAGCCTGACCCCAGATACTTTACCTCCAGCTCCCAGAAAACATGACTGGTATTAGAGTACCTGCCTCTCATAAGTTCCTCTTCAAGAATCCTACTGTGGATCCAGCGACCATTTCCCCAAGGACCAAAGGGCATTAAGGCTACTGCTGCCTAAAACCCTACCCCCTCTGATAGAGATTCCAGGGCTTTGGACAGATGGGGGTAAGAAGGTATACACTTCTGCTACTTTGGCCATTAGGGCCTTAAATTGCCAGTTTCATGTGTTAAAGTAGCAGCAGCATATTATGGGATTACTTAAACAGAAAATAATGTTGATTTCTGACTGTGCTGAACATAAAGAATTACAGGATTTAATGCATTCTGCTGAACAAGTTGGTAAACATACTTTGTGGTTTTGATTCTTTAGAAGCATCTTGCAGGGCTGCTGTCATTCGGTCTGTACTTAGAAGGCATGCTTGGCTTAAGGAGCAAAACTTGCCAGATCATGTTAAAGCTAAATTACTGGGTGCTCCCTTAAACCAAGACTGCCTGTTTGGCAACAAAGCAGAAAATCTTAAAAAGATGGAGGAAAAAGCTAAATCTATGCAAACTGTTAAAGATTTCCTGCAAGTACAGCCTCCCAGATTTAGTAGGCATTGGCCTTCTAAGAATTGGTCCTTTCCAGTCTCTTCCAGGCCTTCTCAGTCCAAACCCAGGAACAGCAGATCTCCTAGGTTACAGTGTCGGGCTACACACAGGCCTAAGCAATGGTGGGCTCCCACTTCCAAAAGCTGGAAGTAGTAAGACAAATGGGTTTTAAATATAGATCTGAAGTAGGATGTTCATTTGTCAGCAACCTGTGGGTTACGGATCCGATATCGGATACGAGCCGGCAACTTGTTTCAAGCTAATGGATCCGAGCTCCTAGCTCCTCCCTTCACCCATAATCCCCTGCTAACCCTCCATGACCCCAGATCTAGTTTGCCGCGCTTGTGGATGGCTGGATCCTTGTTGAGCTCGTCAGATAAGTGAAGAAAAGTTACTTTTTCTAAGTACTTCTTGTAAAGAATTTCTTTTTTAGTTAAAATTAATCCTTTTAAAGTATGTCGGTGTTAGGTTCCTTATTTTTTAATTGGTTACCCTCCCTTCGCTGGTCGCTAGTGTGTGAGTGTGTGTTGCGTTTCTTTTGGGGCCTGTGTGTGTGTGTGTAGTTGCTTTTCTTTTTCTTAAAAAAAAAAAAAGGAATGGCTGAGGCCCCAAAAGCCATATTTTCTAAATGTACCGAGTGTGGCCATAAGCTCTCCCCGGCTGATGGCCACACTTGGTGCGTTCGGTGCCTTAGGGTTGAACACCTCACCTCGGGCTGTACCATCTGTGCAGAGTTCAACCCCAGGGCACTGAAAGAGCGGAGGTCGAAGCTGGTCCTGGCAGGACTTTTACCCCCGGATTCAGCTTCGGCCTCCGCTACCTCTGCTGCTCCCGTGGCTCCACCACAGCCTGTGATCGCTGCCACTCCTGCCCCCCTGCCTCCGTCCGGGACTCAAACTCCCGCTAAAGTGTCGGAGGACAGGGAGGCCAGGAGGGAGAAACGGAGGGAGAATCACCACAAGCGGCGGGCCGAGACCTCCGTTTCGGCCCCGCCAGCTAAGCGAGCTTCTCCCTCCACTGCTTCTAGGTCTCCTCCTCCTCGGCTCCGATCCCCTTGTTTCTCCCCGGGGCCCGAGGAGGAGGAGACCTGATCTCCGTCGAGATCATCGAGGCGGCATTCCAGGCCTGCCTTGGTGGCCTCCTCGAGATCTACCTTCAGTTTATCCGATGCAGACTTGGACCGGATGATGCGAAGATTCATCCAGGCCCAGCTGCAGATGGGAGTGCTCTTGCCTCCCCCCCCCCCCCCAGGGGGGGAGCTCGACACCTTTTTTCCACCCAATTGCTCCTTCTCCGACCCGCTACCCAGGTTCGGAGCGCTCTGAGCCGAGCAGCCTTGGAGCCGGGGGTGGGTCGGCGCCGACAGTACTTGGTACTTCGGATCCGACCCTGCCCTCGAGCCTGTCGGATCCGACCTCTCGGAGCCGTGGTCCGAGCATCGGATCCGGGGGATTCAGTGTGCCTTCGGCTCCGTCCAGGTCGGAGCACACTGGTCCCTCGGATCCGACGGTCTCGGTGCCGGCTCCGATCCCTTCATCGGATCCGACTTTTGGATCCATTGGAGAGTGGCTCTCCCTCGGCCTTCGATGTTGTGGAGAGGGCTCTGTTGAGAGCATCCGGACCCCCGGTCCTTGCATCGACTCCTCCCTGCACTCCCTCTCTGCTGGGCCAGGCTTCCATCACCCGGCCAAAGGAACAGCCTGCTTCGATGTCACAGATAGTTCCATTGGAACAAGATGTTGCTGGCGAGGCCTCCTCGGACAGTCCCCCCGAGGAAGCTCCCCGCAAGCATAAGTGCAAAAGGAGGCACGTGGACTCCCCTGAGTCCTTAACCGAGGACACGGACTTGGAGGAAGTGGAAGGCTCCCCAAGATCGCCCCCTGAGGATGTCTCCTTTGGAGACATCATGGAGATGCTGAGAATCAGAGGTGGGTGGTCTGCCCCTAAGTCTTCCTCTGACGAGTCCGTGTTTCTGGAGGCATTTGAGGCAGGCCCGTCTACCTCTTGGGTGTCCCCTCCAGCCGACCCCCTGGTGGACCTCATTAGCACCAGAGTGTGGAAGGATCCGGACACAGTGGAGCCAATACCGAAGCGACTGGCTAGGATTCTTAGCCCCCCCCTCAGACCGATCACATTGGAGTAAGGGGCCCCCCGTAGATGCCATGTTGATGGCGGCAGCCACAAAGAGGGAATTGGCTCAGGAGAGTCCCTCAGTCCATCCACCGAGCAAAGAGTCCCGTTTGATGGATCGCTTAGGGAAGCGAGTCTTTAGTTCAGCGACCTTCTCAGTAAGGTCTATGAACTATATGGCACATGTCATCAGGATGCAGCGGGATCTTATCAAAGAATACGCTGCATCCCCTCCTGAGTCCATGTCGGAGGAGGACAAACAATTGTACTCCACCCGAATGGCCACTCTGAGATCGATTTCAAACACCTCTATGTGGCTGTTGTCCCACGCCACAGAGGGAGCCGTTAGGGCTAGCGGAGCAGGCCTAGTCATGAGACGTCAGGCCTGGCTCCATCATTGCGACTTACGGAGCCCTTTAAAGTATCCTTCGCGAACGCCCCTTTTGATGGTTCTGCCCTATTTGGCAAAACAGTTCGCGAGACACTTGCCCAGAGCGAGAAGGACGGGAAGACGTCTGCCGTAGGAGTCCGCTTCTCTGCTCCCCAGCAGTCCTTTTCGAGGAACCAAAAGGGTCAGAAGAAGATGTGGTTCCGGAAATCACAACATTCCCAACCAGCTCCGGACAACCAGTTCTACCATGGCAGAGGTGGACAGGGAGGACGTCGCCCCAGGGGCAGAGGGGCTCCAAGAAACTTTGGGTCCAGAGAACCTTTCTCTGAGCGGCCCGCGCAGCAGCCCTGAGGGGTTGCCCGACTGCTCCACTCTGGAGGCAGTTGGGGGGGCGTTTTTCGGAACACCTAGCGGCATGGGAGTCCATCACAACAGACCGTTGGGTGCTTCGCATCATATCCAGAGGGTACAAAATACCAATACTTCATATCCCCCAATCCAAGAACCTCCCTGATGTACCACCCGATCAGAGGGAGGCCGCAGCCGCAGAAATACAGCAGCTGCTAAGAAAAAGAGCCATCCAGCCCATCCCCCAAGACCAGCTCGGATTAGGGTTCTACTCCAGGTTCTTTTTGGTGCCAAAAAAGAAGGGGGACTTGAGACCCATCCTAGACCTTTCCCGCTTGAACCTGTCAGTAACCAAGGAAAAATTCCGAATGGTCACTCTTCAATCTATCCTCCCCCTTTTGAGGGAAAACTATTGGATGTGCTCTATAGACCTCAAGGATGCGTACTACCACATCTTAATGGACAAACGATCCAGGAGGTTCCTTCGCTTCCGGCTGGGGGCCAGTCACTACCAGTTCAGGGTCCTTCCCTTTGGCCTCACCACAGCCCCCAGGGTGTTCACCAAAGTGTTAGCAGTGATTGCGGCCCACCTGAGACTCCAGGGAATTCAGGTCTTTCCGTACCTGGACGACTGGCTCCTGACTGCACCAACAAAGCATCTACTTTGCTCGGTCAGAGACTTCTTTCTCCATCTAGCCCCACAACTAGGCATTACTATCAATGTCGGCAAATCTCTACTGGCTCCGACGCAGGTCATAGATTTCATAGGTGCCAGAATAGACACCAGAGATTTGCGAGCCTTCCTAACTTCCGAGAGAATCAGGAACCTAAAACTTCATGTGCGGGCTATCCTTCATTCAGAGGCTTCACCAGCGGAATTGGTCCTGAGGGCACTAGGCTCCATGGCGGCAGCGATTACACTCCTTCCATGCGCCCGTTTGAACATGCGAGTACTGCAATGGACTCTGTTAGTGCAATGGTCCTTCCTATCCCTTCCTCTCCACCATCCCATTGCTATCAGCAAGGCTTGCAGGAGGGCGCTACTATGGTGGCTCCAAACATCGCACCTCTTCCCCTATCGCTACGGTGACCACGGACGCTTCCCGCCTCGGGTGGGGGGGGGGCATTATTCAGGCAGGACAGTCCAAGGCACGTGGAACGATACAGAGACCTCCCTGCATATCAACGTTCTGGAGATGAGCAGTGCTGTTGGAGTTGCAAGCACTTCAGAGCTTCCTCCCCGCAGGAATGATTGCAATTCAGTCGGACAACATGTCGGTGGTCTGGTATATCAACAAACATGGGGGAACCAAATCTTACCCTCTATGCCGCGAAGCCATGAGAGTGTGGGAATGGGCGATCTCCACCAACCGCTTTCTGATTGCAACGCAGATTCCGGGAAGGACCAACATCCTAGCGGACAAGCTCAGCCGCATCCTTCTTACCCCGTACGAGTGGTCTGTCAATCCTCTAGTAGCAAAGCAGATATTCGCAACATGAGGGCAACCCTGCTGCGATCTTTTTGCATCTCCATCAAACACCAAATGCGACAATTTCTTTGCTCTAATCCCCCCTCCAGGGGAAACTCCAAGAGACGCTCTGGTGCATGCTTGGCCACCCGGTCTACTCTATGCCTATCCTCCTCTGCCAATGATGATACAACTCTTACAGAAAGCCTCGCGGTTGGGGAGCAAGATGCTTCTCATTGCCCCATTCTGGCCTCGACAAATTTGGTTCCCTTACCTGTGGTCTCACCTTGTGAATCACCCTTGGATTCTAGATCCCATTCCGGATCTCATCTCCCATCCGTTGGACTTGCCAACTCAAAACCTGGACAATCTGAAACTGACAGCTTGGTTGCTCCAGTTCCACTCCTAGTTAGGACTCCCGGTATCTCTTCACCAGTCAAAGCCATCCTCGTGACAGCGCATAAGCCCTCCACCAGGAAAGTGTATCACAGTAAATGGAAACGTTTTCCCATCTGGGCGGAGCACCACGATCTAGATCCCTTTACGGCTCCTCTTCCATCCATATTAGACTTCCTAACTGAACTCTTTCAGGAAGGCGCTAGTTGTTCAACTGTCAAAGTGCAATTGGCAGCCATATCTCATGACCATGTGGGACATGATACAGGGGCCTTGATGTCGGCCAAATTGTGTAAAATCTTTCTCAAGGGTACCTTTTTACTTAGACCCCCTGTAAAAGAAGCCGTACCCCCCTGGGATCTTAGATTAGTTCTTCAAACCTTGACTGCTCCACCCTTTGAACCCGCTGCTTCAGTGGATCTCAAATTCTTGTCATGGAAAACAGCATTCCTTGTAGCCATTACTTCAGCGAAAAGAGTGTCGGAGCTTCAGGCTCTTTCTGTGAAGCCTCCATACCTGATATTTCACCCAGATAGAGTGTACCTCAGGATCAATCCCTCCTTTCTTCCCAAGATAGCATCAGAAACCAACATAAATCAATCCATAAATTTACCGGTTTTCTTCCCTAAATATCAAAATAAGGGAGAGTACAAGCTGCACTCATTGGATGTTCATAGGCAGCTTCGTTTTTATACTCATAGGACAGCTGGCCATAGACAATCTGACCAGCTGTTCATTTCCTTTGCCAAATTTAACTTGGGGAAAGCTATCTTTAAAGTATCTTTATCTCGCTGGATTTCCCAAAGTATCCTACTGGCTTATCAAGCCTCGGGTAGACCCGCACCAGAAGGAGTTCATGCTCATTCCACCCGCTCCATTTCTACTTCTGCGGCCTTCAAGTCTAGAGTTCCATTGGATGATATTTGTTCTGCAGCCACTTGGGCTTCATCTCATACCTTTATCAACCACTACAAGCTAGACCTGCTTTCTAGAGGGAGAGCATCCTTTGGCTCTGCGGTGCTTCGTAATATCCTTCCATGATGGCCACCCAAGGTGCAGGTAGCTGGGGACTCGCAGGTTGCTGACAAATGAACATCCTACTTCAGATTTAGAAGTTATGTACTCACCATAACGTTCCATCTGAGTAGGTAGTTCATTTGTCTGCAACCATCCCCCCCTCCTTCCCCCTGACCTTCTTCAGATCTACTAGTTGTTAGATATCCTTTGTTGGATATATATTGAGAGGCAAACTCGATCTGAGGTCATGGAGGGTTAGCAGGGGATTATGGGTGAAGGGAGGAGCTAGGAGCTCTGATCCATTAGCTTGAAACAAGTTGCAGGCTCGGATCAGATATCGGATCCGTAACCCACAGGTTGCAGACAAATGAACTACCTACTCAGATGGAACGTTATGGTGAGTACATAACTTCTAATTTTCCAAAGATACAGATTCCACTTCCACACCTTAGCAACCCCAAATGGTTGGTCAGACCTACCCCCAAATCAGTGGGCAGAGGCTCAACAGCAGGTTCTCTCTCTTGAGTATCAGGGCTGTTCAACCTGTTCCAGCAGAAGAAAGGGGACAAGGTTTTTGCTCAAGACTTTTCCTGGTACCCAGAAAAGACAGCATCCTGGACCTCTCTATTCTAAACACCTTTTTGGTAATCCCAAAATTCAAAATGTTAACACTTCAACAGCTGCTTCCTATGGTAGGCAAAGACTTAAGGAAGCTTACCTGCACATTCCAATAAGGGAATCTTGCAGGAAAATACCAATGCTTCAGAGCAGGTTCCATGCACTATCAGTTCTCTGCACTTCCCTTTGGCTTATCTACTGCTCCCAGGGTATTCACAAAGTGTCTAGCTCCAGCCATTGGATTTTGCAGACAGATAAATATTCAAATATACCCATACTTGGACGATTGCCTGATTCAGGCAGAAAGCCAGGACATGCTGTTAAAACATCTGGCATTTGTAAAGAAACTTATAATCTCGCTGGGGTACACCATAAACGAAAATAAATCTCATCTAGTACCCTGCCAACGGATTGTATTCCTGGGAGCAAGCTTGAACACAACTTCCCAGATGGCGTACCTCACGCCAGAGAAACAAGTTTGACGGCCTACTTCAAAGTACTGGCCACAAGACCCAGTTATCTGCAAGGAAAATCTGCAAGTTCTGGGGTTCATGGCTTCTTGCATTCTACCAATTCCATATGCAAGACTGCATATGAGGAAACTACAATGGTATCTAAAAAGCCTATGGTGTCGACATTCTCAGGACCTGGAATCCATGATTCCCATCATTCCTTGTATAAAGACAGAGTTCCTTTGATGGGCAGAGGCCTGCCACCTCAACAAGGGGATCCCTTTCAGTCTACTCCCTGCCACCCTAACTACAGACGCATCAGACTACGCATGGGGAGCTCACTTGGCAGGGCAGTGCATTCAGGGCAAATGGAACCAGAGTCAGGTGCACCTGCATATCAACCAAAAAGAAGTGTTAGCTGTACAGAATTCCCTGACAGTCTTCAAGGACCACATCCTTCCAGGACAATTATTGGTAAAGATAGACAACACCACAGTTATGTGTAACATAAACAAGCAGGGGGGAACCTCTATGCAGACTAGCCATGGCTCAGTGGAACACAGCCTTGAGCTACCAAGTGCACCTACAAGCTCAGTTCCTGCCAGGCAAGCTAAATTCACTGGCAGACGCCCTAAGTAGAAATCTCATGGACCCACGTGAATGGAAACTGGAACCAAAAATACTCCAGAGATGGCCCTGTTTGCCTCCCCCCAGAACTACCAATTGGACAAATTCTGCACAAGGACTCCACACAGCCAAGCTTGGAAAGTGGATGCCCTGTCCTTCACCTGGGAAAGCATCTCTGTTTATGCCTTTCCCCCCTCTACCTCTCCTCTCGAAGGTTCTGCTAAAGATCAAACAGGACAAACCAAGGACAATTCTTATTGCATCAGACTGACCTCGCCAGCACTGGTATCCTCTCTTGTGTAGCATGATACTGCTGGATCCATGGCACCTACCTCAGACACCCTCCCTGCTGTCCCAGCAGGCGAGCCAGATTCTGCACCCCCCAGCTTCAAATCCTGAGCCTTGCGGCCTGGCTAATTCCTTGAACTCTCCAAATAGCATACCTCAGTAGGCAGGTGCTAGAGGTCATTCTGGAAGCAAGAAGACCTAGTACTAGAAAATCCTATGTTGAAAAGTGGAAAAAATACTGTTCCTGGATCCAGACCCAGGGTATGGGCACTATGGTGCCCAGTTTACCTCATATTCTTCAGTACTTGACAGAAATGCTCCACAAGGGCCTATCCTTCTCGTCAGTTAAAATTCATGCCTCTGCAATTTCAGCACATTATAATACTGAACCACCCCGCTTCTCTCACCCCCTGTTAAAGCAATTCCTCATAGGGGCTAAAAATTTAAGACCCCCCCAGGCGAGCCCCTATTCCAGCCTGGGATCTTAACTTTGTATTGGAAAAGCTCACTCTCCCTCCATTTGAACCAGCTGCAACTGCAGAGTTGAAATTCCTTTCTTGGAAAACAGCTTTCCTTCTAGCCATCACTTTAGCAAGAAGAGTGTCTGAAGTACAGGCCCTCATGGCAGTGGAGCCCTTCATTGTCTTCCGTGCAGACAGGGTTTCCCTCAGGGCCAATCCTTCCTTTTATGCCGAGGGTGGTGTCTAGTGTGGCCCTGAATCAGTCCATTCATTTGCCTACTTTTTTCCCTAATCCACAAAACAAAGGAGAACAAATTCTGTACTCTTTGGATGTGGACAAACAACTTAGATTTTATTTGGACAGGACTAAGCCTCTCAGAAAATCTGAACAGCTGCTGGTTGGCTTTGTTGCAGGGGCAGAGGGGGAAGGCCATTTTAAAGCAAACCATTTCAAAATGGATAGCCCATTGCATTCATTTCTGTTATAAGCACCATGGAAAACCTACCCCACAAAAGATAAGATCGCATTCCACCAGGGCTGCATCTACCTCTACAGCCTTTCTCAGAGGAGTCCCTACCAGGGACATCCTAGAAGCTGCTACCTGGAGCTCTGTTCATACCTTCACCAAGCATTACCACATGCGTATTTTTTCTAAATCCAGAGCTGGTTTTGCCACTGCAGTATTGCAGGGCATAATAGCTGGTCCTAATGCACTCTAACTTCCTCCTCCCTTCCTTAGCTTTGGGAATCTACTCAAATGTAATGACTGCAACAGTGAAACACAAAGAACATAGTACAGTTATGTACACTTACCATAAATGTAGATGTTAGAGTGTATTCACTGTTGCAGTCCTGGTTACCCTCCCTCCGGCTTCCTGACTTCTCTTGGCTCTGCCTTTCCTTCTTGTTTGGTGTATTTGAGCTTTCTGGTGTATTTGCTTTTTGTTGGAGGTGTAACATAACATATAATTGCTTCCCATTATGGGGCCACCTGACATCTGGGGCAAGAAAAACTGATGTAATGGCATTGGCTGCACGTATTATACCCCTGACGACCTAACGTCATGGAAGAAGAGAGAGCATCCAACGCAGGAATCCAAGACTCTGGTATTCAGACCGGCTGAGGGCTTCCTGCAGGCAGATAACCCAAATGTAATGACTGCAACAGTGAATACACTCTAACATCTACATTTATGGTAAGTGTACACAACTTTACTTTCAAAGCAGCATGAAGAAAATGCACCAGAAGCTAGGCTTATTGTGTAGGAATAAGCATTTTCTGAATACCCCTTCTAAAATAATGCTAGCCAAATCGTACCTCCTACCCTCTCTACTTTATGGAGCCCCAATTCTGAGCAACCTACAAACCTCCCTAGAAGCCAAGTTAGAAAGCTGCTATAACAAAATTGCAAAGTTCACATTGAATGCTAAACACTCAGTGCACCACAATAATACTCTACAGTCCATCAACTGGCTTGAACTTCCCAACCTTTTCTCTTATATCCAACTAATAACCGCACACATTATTCACAAGCCTTTACACTGTCCAGCCATCAGTGATTTACTTAACCTGCACATCCCAAACAGAAATATGAGGTTCAGAAGCAAACAGGTCCTCACCATTTCCAAACCTTCCACTTCTTCCAGCCAAAGTCTCTACTCCTACTCCTTTGCTAAAGCTTGGAACTTCCTACCACTTAACATCAGAACAGTAACTAATCTTTCTTCCTTTAAATCCTCCCTAAAAGAATACTTACAAATCCTTGATATGTTCCTGTTCCCATCCCGGATGAAACTGTGTTTGTACTCTCTGTACTCTCTCTCTCATTGGTAGCTCTCCGCTCTTTCATTCACAACTCCTGTCTCTCTCTGCTCTTCTGACTCCTCCTCCTTCTTACTGATCTGCCCTTTCTCCTATGTGCACATCTTTGCAACTTATAAAATTTTAGCTCTGTGTCTTCCCTCCCTGCTCGAAGTATGTATCTTCTTGCCTCCTGACCTCTTTATTCTATTGTCCTTTTTAATGTACTTGACATTTACCCAATTAACTTCAAAGCACAAAACAATATCTTTTCCCTTGAACCCCTTCTCACATAGGTTCATAGGTAGGTACTAGGCTATCGGCCCTAGGGTCCATACAAGCCTAGCCAAAAAATGTACCCTGGCTTTCGCTACCCAAGAAATTTATTTTCCTGTGCCTCTGTCGAGCAGAGCCACAGAAGTGATCCCCGGGGTGAATTTCCCATTTCCCATCCAATCATCAAGATTTTTCTTGAGTGCTAATGAGGAGCTCTGTTTGATATAGATAGGTAGTCTGTTCCAGAGTATGGGAAGTCTCTGGGACAGGAATCTATCCCTCCAGCATGTTCTGTTTATTGTGATGACAAGGTTTAGGTCCCTAGAGCGTGTAGCTCAGAGGGTTGGGATTTCTTTAAGTGCAGCATGTCCAACAGCTCTGGGTTTGACATAGTTTTGTATGTTAGGCAGAGATTGCCCCTGAGCAGGCGATATGCGATGGAGTAAAGCTGTAGTTTTTTGAAACTGTCTGCATAGGGCATCTGTTTGAGGCCAGTAATCCTCTTTGTGAGGTATTTCTTACTGTAACTGTTTTACTGTACTGTATTGCCTTCCTCTTAAGTTTTACTGTAACTGTTATTACATATGTGTACCTTATGATCTGATGTTGTCATTTTTCAATGTATGGGTTCAGATCTGATCCCTCAGATCCGACTCTGCCATTGCAAAAACTCTTGGCAACCAGAAATCTTTTGAGCGCTTCTCTTAAACACACTGCACCAATCCCAAGTACCTCAGATCTCGTTTGCCACTTGAAAGCATGGAGCCAGCTTCTTTTGAGCAGCTAAGTGTTATTTTTTCAAATAATTAAAATCTTTCATTCTAATTTTTCTTTCTAAATATATAGACTTCTAATTTCTTATAAATTTACTTCAGATTTGTTTTTATATATCGCTAGTCCCTTACCCTCCTCTTTTTTTGTACTGTTGTACTCCTCCATATACTATAGTTTGTATATTTTTACTCTAATGTTCTACATTTACTGTAGTTCTCAAATACCATTTTTGGTATTTCTTCCTTTCCACTATCCTTTCCCTTGTTTAAATTCTGGTAGCGTGTGTTATAGCATAAGATATAAATTTTCTTTACTATGGCTGATAAAGATAAAGGCCTAGCTAGGTTTAGGAAATGTGAAAAGTGTGGAAAAAAAATTCTGTTTTTGTATGCCCACACACTGCGTGCGTGTGTGTGTGTGTGCGTGTGTGTGTGCGTGCGTGTGTGTGTGCGTGTGTGTGTGCGTGTGTGTGTGTGTGTGTGTGTGTGTGTACTGTTTTGGTTTCAGTCCACCTGCAGGAAAACTGTGTGATGTGTCATGCTTTCAACCCAGGAGCTATAGTTGAACGTAAGAACAAGTTGATTGTCAGGCAATTATTTCCCTCTTCCTTTAGTGAGGCATTATCTGGAGCCCCTCCCCCCACAAGTACTTCAGCATTTTCTAGATATTCAGACAAATCTAAGAAGAAACATTTAGTGGATCTGACAGCTTCCTCGGATCCTAAAAGAAAAAAGAGCTTAAGTCATCTGATTCAACTTCAACCTCAGATCCTAAATTGAGGAAGAAAGACTCACTGAATTCAACCTCATCGAATCCAAAACCTAAAATGGCCAAAGATGCATCAGATTAGAGTACTTCAGATCTGACACAGAAAGATGACTCGACACCCGACATTCCCTGTCTCCGAAGAACCAGATACTGTCCATCAGGGGACCCAGTCCCCCCCCCCTTTTTTTTAGACCAAAGTTTCCACTTGCTCTACCATGAGCCTTATGGATGGAGGCATGGAGAGGTTAGTGAGAAAGATACTCTCAGCGCAGAGCATGACAAGCATCCTGTTAGCTCCGTACCCCTCTGTGTCAGGAGATCCAACCTTCCACTACACAAGTTCCTCCTCCAGCCCTCCTCTTGGTTTTGGAGTTTTCGGATCAGAGTCTCCCAGGTCTGCCAGCATCGGATCCAAGGATTGCTTTATCCTCGGATCCAAAGCACGCTATGACCTCTTTGTTTCCATCATTTCCATAGAACTCTCGGAGCTGGGGCTACTGTGTCGGGTCCGGAGTGTCACAGTCGAAAATGAAGTTTTTTGAGCTGTCTCTGCAACTCGGGGCCTCAGCATGTGTTAGTACACCTCCGACTTTGGCTTTGGGGGAGTTTTCTCAGAGCAAGAGGAGACTACAATCTGAAGGCTTCCCCTTACGGATCTGGAGTCCACTTCTTCTCTGGGAGGATCTGCCTTTGAGCCCATGGAGGGAGCCTAGTCTGCTGCCATGCCAAAGACGGTTCCTTCCCCTCAGATCCTGTGTCTTCATGCTTGCCATCTTTTTGTCCGGAGTGTCAGAGCTGGTACTGAAACCCCAAGCTTCCCAGCAGGGTGTTCCCCACTCTTTTTTTATACCTCCCTAGAGCATCCCACTGAGCAGGTCCCTAAGAAGGGAATGTGCAGCAGGAAACACTTAAATGCCCCTGAGAAGTCAATCACAGAAGATGCGGACTTTGATGAAGGTGAAGAGACCCCACGGTCACCTCCTGAAGATGTCCAGTTTGGAGACATCCTTGAAATTCTGAAATAGAGAGGTGGCTGGAAGTCCAGCAAACCTTCACCTGAGAAGTCTGTATTCCTACAGGTATTCAGTACCGGCTCATCTACCTCCTGGGTAACTCCTCTGCCCGCTGATGGCCTCCTAGATTTGATCTCTTGGCAGGTGTGGAAGGCCCCAGACATCACTGAGCCAATCCCCTGGAGACAGGATAAAATTTTGACAACACCAGAAGACAGGCAGTTTTTGGACAAAAGGTATGCCTGTAGATGCCATGGTTCTGGTGGCGGGGAACTCTTCGAAGAAAGTCCATCCACTGAACAAGGAGTCTCTGGCGATGGACAGGTTTGGGAAGTGTGTATATGCTTCAGCGACCTTCGCCTTAAGGTCTCTGAACTAAATGGCACATTTCACCAGGTTACAAAGAGACCTAATTAAGGAACTCTCTGATACCCTTTCAGTATCTGTTTCCGATTGGGTACAAGTGTCTGCTACCTCTCAGTTGGCTACCCTGCAATCAATATCCAGTTTCTGCATGAGGCTAATTTTGCATGCAGCAGAAGGAACCTCAAGGGCAGTGGGTTTCAACATTTCCATAAGGAGGCATACCTGGATGCACTTATGTGATTTTGAGGATCCCTTTCAAGTCTTGTCAATGCACCCTTTAATGGAACATCTTTGTTTGGCCCCAAAGTTAAAGGCACTTTATCCAGTTGTGAAAAGGACAGAAAGACCCTGTCTGCCACGGACGTATGTTTTTCCACGCCTCAAATATTCTTCTTCAGAAATCAACGAGGTCCTGGAAAAATGTGGTTCAAGAAGTCCCAGAGTCCTTTCCAGGACACACATGGAGGAGGTTCCCCCCAGGGTAGAGGGGGATCTCTAATGGTAGATGCCACCCTTGTGGCAGAGGTGGCCTGCAAAACCAATGGTCCAGAGATTCTTTTTGCGATAGACCCTTCCAGCACTCCTGAAAGGAAGCCTGATTGTCCTCCTGTGGAGACAATTGGAGTAATTTATCATTGCACCATAGAGCCTGGCTAGCGATAAACAGATACATGGGTGTAGAGGATCATTTCCAGAGGTTAAATAATACCCTTTTCCCTTTCACCTCCAACCTAAAGAAAAATCCCAGATTTCAAATGCAAAAGCTGCTAGAGAAAGAGTCCCCCATGAGGTCCCACTAGACCAGATAGAATCTGGAACTTAAGATTCTTTTCAGTGCCAAAGAAAACGAGGGACTGGAGGCCAGTATTGGATCTCATGACATTGAACAAATCAGTTTGCACCAGGTTTCAGATGATCACTGTTCAGTCTGTACTCCCATTTCTGGGAAAGGACTATTGGATGTGCTCAACAGACCTTCAGGATACATAATATCACATAAAATGTACAGATGGTTCAGAAGGTACTTACACTTCTGGCTGGGAAGCAGTCATTCCCAGTTCAGAGCTCTGCCTTTTGGTCTCACCACAGCACCCAGGGTGTTCAAATGCATGGCAGTACTAGCAGCTCACCTGAGACCGCAAGGATTCAGGGGGTTTTCATATTTAGACAACTGGCTCATTACCACCCCTACCAAGCATCAAGTAATAGAGGCAAGAGATAATGATGTTCAGACTTGCTTTCATCTAGGGAATCACCATAAACTATGAAAAGTCTCATTTGGAATCTACTGAAAATTTGGAATTTATAGGAGCACTTTTCAGCACAAAGTCAACGATAGCCTCAATGCCTCCTCTGAGTTCAGACCTTCAGAACACAAGTCAGAAAGATAATCTGCAGTACCAAGGTTTCAGCCGCTTAATCCTTCCGGCTCTAGGATCAATGGCAGCAGCCATAACTCTGGTATCTTTAGCAAGATTTTACATGAGGATTCTACAGTGGATGCTAGCCATGCCATGGCAGTACTTTATAAGTCTATGTCAACCCTGATGCATATTACTCAGATTTGCAAGAGAGATCTCAGGTGGTGTATTCAGTCAGAGCAGGTTCTACAAGGCCATCTATTCATTCCCCTTCAGTCCAAAGCCATACTGTCTACGGATGCTTCCCAGTTAGGTGGGGGTCATTACCTGGGAAAACAGTCCAAGGCACTTTGGACCCTGAAGAGATCAATTTGCATGTCAGTGTCCTAGAGATGAGAGTAGTCCTTTTAGTGTTGCAGGCCTTTCAAAAAGCTCTCCCCTTGGGTACAGTTGCAATTCAAACATAAAACATATCAGTAGTTTGGTACATCAACAAACAAGGAGGGACCAGATCTTGCCCCTTGTGTCAAGAAGCAGTCAGAGTATGGCAATGGGTGATCTCATCCATCTGCCTTCATAATTCCGAAGAAATCCTTTGTGATGGACAAGCTGAGCAGATGCATTCTTCTACCTCAAGAATGGTCTCTCAACAAGAATGTGGTGAAAATGATTTTTCGTCAGTGAGGCCAGCCTTGCTGCGATCATTTCGCTTTTCCCCTAAACAGCAAATGCAGCATTTACTTTGCCTCGATTCCCCCATAGGGGAGCCACCGAGGGATGGTCCCAGCCTGTTTTATGCCTACTCACCAGTCCCATTAATTTCCAAGTTCTTGCAGAACACTGCCATGTTGAAGAGCAAAGTTATCCTCCTTGCACCTTTTTGACCTGGACAGATTTGGTTCCCATTCCTTTGGCCTCACTTACTCCACCCATGGTGGATTCTACATATGACTGCATTCCTCCTGTTGTACCCAACAAGCATAATCCAGCTAGACATAGACCCTCAGAATGACAGCTTAGCTTCTCCAATTCCAGTACTAGCCAACCTATGCTCTCATCTCCAGTCATTCAGATTCTCTTATCTTCCCAAAAACCATCAACACGTAAACTGTACTCCAGTAAATGGAAATGATTTGCTTACTGGGCCTTCCAAACTAAGGTTGATCCCTTTTCATCTCCTTTGCATAGTATCCTTGAATTGTTAGCCTTACTTATTAAAGAAGGAGTTAGCTCCTCCATAGTGAAAATCCAGCTAGCAGCGATATTGAATTTTCACATAGGATTTGAAAGTGCTTCTCTTGCCTCCCATAGGCTATGCAAAACCTTTTTGCGAGGTACTCTTCTTCTCAGGCTTCCCTATAGGGACCCTACTCCCCTGTGGGACCTTAATCTGGTAGTGCAGCAACTTAACTCACCCCCCCCCATGAATCTGCAGGTAAATGTGACCTCGAGTATTTTTTCTGAAACTATTTTTCTAGTAGCCATTACTTCTGCCTGAAGAATTTCAAAGATTCAGGCTTTATCTTCGTTGCCAGAATCACTCTGACCCGATGGCTGACAGATTATATCTTATGAAAGCCATTACAAGCTCATTCCACTAGAGTCATGGCTACATCATCAGTCTTCCAGCATAGAGCTTCCATGGACATTTGTGCAGCAGCAACTTGGGCTACTTCCCTTTACCTTTGTTACTCATTACAAATTGGACATGGTCTTCAGGGGCAAAGCATCATTTGGTTCAGTGGTGCTCATGAGTATCCTTCCTTGAGTCCACCTGGGGATTTAGGTAGCTGGGGACTCTGTTCCATAAGTTGAGAACAGAATGAACATTGACAACAACAGATAAAGAAGTTAATTACTCACCATAACGTTCTGTGTTGTCCATTTTCATTCTTCCTCAACTCCCTTCCCACCAACCCCCTGACTTAAAATCTCCTGGAAGAGCGAGTGTTTTTAAGTATGTCACTTCCTTGTTACATAGTGTGACGACTGTGCCCTGGGCCAGCAATCAAGGAGCCTCAATCCTCACCACTAACCAGGGAGGTCGTCTCATAGAAGAGGAAAGGATAACTAATACACACAGTAAAGTACAATTTCCCTTAAGTGCATACAGAGATCAGTCAGTCTGGGGCTGACTGCTCCCTTGCTCACCAGGTCCCCAATAAGACTCCCTACTGGCACAGCTATAGGGTCCAGGTCTCAGCATAACTGGGCAAACTAGAACCTCCAGTACCCTCTCTGTCCAACCAATGCTTTGTGTCCCTGCCAAGTAGCTGACACAACACACACACACACACACACACACACACACACACACACACACACACACACACTTTGAGATAAGTATTTATGCAACTTCACAGACTCTCCTGGGAAAGGCTGACACAGAGTCTCCAGCTGTGCCCCTTTACCCAGACTATACGGTAGTGATTACTGCCACCACCCAGTTAATATCAGCCACTAAAAGGCTCTTAAAAGGGTGTCCAGTTATTACTGTGCAATATAATTATCCAATGGTAGTATGACTAACAGTCAAGGCTTAATTTAGAGTGTCCTATTACAATAACCTCTATAAATATGCAATGTATTCTAGAGCTTATCTCTACATAAAGCAGCCACAGGTTAAAGGTTTTAAAAATATTTAATAATAAATAATTAAAACACAAGACAAAACTACTACACCACAGAGATATCTAAGAGTTCACAGATCACACAGAAACTTAAAATAATATTATAGGAAAGATCTGATTACACAGAAAAATACCTAATCTTTACTAGCTTTAACGATTCCTCCAAGAAATCACTGTGCTAGAAACTTACATGTGAGCATAAGCAGAGTGCTGATAAGTTGGATATTAAGATCAAAATGCTTTTCCTCTAGTCCCTTTCTGAGAGAGTGTTTATAAAACATCACTAACAAACATGTCTCTGGGTCCTCCCCAGATTACATCATTCTGAGTTAGTTTCCATTACACCATTTCTTTGACACTTAACCTGGAGTTCCCAGGCTAATAGAAACTGCATTATTTAGCAAGCTGCACAGGAGAATACAACACTAAAAGGCATTTCACATATACACACTACAATTAGTCCTTAGTTAACACAATAGACAGAATGTGTTCAGCCAGCCTGACCGGAACCAACTTTAAAGATCAAAGAATGTCATAAAATCATTTCAACTTCAAAAGACAAATTTGAAAGGCTTGACTTTGTTTTTCTTTACAGCAGGGGGTCAGTATTGTAACAGTCTTGAAGTTCACATTTTACAGTGTTTTTCTTTCATTTAAAAACACAAGCCTGCATTTTACATTTATTTATACAGTTGATAGAATTATGTATCAAATTCTATTTGACTAGGCTGGCAGCCTTCATCCATCTCTCCCCAATTATCACACATAGGTCCAGGTATAGTGTTTCTTTTTCTGTAACTACAATATGTCTTTCTGCTGTTAATATCAAACAAGATCTAAGGGACTTGGGGTTGATGCATTGTGGGTAAGGGAAGAGCACAAGAGATTTCTGGTTGCCATTGTGGGTAAGGGAAGAGCACCAGATATTTCTGGTTGCCACAATCTTGTGCAAAGGCCAAGCTGGATCCAAGGGATCCGATCCAAACCCATAATTTGAGGAAGAATGAAAATGGACAACACAGATGGAAAGTTATAGTGAATACATAACTTTTTTTTTTTTTTATTCTGTCTTTAATTTTTTCACTTGGAGCTAATCTTCATCAACCCCTCTAAGTTTCTGTTACTGCTTAACCATACCTCTTTATTTGTACCGAGTTTTTTAAGCTACTTTCATTTCATCACACTCACTAGCTGTACCTTTTGAAAAACTTTCTATTCCCTAATAACTCCTGAATAATTTCTCTCTTAACAGGTAGGCAGGGAGGCACCAGTGTCTCATTTTTACTTCATTACCCTTCATTTTTATCTTAGTTATTATTGGCACATGATCTGAAATTGTTCCTGTGAAATAAAATTTCTGTCTAGTTTAGCCCAGTTGTAGCTTGAGTTTGCAATAAATAATTTACATCTTCCATACCAAATATTTTCAGAAATTTCTTCAGAAAACTACCATCTTTTATTATATTTTCTCTTCTAGGCCCCCAGATACACTCTTACTGTTGCAAATCATATTCCAGCCTGTACCTATATGTAATATTCCCTGCTAAAAGCTGATTATTTTTCCCAAAAATGTTTTTAAGTTCCTTAGTAGCAGTTTTAGGTGGAATATAAATACATGCCAGTGTAATCCTCCTCCATTACCAGTAACACCTTACTACCACAAATCTGCATTTTTTTCCCTCTTCTGTCACTATTGGACCTATAAGTACTCCTGTTTTCTTTTGTCCCTGATACTCTGCTGAATATCCATCCTGAAGTACTTTAACAATTTCACTTGCTCACTTCTTTCCAAGTGCGTCTCCTGTAGCATTGCTATTTGCATTCTGCATTTCTTAATATAATTAAGTATTCTTTCCTTTTTGTCTACACGAGACCATTCACATTCCATGGTAATATTGAAATTGTCACCATTATAAGAGGTTATTCCCACCTATTAAATGACAGCTTTTTTGGATGTCTATTTCCAACTTTTGTGATACATGCATCCACTAATGTAAAAAAAAAAAAATATATATATATATATATATATATATATATATATATATATATATTTTTTTTTTTTTGCTTTATCAGTAGGGAAGTGGGGAAAACAAATCGAAGAAAATGAGTGGTGCTGGAGAGTTACAGGTCAGAGGTTGAGGTAATAGTCTATTTCCAGCTGACCATTATATGTGAGAATATAATATAAACAGAGGTGAATAAAGTTATGTTACTTGTTCTGAATGGTGGCATTTGCTTTTAGAATGGTTTAAAACATAGGCTTTTAACTGTGTAATGATGGGTAAGAGGTGATTTCTTTGAAATGAGAGGGGAGATATTCCATAGCTTTGGACTTGGTTCAGAAAGAAAGTGCTGGCATAAATTATATGTACATCCAGGCACTAAGCTGGTGAGTACAAATTTATAAGGCCTAGCCAAGCCAGCATGTGGCATAGAGGGATAAAGTCTTCTCTACAACCCAGGTGACATGGGTTCATTTATCATCTTGGGCATCTAAGACACTAGTAGGGAAGGACAGACATGCCCATCCTGGGGGTGGTGGAGGAGAGGGGCACAGGTCTGAGACACATGAAGTGGTTTAGTTTCCCTGGTAGATACCAGGCTATTGTAGAGTGCTTCTGAGAATGGGCAGGGTTGCAAAAGTGAGGGTCAGAGCAGCACTGATGCCAGTTGCATGTTGTATCCTTGGAAGGTTCCGGATGTTTGTAGGGGTGGGTGTTAAATAGGAAAATCACATGGCAGCAGCAGCATGATACTGTCCCAGGATGGCTTAGTCTCTTTGCAGCCCCCAACCCTAATACAAAGGAAGTCTGTGGGAGTTAAGGATGGGGTATGTAGACCCAGTGAATAAGGAGAGCCACCAGGGTCAGCTGATGGACAGTTTCATGGAAAAAATACCACAAAAATGTATAAAGCGCCCATCGAGATATGGAGATGGTACTAGCACCATTATACCATTGTGAATGACTTTGCAAGGGCTGTATCCAGCTATTTTTTCTTCTTTGTTTTATTTGCTGTACATGCATTTGGCTCTATTTTCCTGCTGACCTTCTGCAACTTTTAAAAGAAATGGGTCAAAAAAGTGATTTTTTTTTCTTTTTTCAGAAGAGAAAATGTTGATGTTGTTTTTCTCTCTCTCTCTCGTTGATGGCTATTAACCATGTTTTGTTAAGATTTCTGTATTTAAATATGAAAATACTCAACCCAGCCTTGGACCTCTTCATACCAGCATCTGTCTTGTAAGTCCTGATGATATCAGATGGGAAAAGGAAAGGAGGTGGCCTATTTTAATGCTAATAGTATACATGTAATACATTTCCCTATTGCAGCACTGGTTATGTCACTTGGAGCTGGACATGTTTATCACAAAATTGTGACTTAATGAGTCTAAAATCCTGCCATGCAGCTTTAATATATGTGGATGTGACTGTCTCATAATACAGAAGCTGGAGAGGCTGCTGTTTTTCATAGCCTAGTATGAACCTATAAACCTATCTGCCCTAGGGCATTTATAAGCCTAGCCAGAGTGTGTATGGCTTTCGCCACCCATTTTAAATTAATTTTGCTATGCCCTTTTTCGAGGTTAGTATACTGTGCCTCTGTCTAACAGTGACACAGAAGTGATACCTGGGGTAAACCTGCGATCTCCCATCCACTCATCAAGATTCCTCTTGAAGAGAGTCAATGAGGGACTCTGCCTAACCTGGACTGGGATTGTATTCCAGAGTGAATGAATCTGTCCCTCCAGCATGTCCTATTTATTTCAGTGCTGAGGTTTAGGTCCCTTGAGCGCGTAGCTCGATGGGATTTGGATTTTCTGAGGTGCAGCATTTTGATATTTTGTTTCACAGATTGATATCTCAACTCCTGCTAATCACAGAAAGGGACTCCAGTTCTAATTGCAAAAATGAACAGTGTCTGAATGTTATCCATTACCTGTGTCTGTATTCCTCAAAGTGTTCAAAAGACATAGTCGATCCTGTCTCCAGTTTAACCAGAAACATAAAAGGAGAGCTAATAGCCCAGGTAAACTTAAAACTGTTTTAAAAACAGTAAGCAGATGATTATATCCTTTTTATGGTATTTATTGTTCCCTTAAGTAATTAACATCTACCACTTGAGAGAGCACTCTTAACTGTGTCTTTGCTTCGTCATATGAAAATGACCTCCATGTGCCTGTAATGTCTGACACCTTTAATGATCACTTTCTAATCTTTTGTACATGGGACCAGTCCTATACCTGTCCAATTTCTGTTTTACAAGAAGTACAAAATGTGTTCCAAAAAGGTGTTTTTGGAATTTTCTAGTCTGTACCCTTAAAAACAAAAAAATTGAGTTTGCTTAAGGGACAAATGGTTAAGATTTCCAGAATGACATCATATGAATTGGGGTTTCCCAGTGAATTAAATAATTTAATGAAGATTTTCCTTAACAGTGGTAACCCAAAATCTATGTTGGATTTGGTTAAGATGGAAGGAATTAGTGGAAGGGCAGATTTAAAGCTATAATTTTTTTTTGGGGGGTAACATTATGAATAATGTGAAATGTACGTGCATACAATATAGGAGTATGATTTTTGTCTTGCAAAAAAAAAAATTGCCATGGAAATTTAAAAGAATTATGGTTAAAAATTGGCAACATGCCAGTGGATCTAACCATTTCTTTATTGGCAGATTGGGGGACAATATTAATTTTGTGTTTAAAAGACGTGGGAACTTTAAAAATATTCTTTAAGTGTGAAACTAATAAACAAAGCAAGATGACAAAATGTGGTACATGTAATCAGTATTTTTTGTGTGTATGAAGCAGCACAAAAATGCTTGCCTAATGTTTAAGAAAATTACAACTCTGGGTTATTTCGACTGTAACAATGTGCAATACTTGTCCAGTTTTTTATGTTAAGAAAACTGAGCAGGCCACAAGAGAATCTATTTATAAACACTGTAATAGTACCAGGGCAAAGGGTGCAACAAGTGCTTTTTTGTAAGCGTGTGAATTTTCCTAAATTATTTTTTAATATTGAAAACAGAGTAACTTTGTCCCCTGGGGAGGGGACAGGAAAAGTCTATTGGAGGTCAGGGAAATATGATGGCAAATATTGAATGCATCAGTCTACCCTGGTATTAATGACAGTATTTCTATCCTGTTTTACGACTTAAGAACAGCTTTGGTATAGGATTTATTTATTTTCTGTATATTTTATAATTAGGGCGATTGTTGTGGGATTTAAAAAATATGCTTAATTATTTATTGGTTAGTATTTTTATTTGTGCATTTAGGAATGCTAACAAATATTTTTACTTATGTGGATTTTTTTTTATAAAAAGTTCGTTTTGCAACTGCTTGCATTTCATGAAATTAATTTGTGCCTATTGGTAGTTTTCTGCATCATGTTGGTTTATTAATTATTTTTTAAATGCTGTTTATCGAGGGAATTATTATTCTGAATAAGTTTACCTGTTTGTTTAGATGAAATTGTTCAGTTAAACTTGTCATGATCCACTGTTGCACTGGAATGCTGTTTTTTGTTTTAATAGTTTTGCATTTCACAGTTTATAGGATCATTGCAGCTTTCTCCTGTAACTGTGTATTAACTGCCAACAAATTTTGTATTCTACATGGAGCTTCCTCTCTTATAATTGTATTCACTGCCAGTATTATTTGTTTGTTTGTATTAACTGCTTGAATTTTTGTATATACTTTCTTGTATTAACTAGCAAAATAATTTTGAATGTACTTTCTTCCCAGGCCTCCATTGAAAAAGGGCTCAGTGGACTTTTCTGGTTAACAAACTACAAATAAATACTAGGCTGTTGGCCCTGATGCCCTTGTATGCCTAGCCAAGAGTTTAGCCCATGTTTAGACAAGTCAGCACCCAAAGTCCCTGTCCAGCAGGGACACAGGTGGAATCCCAGGGGTGTATTTTCTGTTTCCCATCCAGTTAGCCAAGTTGAGCTTGAAAAGGGATAATGAGGTACTCTGCTTGACGTGGAGAGGCAGTCTAGTCCACGGATGGGGGAGTCTTTGGGACACAAATGTGTCCCGCCAACAAGTCCTATTGATGTCACAGACCAGGTTGAGGTCGTGCATGCAGGTTACTCGAGTGGAGCTTGACTTGTGGATATGCAGCAGTCCCATCAGGGCAGGGTCTGAGATTGCTTTGTATGCCAGACAGAGGTCACCTTTGAGGAGTCTGTGAAACTGAGTAGAGTGACAGGGCTTTTAGCCTGTCTGTGTAGGGTAGATGTTTGAGGCCCTGGATTCTTCTGGTGAGGATCCTCTGTGGTGTCCTCTGTGGTGTCTCCAGCTGCTGCATGTGCTTTGTGAGGTACATGCCGAAGGGGGCATTGTACTCCACTAACTGGCCTTATAAGGGAAGAATACAGGGATGTTATGACCTTGTCCCTGGATGAGATACCCTTACTTATGAGGGGGGCCATATAGAAAGCTTTCCGTACAACGAAAGCAGCATGGTGGTCAAAAGTCAGGTTATCAACCTGACTGTGCACCGTATTCCCCTCGTCCATGACTTTGGTGACCTTCCCTTGACAAAGCCAAACTGTGTGGGGTCGAGTGTTTAGAGTTTGCCAATGTCCCTGTTTAATGAGGGCCATGATAATCCATTTGATGGCCTTGCTGATCATGCTAATTAGGCTGATGGGTCTATAATTTCTAGGATCAGTGGATGTCCCACCTTTGTATAACGGGATGACAGTGGCTGTCCTCCACTCAGCTGGGACAAAGCCGGTACTCAGGCTTTGGTTGAATAGGGTGCCTAGTGGTGCTGCAAGTTCATGCCTGAGTTCATGTAGGATGCAGCCTGGGATGTTATTGGGTCCCATGGAGGCTGTATTTTTTTCCCTTTGAGAGGGCAGTGATGACCTATTCCCTAGAGATAAGGGGAGGGGGAGCAGGTCCTGAGGATGTCCTGATTTACTGATGGGGGGACAGAGGGGTGATGTTTTCACTGAAAATCTCAGCCATTAGGTTGGCTATATCTACAGCATTTGTGTATGTGGTGTCCTTGACCACTAGTTCTTAACAGATCTGGGTGCTTCCTTTGAGACTGTGGGACCTATGTGAAGAAGGCCTTATGATTGTCTCTAGTAGATGTGGCCAATTTGGATTCGAAGTTGGCTTAGAGGATTTCACTAGTGCTCCTATTTGCTTATTCAGGCTAAGGAGAGATTGCTTTCAGTTGGGCACCTGCTCCTTCTTGGTTCCGGACAGCCATTTTTTTCTTTTTGTTATATAGTTTATTTATTGCTGATGTCCACCAGACAGGTGTACTCTTCCTTGTGGAGGATGATTTTATCCTGTCAGGTATTCCTGATTCCACCCATCTTTATAAGTGCTCTTATAGTACTTTGGTGTAGATTTGGACATTGGTGTCAGGTCCTACGGGGGGGGGGGGGGGCTTTGAAGCATTTACAACCTCCTTACGGATGGTATAATCAACTTTGGTGAAGTTTTTTGTTTGATCCTAGCTAGAGAGGGGATTAGGCGAGATGCTGGCTTCAAATGTGACTGCTTTATGGTGGGATCTTAGCAGGGAAGATGATACTGTAGCAGTCCTGCAGTCGTTACTCATGTTGGTTAATACCAAGCCCAAGATATTATCACCTCTTGTGGGTGTATCGACTAGCTGTTCCAAGGCATTTGTATTGATAAAATCGAGGAATCTCTGGGCATTTGCGTTCTGGCGTGAGTAGTTTTGCTCTATGGTTGGGTAGTTAAGGTCACCCAAGATCAGGGTAAATGGTTGAATCGTGATAGTTTCAAAGACGTCCAGATAGGTGGAGTGGGCATCTTGAGTCAAATCTTGGGGGTCTGTAGCTAGTTATGATTTGAATAGGGGTCTTGCCAATGGTTAACTGCACCTGGAGTGTCTTCTATGCATCGTACTGTTTGACCAGCCTAGAGGTGTTTCTTTAATGTATATTTAAACTCCACCTCCTTTGGCTTTGCTACCCACAGTTTGAGGTCTGAATGTATGATAGGATGAGTGACCAGTTAAGACTGGGGAGCAGTCCGCAGCTTTAAACCAGATTTCTGTGACTGCACAAATGTCAGCATCTTCCAGGGTTAAGAATGCTTCCAGTGAGTGCAGTTTCATGTTTAGACTATTAGTGTTTAGGAGCATGACCTTTAATTTGCATTTTGTTGAATTTTTTTATATTGGTTTTATCAACCTGAGGACTTTTCCTAAAAAAGGTACTATTGGGAAGGTAAGGGCCTTTGCCAGAAGCCTGAAGACCAAGTGAGACACATGCAGGCCATCTCTAGCAAAGCATTGTGGTTTGTCAATCATATCTTCCCAGGCTGTCAGGTACTGGATCCCCCTGGAATTACACCAGAAACTAAGCCAATTGTTAAAGTCAGTCATTTTCTGTTTGTATTGAGGCATCAGTCTGGGTGACTGTAGAATGCTGCTTAAGGCTTGGGACACACCTACCTGTGACATACATTCACCAAACTCAGTCATGTCTCTTCATATAGTTCAGGGAGGTGCATCTCAAGTCATTCACCCCAACATGGACTATGACAGAGTCGTAACAGTACCTGCTGTTGAGAGACTTGAGTGTGTGTGTGGGAGATTTGGTAGATTCTGGGCACCCGACGGAGAACTAACTGTGTCTTTCTCCTTATTAGTTGTTTGGTTTAATTTACAGTCTTACAACATAAGAAAACCCAGATATGCTGTTGAATATCCTTTTCCATTTCAGTATCATTTCTTTCAAGACACTGCACTGGATTTTGGTTTCCACAACAATGTGCTGTTGCTTAGAAATGTATTACACAGCCATAATAAATATCCACTGACAAAGAACCTAACTGAATTATGTTCTATCCATAAGTCCATAGTCAAAGAATTTCTGGGCGAATGTGTCCCTAAAATAAATCGTCATGTTAATGCAGACTGTCTTCTCGGTCATAGCTTCCAAGGTATGTTTGAAATGGGTTCCTGTCAGTTCATTGAAACGTCAGCAGTTCGCGATAATCAGTTTTCGAATGTCACAGTTCAAACATATGGTGTTCGAAGCCGCGGATCACCTTATTCTTTCCCAGGGAAAAAATTTGGTAGGCCGTTTCTGTAGCTTCACGATTTTCAGCACTGTGGTGGAAAGTTACAGGTCGGGTTCAGGTAAGTGTGCGATTGTGTGGATGTTAGGGTTAGGGTGCGGGTCAGGTGAATGTGCAATAATGACAGACCTTAGGGTTAGGGTTTGGGTTAAGGTAAGTGGATAGATACTGTATGTACAGTCAAGTGTAGGGTTAGTTGTAGGATTTTAAGTGTATGTGTGTGGATTGCTGTTTTTTTGGTGTGCTTGTGTTGTGTGTGTGTGTTTCTTGGAACAGCGACCCCCCCCCCCAGAAAAAATCGCTGTTCTAAGCCTTAGATGGCTTTGCACTTCGAGGTTAGAAGCTCGAACATATGGTGTTCGAACTTCTGCCGTTTCGACGAAGTGATATAGACCCGTATGAAATGACCTTCCACACTTTTAAGAATGCAGTCAGAGAAATAAAAATGGAATTGATAAGAAAAAAAGTGTTAAGCTATATTAAATGTACTACAACCTTATTTTTTGAAACTATATACAAAGACATACATTAATAGGCGTCTACTTGACGGACCTGCGGTCTGACTGCTCGTCGTGCCTCCTGTCTACTACCTGCGAGCTCCCTCCATTTCCTCCCACCCTGGAAAGGCATAAGATACTACTCAGGAAAAGAACACAGATATTCAGCAACTACTTGAAAACAAAAGCCATCTCCTGATATCCTGTGAAGACACCTTACCCGCAACGTGCCCTACAGATCAGAATTCCTCCCAAATAAGAAAGGCTCAGTGTATGTGGCAATTATTACTATTCTTGACTAGTTATCTATGATATTTTTTTGTTCTTTATTAACTATCTCAGTATTTATATACTAGTCGCTTGAGACAGCAGCTAACCGCAGCCCTCCTGCACCCCCTGCTCTACCCTATTTTGCAAACTTTCCATTCCTACTTTCCCCCACTAGTTTTTATACTGATATAGTTTCCCTGCTGCCTTTTACTCTTATTTTCCACTAGGTGGCACTATACCCCTATCTTGGCCTATACTCCAGTATTTCTAATCCCTTGACCAAGTACGTAATAATCCCTTTACTTTAACTCTCTTAGTGTCCTTTCCCTTCCTCTTCTGTCTCTCCTCACATACTCCTACCCTTGAATACTTCTCAATCCTGAAACTCTCACGTCTCCTTCGCAACACTCACCTCTCTGCTGTAGTCCTTATAGCTATAGATTGTTTCTCTCACTGTGCTTGTCCATCCTTTGGCTCTTTCCCACCTTTTACCCCCTTTCTTCCTGTTTCTACCCCATTCACTCCCCCTTATACCATCCCCCGGTGTAACTTCCGCTTATAAACTTACTTATAGTAGGGGATGTGCGTGACGCCATTTTTAACTTAACTACACCTCCCTGGCGTGAACCCCTTCTCTACTTGGCGGTCCTGCGGTCTGGCTGCTCGTCGTGCCTCCTGGTAAATGTTATATCATAAAATAATTTCTTACAAACATGTTAGCTAGGATTGCTTTGTGCTTATAGGACCTTGGGCTGTTAATCTATATATCACTAGGTTGTTTCAGCACAGCGTGCTTGCTTGGCAACACGCCATTTTCACCTAATTGCTTGTACTCATACCGCGCCTCTTACTGTATACACCTAGTCTTTGCACCTTTATTTAGTTGCATTTGGATGTACTACACTAGCGACTCGCTGTACGCCAATGAATACCGTGTTCTTGTTATTTAATAATAGATCTTGCAATACACTGCCTATGCTTTCTTTTACATTTAGATGTTTTAGCCTGCACACTGCACGCTAATGAATACTGTTGTCTTGTTATCTAATATAGATCTTGTATGTACTGCTCATGTTTTTTTTGTAATTAATTTTTATTTAAACGTTTTTAGCTGGTATAATTGCCATAGCTGCATAGATCCGCAAATATTTCTGTACCTCACCCAACCATAGGGCTGTGTAGAACTTTTCTTGCGTTATCACATAATTACATGTTGATTTTCTTTTTATTTTTACTGCTACCAGATGACCTAATACTATTCTTGTTTGTAAAAATGAATCGCTAGCTCAAACCAACAGATTTACTCTTCTGTGTCTCTTCCTGCAGTTGAGTAAGCTCACTAGCTAGAACCACTGTTCAAATTACATTTAATTTAACAGTAGCTTAAATCGCATATAGTGCAGACTGTATCGGTTACATCTACTCTCACACTATCTCTACCTTGTATTTTTACCCCTATAGTGCTGAAAGTATCTTGAAGTACCTGCAGGCTCTGCTGAACTGCCTTGTATTTTTGTAAATTGCGTAGCAACTTGCGTTCGCCACTAAAGTAACCCTACTTATTATATCCACCTTAAAACAACTCTCACTAGTCCCTGTGATTGACCTGCACTCAAATACTGTTACTGTGTCAAAACCATGCCCTATATTTAATTCAATTGCAGGAAAGGCCCTAGAAGTACTGTAGGCTCCTCTAGCTTTACTTTATCCCTGATACCATTCATGCATTATATTGATGAAGTAAGGTTATAACTTGTATGTGTTGGTATTTCTGACCAGATTGGACTTATTTTCATTCTCTGTTGTTGTTGATGCATTTTAATAATGTATTTACACATTGGGACCTTGTGATTGTGAACGTGCTTTACATTTTGTCTTTTTCCTTTGCTTTCCTCTTTTTCATTCCCTGTTACTGCTGTTTTATCTGACTGCTTGTGGTTATTCTCCTACCCCCACAAACTACCACTCACTGAACCTCATAGTACCTTACCCTTTCTTCTCTCCACCCCCCCTTATAGTTCAATCTTATATTCTCTGTGGCACTCTCTCCTCCCTCTACTCTAAGCCTTATCTGCCAACTTGTCTGATAGCCTGTCCTTTTTCTATTTTACAGTCTACTACCTGCGAGCTCCCTCCATTTCCTCCCACCCTAGAAAGGCATAAGATACTACTCAGGAAAAGAACACAGATATTCAGCAACTACTTGAAAACAAAAGCCATCTCCTGATATCCTGTGAAGACATCTTACCCGCAATGTGCCCTACAGATCAGAATTCCTCCCAAATAAGAAAGGCTCAGTGTATGTGGCAAATAGTACTATTCTTGACTAGTTATCTGTGATATTTTTTGTTCTTTATTAACTATCTCAGTATTTATATACTAGTCGCTTGTGACAGCAGCTAACTGCAGCCCTCCTGCACCCACTGCTCTACCCTATTTTGCAAACTTTCCATTCCTACTTCCCCCCACTAGTTTTTATACTGATATAGTTTCCCTGCTGCCTTTTACTCTTATTTTCCACTAGGTGGCACTATACCCTTATCTTGGCCTATACTCCAGTATTTCTAATCCCTTGACCAAGTACGTAATAATCCCTTTACTTTAACTCTTAGTGTCCTTTCCCTTCCTCTCCTGTCTCTCCTCACATACTCCTACCCTTGAATACTTTATCTTCTCAGTCCTGAAACTCTCACGTCTCCTTTGCAACACTCACCTCTCTGCTGTAGTCCTTATAGCTATAGATTGTTTCTCTCACTGTGCTTGCCCATCCTTTGGCTCTACCCGCTCCGTTCGCCCTACGGGCTCACTCCGCTCCCTTACCCTGCCCCCAATTCCCACCCGCCCCCAGTAGCTCTAACTTTATACCCACTAAGCCACACCTACTTCCTCTCAAACTATCAAACCTCTCTCCTTCCTCTTCCTGTCCCCTCCCACTTTCTCTCCATACTCATACTCACTTGACAACACCCCCGCATACATCTCAAAACAATTACCAACCTTATCAAGACCATAACATGTCTCTAAAATATTCATCCCTCCCAATTCAACTTTTACTCCTTCTAAGCCTCTCCTATATTTACTTTCTTACCTAACCTACTCTCATCAACCACTCTGCTCACCTACACACAACCTTTACTCTCCACACATCAAAATCCTACTATAATTACCAAATCTCTCCTAACCTCTATCCCCTCAACAGCAGCCTATGTTTTCCCTACAAGCTAATCCTTCCTCATAAAACCATTACACCCTCTCTACTCTCCATATCTTCCTCTAATCATTCTACTTACTCCCCTCATACAAAACAACCCAAATACCTCTACTACCTAACTCAGCTTCTAACTACCGTGCTTTTATCTGGCGATATACACTCTAACCCAGGCCCAAACCACTCCCCCTCAAATCCTAAATCTATCCTATTTGCATCCCTTAACGCACAAGGCTTAGTGAACAAAATCCCTAACCTTCATGCATGGGTACTCCATAAGAAACCTGACATCCTAGCCATTTCTGAAACCTGGCTCAAACCCCATATAAAAGATGCCGAGATATTACCACCAGACTACTCAATCATTAGAACAGACAGAACCCACAAAAAGGGTGGGGGAGTAGCTCTACTCTACTCATCCTCCCTATGCTTAACACCTTATAACAAAGTCATTCCCCAGTTTTCTAATGCAGAACTAAAACTTGCTCATCTCCAGCTGAATAAACACAAATTTATATGTATAGCCTCTCTCTACATTCCTCCAGGTGATAATATCCCAATACTTGAAAACATCCTCTCCTGGCTTTCAACTAATATCTGTAATGAAACTATAATCATGGGAGATACCAATATTAATTGGTCATCCATACAGTCTCCTACAAACCCCCTCAACATCAACCTTTACAACTATTCTCAACTAATCAACTCAATAACTAGGCCATCCGAAGACTTCTCAAGTGGCAACATCTTAGACTGGATTCTAGTCTCCCATCCCCATAACTACCCTGACAGTGGAACCCTTCCTGACCCCCTTAGTGATCATCTTCACATCTTCACTAGGCGTCTTTCAACCCCCTTACAAGTTACTCATAACTACAAGATGCCATAAAAACTTTAACCCTGAAGCTTTCTCCAGCACCCCTAAATCTATTAACTGGAACTCTCTAAAAACCCTACCACTTGAAAATGCAGTAACTCACTTTAATACTATCTTCCTAGACATCCTAGATAATCATGCTCCCTTAATAACCAAAAGAATAAAAAGGAAAGCCACCCCCTGGTTAACAAAAAAATACGCTTATTACCATGCAAATCAGAGATAAAACATGGATACAATACAAGCAAAACAAATCTACGTCTAACCTCAATAAATACAAAACTCTTCGTAACTTAGTAAAAAAAACTCATCTCAATAGACCGCCAAAACCACTTCATCCAACTTCACAACAACCATAAAACTAACCCACAAAAGTTCTGGAGAGGTATAAACTCACTATTAAAACCTGGCACTATAGAAAACCCAAACCCAAGCCCAGATACACAAGACATAGATCTTGCTACCCAATTCAATTCTTTCTTCATAGATTCTATTTCCAAACTTACTTCTTCCTTTACACATAATAATCCACCTCCTACCCCCTCTACTAACAACCTATCTCTCCCTCCAACTCCTTTCTCTCATTCACCCCCTCCTGAACTCCTTCCATTCTTGATTAAACCTACTCCAACTTCTACTATAAAAAAACTCCTACAGAAATTAAAACCATGCACCAGTGCCCCTGACAACATTCCCTCATACTACCTCAGTATAGCTGCCGATGCCATTGCCCTTCCTATCAGTATCCTCATCAATCGCTCTATCCAAGAAGGTTTAGTTCCCGAAACCTGGAAAAAGCTTACATCATCCCTCTACACAAAGGAGGAAATAATACTAACATCTCCAACTTCCATCCCATAGCCATCCTCTCACCCATTTCTAAAGTCCTAGAGAAATATATCCACCTTAACTCCTTCCCCATCTCTTGGACAATAATCTATTAACCCCTACCCAGCATGGATTCAGACCCCATCATAGTACTATGACAGCCCTCCTATCCTTCCTTGAAACTGTGAATAAAGCTAGAGATTCTGGACTCAGTGTATCTGCCATTCTGCTCGATCTCTCTAAGGCCTTTGATACTATCTCCCATAACCTACTTCTTACTAAACTATCTAATCTAAACCTTTCTCTCTCTTCACTCAACTGGTTTAACAGCTATCTCTCCAGTAGACAACAAGCAGTCAAGTGGAAAAAAGCTACCTCCTCCTTCCTGAACACCCCAACAGGTGTCCCACAAGGTTCCATTCTGGGCCCCCTTCTCTTTAATATTTTCATTAATGACTTCTTCCACGCTATCATTATTCAATATGCAGATGATTCCACAATCATCTGCGCTGCCTCATCCATCCCATCTCTTTTAAAGCTAACCCAGGATGCCTTCTCCACCACTGAAAAGTGGATGAAAGACAACCATCTAGCTCTTAATGCTGCTAAAACCAAACTTATGATATTTACTCCTTCAAAAACTACTAAAACTGATAATAAATAATTCTCCATCTCTAGCCAAAATAACATCCCCCTCGAGCTTGTATCGGAAACCAAACTATTAGGAGTCCAAATTGATGACAAGCTTAAATTCAGTTCTCATCTTCTACAAAACATAAAGAAAACCCACCAAAAACTTGGCATGCTCTACCGTCATAACCGATTCCTCAGCCCAGCTACTAAGATTACTCTCGCTACTACTTTTCTCCTACCCTCCCTTCTCTATGGGGCACCTCTTCTTACTAATCTACAATCTTCCCTCAAAACCAAACTATCCTCTTGCTACAATAAAATTGCCAAATTCGCCACTTGTAACAAATCATCAACCCACCACTGTGAACCACTCCACAAACTGAAATGGTTAGAACTACCAAACTACCTCTCCTACACTGGTTAGAACTACCAAACTACCTCTCCTACACCCAACTCACCTATGCTCACAAACTGATCTTCCAGCCTTCCCTCTGCCCTGCGCTCTCTTCTACCTTTATAATGCACCACACGCAACGACATCTAAGATCAAACAATCAAAACCTCATAGAAATTTACAGACCCCTCCACCCTCCTGGACAAAATCTCCTGTCCTTCTCACTAGCACGCTTATGGAACTCCCTTCCTCCCTCCATTCGTATCATTACAAGCCTCCCATCCTTTAAAAAAAATCACTCCACTCCCACCTAACCTCCACATGGGAATGCTCCTGCTCTCTCCCCTCAGAACCTACTCTTTACACTACTACTACTTCTCTTCATCACTCAGAATTCCAGGTAGCTTTATTCTTTGACTACCTGCATACTAGCTAACTCTCCTAAAAAAAAAAAAAAAAAAAAAAAATTATAAATATATTGTTGCTTGTATACCCTGTGTTTTTAGCCCTCTACACGTTTAATTACATAATCTGTACAATGTTTAGCCTCATGTAATGCATATGTATATCTTCATCTTCATGTAATCTTATGTGGAGCTTTTCTCCCCAGGACTCCATTGAAAACGGGTTCTTCGGGTCCAATGGACTATCCTGGTTAAACAAATGCAAATAAATAAATAGAACATTTTATATGCCATATAAAATAGCTAGAATCACAAGCAGTTGTATGTATGTATGTATGCATATATATATATATATATATATATATATATATATATATATATATATATATATGTGTGTGTATATATATATATATATATATATATATATATATATATATATATATGTGTATATATATATATAAAGAAAAAGTTGTTACAGATTGGGAAATATTTTTGAGTGTACAAAACTTAGAGCATACTGGGAGCAAATATAAACATTTGGTCAAGCATTATGGACAGACAGCTTTAAACTTACAAAAATAGCCATCTGGAAACTATCAGCACATTGATGAATATCCTATTGTGGCTATCTGATAATGTATGCACAGACAGTTATACTAGGCGAGGTTAACATTGACTCATCTCACCTCTGAGATAATGATTTCTAGTGTAAACCTGTACAATTTCTCCTACTGTATCGGTGTTCCTACAAGAATCAACCTGAAAAATGATATAACTACCACCCTGGACTGGATATTAAGAAGTCACCCTAGCAATATAAGCTCGCACAACACCTTAGCTAACACACTTAGTGACCACCTGCCCATGTATGCCACAAGAGAATATTATGCTTCTCCCAGAGAATGTGCACACTCATCCTCTCTTAAAACAGTTGTGGGTCAAAGATGTTCATGTTAATACCTCACTATAACCTCAAAGATTGAACATCCCAAAAGTCTTGCCACTAGATCATGCTGTTGTCTATCTTAAGATATTTATGGAACACTAAACCGCATGGCCCCCTTCAGCTTGAGCGTGCAAAACAACCCTGCTCCTTGGCTCACTCTTACTACCAGGAAAAGAATGACGAATAGCAATAAGCCTGTAAGCCATGGCTCAATAATAAAACCAAAAACAATCTTCAGCAATATAAATACTTAGGAAATAAAGCCAAATAACCAGATCAAACTCAAGAAGAAACATCATTACTCCAATTTACATAATAGAGGCTATAAAAATTCTAGGGAGTTCTGGCTTACCGTATCTAAAATACTACATCTTGGATCAAATGGACAACCAAACCACAACCCTCAGAAGAAACAGTTAACACTTTTAATGATCACTTGATCCGTAGCATTGCTAAACTACTTCACAACAAAACTCATCACCGTATTAATTATCTGACCACATCCCACTCAGTCTCCCCTGCCAGTTCCATTAATATTTGCTCTTTCTCCTTCCAACCAGTGTCTGTCATAACAATCAAGAAATACCTCAAACAAATTAAACAGAGTACACTTTCAAATGGAATTCCTGGCGATTTATTAAAAATCGAGCAACAAAAGCAATTCCAAATAACAGACACGTAGTCAGTAGTGCAAGTTTGTAAAAATCTACAAGTAAAGCAAGTTTATTATAAATCCACAAAGCTTTTGGGAAGAATCCCTTCCTCAGTGTGTTAGACAATGTTAAAATCAATGACACTCTAATACATTCCAAAACATTACAGCCCAATCAAAGAAAAGATCCAATTTAAGATAATCAGGAATTAATTAAAATTTAAAATGACTCTGTATATAAACTCCTATATACAACCACATTAAAAAAGCATACATACATGTTAAGACATTATAAAATGTTTTGCTTTTTCGTCAATATAGGTTTAATACTTAAAGCTGTATTTAGACCTGGTCTTGAGTCAGCATTTAAATGTGTAATCCACTCATATTCACAAATGTCTATTGCATTATTAAAATCACCTCTTGACCTTGTGAAATCTGAGATTTTTATGATAGGGTGGTATGAAATATAATTTAACAGCTCAGGAAAATGATGCTTTACTTGCATTAGAAAGGAACAATTATAATTAAACAAGCTGACAAGGGTGGGGGCGGTTGTGATGTTAGACAAAGTGGATTTATGATAATTGCATGTTTGAATTCTTAAATGATGTTGAGGCTTTCTCTTTGATTCTGCTGTTTCCAAGATGAGTAGTAATGTGAATATTATAATTTATGAAATGCAGTTGAATGGTGACTTAGATATTGATCTATTCAACTACTTTACTGTTCCATGCCCAAAATTACCATCAATATATGGGTTACCAAAGATTCATAAAAATCTAAACCATCCCCCAATGAGACCCATTGTCTCTGGGGGTGGTTGGATAACAGAAACCATTTCTCTTTACCTGTAGTCAATCCTTAGTGTATATTTACCTTTGTTAAACAGTTGTATGAAAGATACTGAAGACTTTTTAACTCATTTGTATGCTTGGCATGAAAGACATAAAGGAAATAATTTTTTATGTGTTACGTTAGACATTCAATCTCTTTTTATTGTGCTCCACATTAATGTTGGTATAGAAGCAGGACATAATTTTCTTTGTAAGAACACAACCTTGAATGGTAGAAAAATCGAAATTCTTTATGAATTGTTAAAATTGGTATTAAGTAATATTTGTTTTATGATTCTGTATACAATCAAAAGGCAAGTGTTGTGATGGGAGTGCCTGTAGCGAATACGTACGCTAATATTACTGTTGCAGAATGGGAAGATAGTTATGTTTATGAATGTCCTGAAGTCTTTAAAGGCAAAGTGCTGATCTGAAGTAGTTTACTTAATTTGGTCTTCAACCTGTGGGTACCGGGTCCATATCGGATCCGTGCCAGCAAATTCACTAGCATCTGCTCCAAGCTCCTCCCCTTACCCATAATACACCTCCACTACCTTCCAACCCCCAGATCTCATTTGCCGGGCTTGTCTGAAGCATCACGATTTCCTGAGCTCTGAATTAGTGAGTGGGTTGCAGCTTTTTTCTAAAAATTTGAGTGCAACTTCCCTCTCCTCCTCCCCTCGCTGGTGTGTCATGTATTAGAAAATTTCCTGTAGTTTTTAGAGTCTCTTCCACCCTGGAGTGTGTGGTGAGTGGTTTTTGAGTGGGGAAACGGGTAACTTTTTTCTTCTCCTTTTCCTTCTCTAGTGTGAATTTTTCTTGTGTAGAGAGATAGCTGACCCCAAGCCTGTCTTCAAAAGTTGCACTGTGTGGCCACAAATTGTCTCCTGCAGATGGCCAGACTCTGTGTGATGTGCTTGGGCATTGCCCATTTGAGTACGGATTGTACTATCTGCACAGGTTTTAACCCGCATGCTATAAAGGACAGGAAGGCTAAGTTGGCCGTAAAAGGCCTTCTACCCACTTCTGAGGCGGCTTCCTTGTCCACTGCTTCGGTCACTGTGGCTGCTGTGGCCGCCTCTCCTTCCTCTCTTGCTCTTGCTTCTCCTCCCTCCCAGACTGGGACTCAACCTCCTGTTTCTAAGCCTGTGGAAGTGGAACAGAGAAGGGGTAGAGAGAAAGAGAGAGCACAAGTCAGACTTCCAAACTAGAGAAATGCAAGAGGTCTCCGGACCTTCCTTCTACTCCCGCCAAAAGTCGGGCTAGGATCCGTGACTCCCCTCTGCTCCAATCTCCGAGATTTCCCCGGAGCCAGAGGAGACACGTCCTCCATCTAGGGCCTCTGTTCCCGACCCGCCAGGTTGCAGTAAGTGGTCTCGTCGAGATCCACGCATAGCTTATCGGAAGTTGACATGGATAAAATGATGAGGAGGTTCATTCGTACTCGTATCCAGATGATGGTCTTACCAGCCCCTTCTCCCTCTTTAGGGGGGAGCTCACCTTCCTTTTTCACACCAATTTCTCCTTCTCTGATCCATCCACCAGGTTTGGAGTATTCAGATTCAAGGATGGCCTTAGTCAGGGGGTCGGCGCTGATGGTACACGTCTCCTCGGTGCCAACAACTGCCTGGAGCATGTCAGATCTGACCAGTTCAGATCTGAGTGACTCTCTGAGCTGGAGCTTGAGTGTTGGATCCAAGGGAGCAGAACTTTTTTCATCGGCGCGCCGTTGTCGGGCCACGATCCCTCCCTCTGAGCTCCGTCCACTTTGGGCCCGGCTCCGATTCTCACGTCTGATCCAGGAAGAGCGACTTCCTTATTGGTATGTCAGAAGGCTTGTTTCTCCCTCTGCATTCGACGTGGTAGAAAGGGTTCTCTCCACTGGATCGAGACCCTTGACTATTTACTCGGATTCCGCCTCGACCCCCTCTGTTCTGTCTACGAATCCCATCATTTTACCAGAGGGACAGCCCATGCTCAAGAAGCCCCAGGTGGTTCCCCCTGAGGAACAAGTGGCTTGCAAGTCCCCCCCCCCCGGAGAGTCCCACCGGAGATGTGCCTCACAAGCATATGTGTAAAAGGAGGCACTTGGACTCCCCCGAGTCTCTCACCAAGGACATGGATTTGGATGATGGGGAAGGTTCCCCCAGCTCACTTCCTGAGGATGTCTCCTTTGGAGACATCATGGAAATCCTATGCCAACGGGTATATTGGTCCGCCCCCAAACCTTCTGATGAATCCGTGTTCCTGGAGGCTTTTGGCACAGGTCCATCTACTTCCTGAGTGTCACCACCCCCCCCCCCCGCAGATTCCCTGCTGGTCCTGGTCACCTTGTGGTCCTGGAAGGAGCCGGACACCGTGGAACCAATCCCTAAATGTCCGGATAAAAGCTCGTGTCCACCATCAGATAGACCAGCGTGGAACAAGGGCTCCCCCATAGACGCTATGGTGGTAGCAGCAACCACAAAAAAAGGAACTAGCCCAAGAGGGTTCCTCTGTTAGTCTCCCTGACAGAGTCTCAGATGATGGACTGCTTAGGGACGTGGGTTTATGTGTCGGCAACCTTTTCCATCAGGGCGCTGAACTGCCTGTCCCACTTCATGAGACTTCAGCGCGACCTGGTCAAGGAACTGGCTGAATTTCCCCCTAAGTCCATGTCGCAGGAGGACAGACCCATTTTCCACTAGGATGGCCACTTTAAAACCAGTCTCCAACACATCCATGTGACTCCTCTCACATGTTACTGAAGGAGCAGCTAGGGCTGCTGGGTCCGACGTGTCCATGAGGCGCAACGCCTGACTCAGACTATGTCAGTTTTTGGAACTTTCAAGGTGTCTTTTGCCAACACCCCTTATGACGGCACTACTATTTTTGGCAAGACTGTCAGAGACTTTAGTCCAGAGTGAGAAGGACGGGAAGACACTGTCTGCCATCTGAATCCGCTTCTTGAACCCTCAAAGATCATTTTCCCGGAATCAGAGAGGGCAAAAGAAGATGTGTTTTCAGAAGTCACACTATTCCTGGGGCACTCAGGGCTCTTCTTCCCCCAGATGCAGAGGGGGACCAGATAGACACTGGCCCAGAGGCAGAGGGGTCCGAGGAATTTTGGGTTTCGAGAACCTTTCTTGGACAGGCCCAGTCAGCAACCCTGAGGGATTGCTCGACTGCTGTACTCTGGAGTCAAGTCGGGGGACGATTGTCATTGCACTTGGCGGCATGGGAGTCTGTAACATCAGACCACTGGGTGCTTCAGATCATAGCCAGAGGATACTCTTTCCCCTCTGTGGTTCCTCCCAAACACCTCCCGGATGTACCACCCACGCAAAGGGAGGCAGCAGCATGGAAAATCTCCAAGTTGCTGGAAAAACGAGCCATTGAACCCATCCCTCAGATCAGTCCGGATCAGGCATCGACTCCAGGTTATTTTTGGTGCCAAAGAAAATGGGGGACTTGGGCCTATCTGCCCTGAACCTGTCAGTTGCTAAAGAAAAATTCCGGATGGTCACACTACAGTCCATCATGCCGTACCTGCAAGAAAGCAACTGGATGTGCTCGTTAGACCTCCTGGATGCTTACCATCACTTAGATGCACAGAAGCTCCAGGAGGTTCCTCCGCTTCTGGCTAGGAGTCGGTCATTACCAGTTTCGAGCCCTACCCTTTGGTCTCACCATAGCCCCCATCGTGTTCACCAGAGTGGCAGTAGTAGCGGCTCACCCGAGGCTTCAGGGGATTCATGTCTATTTGTACCTGGACGATTGGCTCCTCACTGCTCCCACCAGGCATTTACTTTCTCAGACCAGGGATTATTTCTTAAAGCTTGCTCTTCAATTGGGGATTACAACCAGCACATCCAAATCACTTCTAAATTCTGTCCAGGTGAAAGACTACATTGGGGCAAGGATAGACGCACTACAGTGCAAATTCTTCCTGACCACGGAGAGAGTACAAAACCTGAGGATGCATGTCTCCCTGATCTACCGTTCTCATCTTCCCTTAGCAGAATCAGTGTTGAGGGCCTTGGGTTCAATGGCAGCTATCATAATGCTTCTTCCGTGCGCCCGGTTAGATATGAGAGTACTACAGTGGACACAAGCGGTACAAGGGTCCCTGTTGGAACTTCCATTATCGTATCCAATGCACCTCAGTCGAGTCTGCCGGTTGTCCCTTCTGTGGTGGATGTGCTCTCCGAAAATCTTGGAGGGTCAAACTTTTGTTCCAGCCCCTGTCCAAGCCACAGTGACCACGGATGCCTCCCAACTTGGTTGGGGGGGCATTGTTTGGGCAGGACAATCCAAGGCCTGTGGTCCCCTGTTGAGACCAGTTTGCACATAAACGCTCCAGAGATGAGGGCAGTCCTTTTGTTGTTACAGGCCCTTCATGCCTTTCTTCCTCTGGGAATCATTGCAATTCAGTCAGATAACATGTCAGTGGTGTGGTACATCAACAAACAGGGAGGGACTAGATCTTACCTCCTTTGTCGCGAGGCCGTGAGTGTGGGAATGGGTGATCTCCACTGGTCACTTTCTCATAATGCGGGTCAGTCCAACAATGTAGCGGACAGGTTGTCAGACTATTCTGATGCCTTATGAGTGGTCTCCGAATCATTCAGTAATGGAGCAGATCTTTCTGGAGTGGGGTCAGCCTTGCTGCGATCTCTTCGCATCTCCTTCAAATGCAAAGTGCAGGGAGTTTTTCGCTCTGAACTTCCTGCCGGGGGAGTCCTCCAGAGATGCTCTAGTCCATGCTTGGCCTCCCAGTCTTCTGTATGCTTAACCTCCAGTACCTCTTATTCCAAGGTTTTTACAGAAAGCTCGTCAACTGGGGAGCAAAGTGATCCTCATTGCCCCATTTTTGGCCACGCCAGGTATGGTTCCCCTCCTTTGGTCTCATCTTCTGGCTCCACATTGGATCCCATTCAGGATCTGATTTCACAACCATCGGAGGTTCCTCATCCGAACCTGGACAGTTTGAAGCTCACGGCTTGGCTGCTCCAGTTCTCATGATCACTAGGACTCCTGGATTAGCCTCTTCAGTTAGGTCTATTCTGGTGCCAGATCATAAGTCTTCAACCAGGAAGATTTACCGCAGCAAATGAAAACCTTTTTCCTTTTGGCCTTCTCAAAGGAGTTTAGACCCTTTCACGGCTCCTATTTCTGCCATTCTTGACTTTCTTGCCAGTAATTTTCAACAAGGAGCAAGCTCTTTACTATCAAAGTTCAATTAGCTGCCATCTCTCATTTTCACGTGGGTGACAATTCTGCCTCCCTGGCCTTTTCCAGATTGTGTAAAGCCTTTATCAAAGGTACTTTCCTGTTATGCCCCCCGGTCAAGGATCCTTTTTCTCTATGGGACGTTCCTATGGTTCTTCAAGCTTTGGCCTTTTTAACTTGCTACAACCACAGATCTTAAGTTCTTAGCTACCCACAATGCTGTTTTCCAAGATATCACCTCTGCTGAAAGGGTTTCGGAACTGCAAGGTTTGTCCATTAAAGTTCCATATATGATCTTCCATAAAGATAGGGTTTCCCTTCGACCAATCCGTCCATTCTTCCTAAGGTTGCATCACAAGTTAACATCAATCAGACCATTAACTTGCGTGTTTTCTTCCCAAACTTTGCTAACAAAATGGAATACAAACTCCACTTGTTAGATGTTCACAGACAGTTATGATTTTATTTCTCTAAACCCTTTTTGGGTAAACCTATCTCCAAGGTCACTGCTGCTAGGTGGATTTCCTTGTGCATCCTTCAAGTCTGAAAGGATAAAGGTGCGTCTCCTCCGGGTCAGGTGAAAGCTCATTCCACTAGGTCTTAATGGCTACTTCTGCGGCTTTTTGGTCTGGAGTCTCATTGGATGATATTTTCCAACTCAGTTGGTAAGATCTGGAACCAACTGCCTCCAGACCTTATAGCCCACACTTCCATTACACTATTTAAGACTAAACTGAAACTTTTTCTTACTAAACACTGGCTTTGCTCTTGCATCAATCCCAGTTGATCTAGCTCCTCTATGACCTTCTATTCTCCTCCTTTATTCCTCATACATTCTCCCAAATATATTTCTTCTATTTATTTTCTTTTTCCTGTCGACTAAATAACTATACTTCTCTAATAACACTCATCTTAACTTTTTTAAAGAACTTAATTCTTCTCTCCCTTCTCTTACCACATCTGTACTTAAATAATTTCCTTGTCTTTCTATCCCCTTCTTTGTAAACTTCTTGAAATTGTTGCTAATGCCTTTCTTATTTGTGACTTATATTCATACTTGACTTATAACCATTGTGATATTTTTGTATGTTCTGTTTTGTGACCATGTAGTAGAAAGCGGAGCTTTTCTCCTCGGGCCTCCACTGAAAATGGACTTGTATCCAGTTGGACTAGCCCGGTTAACAAATGTAAAATAAAATAAAATAAAAATAAAATAAAATAAAATATTTGTTCTGCAGCTACTTGGTCCTCATCTCATACCTTTATTTCTCACTGCAAATTGGATTTGACTTGTAGAAGGAGAGCATCCTTTGGTTCTGCGGTGCTCCGGAATATCCTTACATGTGGGCCACCTAGGTGTTTAGTAGCTGGGGACTCTGTCCCACAGGTTGAAGACCAAATGAAGTAAACTACTTCAGATAAAGAAGTTATGTACTCACCATAAATTTCCATCTGAGTAGTTCTACTTCATTTGTCTTCAACCGTCCCTCCCTCTTTCCCTCTGATCTTATCATATGAATAGCCTGTTGGCTGCAGTTTTAGGTCATAAAGTATTCTTCAGGTCGAGTTCTTAGTGTAATGGTCAGCAAACTCGATCTGGGGGTTGGAAGGTAGTGGAGGTGTATTATGGGTAAGGGGAGGAGCTTGGAGCTCGGAGCAGATGCTAGTGAATTTGCCGGCTCAGATCCGATACAGATCAAGTTGAAGACAAATGAAGTAGAACTACTCAGATGGAACGTTATGGCAAGCATAACTTCTTTTTTTCACTGATTTGTTGATGACATTTTTATTATGGGATGGAACGAGTAAGGAACTGGAGATATTTGCTGAATATTTAAATTAAACCACTGACTATTTGACGTTTACAGCTGATTATTCATATTAGAACATAAATTTATTTAGTCATAAGGTTAGAGAGAGAATAAGCAATGGTACTACTACTGTGATGTATGAAAAAGCTGTACAGGCAAAATATATATATATATATATATATATATATATATATATATATATAGCATGCGTGCACCTTATGTATTTAAAGGCATAGTGAAGAGTCAAGCATGCGTGCACCTTATTTATTTAAAAAAACAAGTAATCTCTGTGGTATTCCCCGAAGTCTCAAAACAACCCACTAAAGTGTAGTGGGTCCAAAAACAAAACAGTGTAAGAAACTTCTTTGTGGAAGATTTTCAGTCCATATATTTCTAGTTAATCCCTGTATATTAATCAGATCAGACAATAGTAGTAGAAGTAGCGAACTTAAACTCGTCTTAAGTCAAAACAAAACAAAAAATAATAGAAAATATATAATTGTACAGCATTACTAAGTATTCGAAAGTAATCCAAGCAAAGCAGGCAGTCTTAATAACTCTTATTACTCTATTTTTGTTTTACTTGGATCGCTTGTCTGTGTACTTAAAGGATTTTCGACTGGAAACAGACTGCCTGCCTTGCTTGGATTATTTTCGAATACTTAGTAATGCTGTACAATAATATATTGTCTATTTTTTGTTTTGTTTTGACTTAAGACTAGTTTAAGTTCGGTACCTCTACTACTGTTGTCTGATCTGATTAATTTACAGTGATTAACTAGAAATATATGGACTGAAAATCTTCCACACACAGAAGTTTCTTACACTGTCTTGTCACCTTATGTATTTAAAGGCATAGTGAAGAGTCAGATGTTAAGAGCCTATCATCTTAACACAAACAGTGTATTAACCAGATAGACAATATGATTGGCGAGATTTTATAACAAGGATATGATATTGCTGCAAATAAAAAATGAAGTTATAGATACAAGGGCAAATAAAGTTGTATACCGTAGTTCTCAGCTCGGCATAGAGATAGAGCTGGTCAAAATTGTAATAAAAAGAATAATGAAGGTTTTTGAGGTATGTTACTACGTACAACAGAAGGTCTAATGGGGTACAACAGATTATAAAAAAAAAAACTGGTGTATCTTAATGACTATGTCTGATATTAAAAAGTTAATAGGTGAGAAACCATTTTTTGCATACCGAAAATGACTGAGTTTGAAACTATGCCTATGCTATAAAGATTTGAAAAGTCATCCAGTACAGCAAAGAGGTAGTAAAAGCGGTAATTTCCCTTGTTACAGTTGTACATGCTGTAGAGATTTGGAGAGTGGTTATATTTTCAAACATCCTGTCACAGGGAAGGAATTTGTGTTCAATGGACATGTTACTTGTAACACTAAGAATATTATGTATTTGGCTAGAAGTACAAAATGTCCTGCTTTTTATATAGGTAAGAGGAATAGGAAGCCAGGATTATTGAGCATAAGTCCGAAATACGAAGGAAACTGGAAACAAATCCTCTATTTAGACATATTAGGGAGGTAGGTGGAGAGCGCACTTTCCATTTTAGGGTTATGGATGTATTTAGGAAGAAAAGAGGAGGTGATTTGAATAATGTAATAGACATTTGTGAATATGAATGGATTACATTTTAAATACTGACTCAAGACCAGGTCTAAATACAGCTGTAAGTATACTGATGAAAAAGCATAGCATTTTATAATGTCTTAAAATGTATGTATGCTTTTTTAATGTGGTTGTATATCGAATTTTATATGTAGAGTCACTTTAAATTTTATTTAATTCTAATTAGCTTAAATTGAATCATCTCTTTGATTGGGCTTTGATATTTTGGAATGTATAAGAGATTCATTGATTTTAACATTGTCTTACACACTGAGGAAGGGATTCTTCCCGAAAGCTTTGTGGATTTTTAATAAACTTGCTTTACTTGTGGATTTTTACAAACGTGCCTTACTGACTATGTGTCCGTTATTTGGAATTGCTTTTGTTGCTTGCCTGGATTATTGTTGCATTCTAACGGTTTACCTCTGTGCTGGTCCTTTTTTGGTTTTTGGCGATTTATTAAAAATAGCAGCTAGCTCAGTTTCCTTTCCAGTATCCATTCTCATAAATAGGACTGTTTGGGAATTGCATGTCCCAGTCTTAAAGGAAAACTCGCATCATCCACTTCACAAGGGACGTAACTCCAGTTATGTGTTCAACTTTAGACCCATTAACATTCTGTCTTTCCTCTTTCAAAAATCATTGAAAAATATATTCATAGTCAGTTAGACTCATTTACAAACAGGCAACTTCATTACCCCCATACAACATGGTTTCAGACCAGGGCATAATACTTACCACAGCTCTCTTAATGTTCACCAACACTATTAATCTTGCTAGAGACATAGGCCAACTGGTTTCTGCCATTTTCTGGATCTGTCCAAGGCCTTTGATATTATTTCCCATAACCTTCTTCTAAAACAACTCTCTTCTCTTGGCCTGTCAAACACTTTCACCAACTGGTTCTCCAGCTAACTTTCCATTAAACTCCAGTCTGTTAAATGTATTAATTCTTACTTGTCCTTCCTACGTATTAAAACAGGTGTTCCCCAAGGTTCCTTACTGGGGCCACTGCTTTTCAACATATTTACCAACAACTGCACTCTGCCAAATGTCGAGCATCTCTCATTTGTTTTACTCCATGTTAATCTGTTCTGCTAGTAACATAATTACTCTACAACACTCACCCAGTAGTCGTTTTCATTAGTTGAAAGGTGGTTCAATAACTCCCAGCTTCTACTCGATCTAAACCACACGCACATAAAAGTTATTCCCCATATCAAGCTACTAAACATGACAAGTTGATTATAACCTGAAATTTGACTTGCGTGTGCAACAGGCTTTCAAAAAAGCTCACCTAAAATTAGGGTACACTGTAGAAAAAATACTTAAATAATTCATCCAGGAAACTCCTGGCCTCTGCACTCTGTATGGTGCCCCACTACCATTTAATATTGACGCTTGCATCCAAAGTAAACTAATCCAGTGCTACAGTAAAAAAGCAAAAATTGTCAGTAACTCATCAGTAGAACCCTGCACTGCTTAACCCTAAAACAGTTTTCTTGAGTAATTCAAGCCAATCACTCACTCACACCTAACTACTCCCAGCCCTCAAATGAATATACAAATCATGACAAAGCAAAGCCCTACTAGACTTTTACTACACACCCCTGCTAGGCCACTTCAATCTGGAAACAAAATGCTCCTCATGACCTACAAACCATATCTATCAGTAGGAACATCTCTTTTTTCAGCTGTGTAGCCCACCCCTTTTTCCTTATATATACTAGCAACTTTTCCAGTTTCAAAACCAATCTAAAAAAATGTCTTGATACCTGGAATGTATGTGCACAGCGCTCAAAACAGATGCACGACCACCTACTCCCTGTAACTTTAATACTCATTATAACTATGCTTTTCTCGATCTTATTTCACTAGCATCTCCACATCTTAGCAGGTATTAATGGCCTAATATCAAAAGCAGCTCTCAAGTTAATGATACCATACTACTAATGTATCCTGTTCTATCTCTTCAGCCAACACTTACTATTTATTTTCTTCTCTCATTCCCTTCTGTAACATTTTTGTCTCTCTAATAGTCATAATCAACTCTTTCTCCATGTCCCTAATTTTCTGTCCTGCTCATTTCATTGTATTCCTCTGTTTGTTCTGGCAGCAGAATACACTATTTTTATGCTTCATACGTTATTAGAAATATAGTCAGTATTTTGAAGAACTATGCATTAGCATGCTTGACATAAGCTATCCATTTCTGCAGTTTGTATTACTACTTGCAGTATGTATTTTATTCTTAATATTTCTGTAAAGGTGTTTCCGTCTATGTTTATTTGGTGTGGGGATTTTTTCCCCTTGTATATTACTTGTCAGCTACTGTAAAATGTTTTTGTATGGGTGTTTGTGGAGCCTTTCTCATCTCATTGTAAACTACTTAATCTGTTGTGGGGCTTTCTTCTCTTGTAAATAAACTGTTTAAATGTTTTTGAATCTTGGAGCTTTTCTCCCTGGGCCTCCATTGAAAATGAGTTGTTGACTCAGTCAAACTTTCCCAGGCCTAAAAAGACAAAAAGTAAATAATTTATATAAGGTTCTGATAACTATCCGGTGTAAATGCTACTAATTTGGAGAATGTTAGCTACAGTGTGAAAAAAGTAAATAGAACCTAAAGTTACAGATTTTCAATTGCTGTTTCAAGAGGTCCTTCATAAAGAAATTGGAATAATAATTTGATGAAATCAGAAGAAAAAAATTCATATTCTAGGTAAAATTATCACCAGTTTTAGAAATATAACAGTGGTACCACATCAAATGAATGATGGATTTCGTGTTTTAGATAGAATATATTTGTGTAGTACATGTGTAAGCCGCGGTGGTACAGCGCTAGCGTTGTCGCCTCACAGCAAGAGGTTCTCCTGTTCGATTCTCTGCTGGAGCGCCTTCTGTGTGGAGTCTGCATGTCCTCCCTGTGGTAGAGTGGCATTTGAAAGATGTGTGAATGGGCGTGCCTTCGTTGAAGGTTGGGTGTCGAGCTGGCACCTCGGCACCGTAAAAATCTACTGCCAATCATTAGCGGACCGGAGTTCCGCTTTGGCGACCCCTAACCTGGAAAAGCCGAAAGAAGAACAACATATTTGTGTAGTACATGTATATATTGTAAATATTCCTCAGATGATTAGGATAGAAATTATATTAAAGGCAAATAAAGACTGCTTAAGAAAAATAACTCTTTACTTGTTATATGTAATGAAAAACTGAACTGTGTCTCAATCAGTAAAAAAAAAAAAAAAAAAAAAAAATGCATTCCTACAATTTGTACTTATGGCTGACTTTGTGCCTAAAGTTCTGTGTTCTCTTCTTAGTTGAGGTCTAATTTACTTCTGCTTTTTAGTGCCCTTTCACTTTTCTGTCATATTGCTCTTCTGCCCCACTACATGCCAATACTAATCTCAATTATTTTGTGTACTAATTTTGTTTCTAATGTACATTCTATGTAAATTTTACATTTTAACTGGTCTTGCTGTCATTTTTATGATACTGCTTTTTGTTGTTGTGTCTTTCGGCTTTTCCTGGTTAGGGGTCGCCAAAGCGGAACTCCGGTCCGCTAATGATTGGCAGATTTTTACGTGCCGACTTGCCGGGCCTGACGCACAACCTTTCAACGAAGGAACGCACATTCACACATGTCGCCACACGGAAGACGCTCTAACTGAGAATCAAACTGGGCAACGTCTTACTGTGAGGCGACAACGCTACCCCGCAGCACCACCCCACCGCAGTGTACTACTTTTTTTATTTTACTTTATTTTTGTAAAAAATTTTTATCTGAAAGTTAGTTATCCCTAGTCAGAATTTCTAGTGTAACACACAAGTGAATAAGCTGTCCTCTCTTTTGGCTGTTCCCGTTAGGAGTTGCCACAGCGGATCATCTGTTTCCATTTCTTCCTGTCCTCTGCATCTTGCACTGTCGCACCAACCACCTGCATGTCCTTACCACATCCATAATCCTTACCTTAGGCCTCCCTCTTTTCCTCTTACCTGGCAGTTCCATCCATAGCATCCTTTTCCCAGTATACCCAGCTTCCCTCCTCAGCACGTGTCCAAACCAACGCAGTGTCGCCTCTCTGGCTTTGTCTCCAAACCGCCCAACCTAAACTGACCCTCTAATATACTGATTCCTAATCCTGTCCATCCTCATCACACCCAGTGCAAATCTTAACATCTTTAACTCTGCCACGTCCAGCTCTGACTCTTACCTTTTTGTCAATGCCACCATATCCAACCCATATAACATAACTGGTCTCACTACCCTCTTGCAGACCTTCCCTTTCACTCTTACTGGTACCCGTCTGTCACAAATCACTCCTGACACACTTCTCCACCCATTCCACCCTGCCTGTACTCTCTTCTTCACCTCTCTCCCACACACACCATTACTCTGAACTGCTGATCCACCTTCGCCAACTCTACTCCCTGCATCCTCACCATTCCTCTATCCTCCCTCTCATTCATACACATATATTCTGTCTTAGTTCTGCTGACCTTCATTCCTCTCCTCTCTAGAGCATATTTCCATCTCTTCAGAGTCTTCTCAGCCTGGTCCCTACTCTTACTACAGATCACAGTATCATCTGCAAACATCGTAGTCCACGGGGCCTCCTGTCTGATCACGTCTGTCAACCTCTACATCAACACTGCAAATAAGAAAGGGCTCAGAGCTGATCCTTGATGTAATCCCACCTCCATCTTAAATGCATCCGTCACTCCCACAGCAGACCTCACCACTGTCACACTACCCTTGTACATATCCTGTACCTTTCTTGCATACTTCTCTGCCACTTCCGACTTCCTCATACACAAGTGAATAGTAAACTATACATTACTACCAAAGTAGTTTTCAGAAGCCTGTCAAAACTTTTTTTTTTAGTTTGTGTAGTGTGAAACAGACACAGGTTGTATAGGAACATTATTCTTGAATGGTTTAACAAATCCTTGTAATTTAAACTACTAACAATACTTTTTCTTTTTCTTTTTCAGGACTGCACTTTCTTTACACGCAAAGAAATCCTTCGGTAAGTAGTGTGTATATGTCTGTCCATTGGTTCTAGTTTGCTGCTATGTATAGTTAATCCTACAATTGAACATGGTTGTACGACAGATGTGCCATGTGGCAGTTCGTACTCAAGTAGCCATAGCATGTATGAATACAGTCTTCAAGCTTTACTGTAATGTATCTGAGAAATATGTAGCTTGCAGAATCTTGGAATTGTATGATTGTAATTAAAAGTTGTATCAGTGATTATCTTGTTTCACTGTTGTAGTAACAGTATGGTTTATTCTTGTTGTGGAAGCCCTTGGCCGGCCTGAATACCAGAGATTCAGTTCCCTCCTCCTGGGCTACTGGATGCCTTGCACCTGACATCAGAATCTCTGGATTTAAGGGTCATCATCTAGCACCATCTTACAACTCTGTTGCCATAAGAGCCCAGAGAATCCATGTCAGTGCATCATAAAGCTGTGTCCTGTTAGGGAAACTTTCTTTTTTTACATTGTTTTCTCTGTTAAATAAGTTCTAGGACAAATACTTGTCTTGATTGTGAAAAACAGATTCTGCATTGGGATTTCTATTCCCTTTATTTATTCGGTTTAGCCCTAGAGTATGACATTCCCAACTGTCCCCATTGTGCTAATTTTAACAAGTACATACTGCTTCATCGAGCTGAAGCTCTTGCACAGTACTTAGAAAAGGGACAGCAGGGATCTTCATGCTGTATGGGTCCACTGGGTTTTCTGTTTTCAACCGCTTATGTAAGCATAAGGAGAAACATCCGATTGTGGCAGACACAGCTTTGCAATCGGCCATTTCACCCAGGCTTATAACTGTTGAAGGACAGGAGACACAGTCCCTTCCAATGACTGAGGGAGCATCAGAATTGCTGTTGAGTACCCTTTGGAGCCCAGCATGCCTCCTGACCTCTCCACATCGACAGAAGCTTAAGGACAAAAGTAGTCAGAGTCTGAAGTCGCTCTGCACGCCTCTGCTTCCAATTCCAATGCTAGGTCCTCATGAAGGGCAAAAACACTTAGTGTAAGCAGGCCATGGTGACCTGCATGTGTCCTGGTCCCAGTACCTCTGATGCCACATCCAGGCCCATGCCTTAAGCCCAAAACAAAAAGGATTTTTCCTGGCTTTCCTTAACCTAGGCCATCTGGCTGTCAGCTTACAGTCCTAAGAACAGGACCTACTTAGTCTGGCTGAGAATTTTCTTTAGACTGTACCCTCCAAACAGGAAAGCCCTTCTAGACCTCCTGCCACTATAGAGTCTGTTTCTGGGAAATGAGAGACCCTCCTCCCAGGAATCCTCAGATTCTTATGATTCAGGTTACGATGAGTTGACTTGCGTAGACCAGATATCCAGTAGTTAATATGCTGACTGACTCAGATGACATACTTGTTTCAGCTTCACCTCCTCAGGATTTCAATTTAGCAGAACACTTCATCTAATGAGGGAGTATTTTCACTGGGAAGTTCATGATTGCCCTCCGTCTAAGAACAGGGTTGGAGAATTTTTAAACTCCCTGAGCCATAAACCTTTGGCCATTCCTGGAGTACAAGAATTTGTGGAAGATGTCGTCTTGGACTCATCCCTGCAACTTGACTCCCAACCACCTGCTCCTAGTAAGCCAGATAATTTTTATAGGGTTCTTGATTCCCAGAAACACCTTTTCAAGATTCCTACTTATGGTCCTGAAGTGGTGACTCAGGGTCCCATGGGAGCTAAGGACAGCACTTCTGTGAACCCTTTGCCAAATGAAAAGGAGGGGGAACCCTTGATCTCATTTGCTAGGTCCATAAGGTTAAGTACTGGGAAACCCTACTATACCATATGAAGGAAAATCTGAAGGGGATGGAATATAGGTCTCTCCAAAAAATTGCTGGATATCTGCATCAGTCTCTCAAGCTGCAAAGCATTCTTTGCCTTGTGGCTTGAATGCTTTGGAAGTATCAGGGTGTGATATTCACAGAAATGCCTGGTTAAGGGAACAGTTCATTTCAGATTATGTTGCGTCTAAAATTTTGGATACTTCTCTAGGCAAAGACTTCTTATTTGGACCAAAGGCCAAAGCTATCTTCAAAAAGCTGGTGGATAATGATAACTCAGCGCATACTGTCAATAACTTTATGCAGGTTCAGCCACACAGGTTTAGCAGAAACTACCCCACTAACCCCTGGTCTTTCCCTCTTTCTCAACACAGACAGAGGAAAAATGGTCAGATGGGATACAACACTAAGGCAGCCAAAAAGATGGCAGTTACTCTACCTCTAGGCCTATTGAACCCTGACCCCAGGGTCACAGCAGGGATCAACCATGACTCAGCTGGTCCCCTCCTTTTCCTTTGAGGAGACCAAAATAACCCAATACGAATGGGTGCTAAGTGTTTATGAAAACAAGTTACAGACCATCTCTCATCTCTCTTCCAATGTCTGCAGGCATTCCTTATGTTTCCCCCAAAACAAGTATGAAAAACTTTGATCCAAGTAGGTTTTATTTTACAGTAAGGCTATATAGGAAAGATACCCCGCCCCCAAAAAAGGGAAAGGGAGAATATTAGTCCCGACAGTCTTTGTTCCAAGAAAGAAGGAACCCATCTTAGACCTTTCAAGATTAAATGGATCCCTTCTGGTCCCCAAGTTCAAAATGCTAACCCTATAAAAGTCTCTACCTATGCTTTCTCCTTGGGCATTCATGGTCACTTTAGATCTACAAGATGCTTACCTACATATTCCCATCTCAGGAAGCATCTTCATTTTAAAGCCAGTCAAAATCTTGATCAATTCTCTCCTCCATCCTTTGGCTTGGCTACTGCTCCCATAGTATTTGCAAAATACCTGGTTCCAGCAATAAGTTTCAAAGGGCATCCAAATCCATCCCTACCTAGATAACTTCCTGATACAAGCAGATTCTGTAGAGGAGCTCCTTTCCACCATATGCCTAACTGTGAGCATTTTTTCTGGCCTAGGTTTCACCTTAAATCTAATAAGTCCAACCTCTCTCCATCTCAGAAGCTTGTCTTTCTAGTGGCCTTGCTGGACACAGACTGTTGCAAGCTTTTCTCCCAGGGAGAAAAGGTCTCCTTCCTGACAAAATACTTCCACTGTCCTCTTTTCCTCTCGGTAACTTCAACAGAGGTACATACCCTTGTGCATTTTAAATATCTCTAGCCATGGTACTCATGAGAGAAGATCCAGTGGTGTCTCAAGAATGTATGGAACCAGCACAGCCAATCACTCTACTAACAAAGTCAACTCCTTCCCTGTTTAAAAATGGAGCTCAAGTGGTGGATCTGTGGTTGCAACCAGAACATAAGGATACCATTCGGGACCCCTCATTCAAACCACCTTGACCATGAATGCCTCATATCTGGCCTGGGGGCACATTAATGTGGCCTCCAAGCCCAAGGAAAATGGGAACAAAGCTTTCTAAAAAAAATATCTAAAGGAAATTATGGCTATCAAGGACATTATAGCTTTCAAGGATCTATGGAAACCAGGGACCTTATTGACAGCAACACAATGAATGTGGTACATAAACTGGTGTGTACTCACCCCTATCCTGTATGTCATGTAACAATGTCTGTGTGGGACACAGCTCAAGCCTTGAGCTCTGTACCTTTTGACCCACTACCTGCCAGGAGAACACGGTTCACATCAGGATAATCTCAGCTAGTCAAAAATTAATCCCTAGACTGGACCTTAAACAAGAATGTGTTCAAACTCATCTGCCTGTCTTGGGGTGTGCCCAAACAAGCATTTTTGCTTCAAGCCAATACAGTCAGCTGGAATTTATTTTTCAGTGACCAAATATCCCAAGGCCTGGAGGAAAGGATGCCTTCTCCTTTCGTTTGACAGGTTAGTTTCTTTATGCATTCCTTCCCATTACCCTCATTCCCAGGGTGCTTCTAAAAATTGGAGAGGAAGGGCCAAGATTGTTAATGATTGAACTTTTTTGGCTGAAGCAACATTGGTTCCCTTTCCTACACAACATGAGCAGAGAAAAAACAAGATTGCTTCCTAAAAATGTGGGCCTATTGACTCAGAACAGGGAGTCCATCATACACCCCAGTCTCAGCACCTTGAGGATTCACAGCTTAATATACTAACGGCCCCCCAAGCCCTCTCTTTGGATAAGGACATGGTAGATATCTTAAAGTAGACTTGCATGTCAGAATGGAAGAGAGTTTCAATTTGCTGTCAGCAACAGTGTCATCCTAAGGTCAGCAGATATCAAACTTGATGTCCTTTCATATCACTGTTGCAGCATTCTTCACCTAAGAGATCTCATGCCAAGGATAGCCCAGCATCCGGCCAGTATACCAAAGCCTTCAGCTCTTATAGGTACTGTATGGCACACGTGCTCACTGCACAAGATGTAAGACGTAAAGGTGACGTACAGACGCAAATACTCAAACTTCTTTGCTGCCAGTCCAGTTGCCATTCTTGTCTGTCTGAACACCCTGCTACTATGCTGGTTTCCAAGTTATTTTTTTATTTTTCAGATAAGTGCCCCATTGGGGTTTCTTTTCCTTTTTATTCTTGTTTGGTTTGTGTTGATGTCATCCAGAAAGGGAAAATATCAGTGTGGGAGGCAGATTCCCCATAAAGACCACTGTGACATCCCTCCTCGGGGCCTCAATACTCACCACTGACACTGGTAAGGGACGTTCACTTAGAGGGAAAAAGACGCACAGTATTTCCAGATACAGCTCTCTGCACAAAGCACAATATCCCTTAAGGGCACACAGGGAATACACTCTGTTCCTGAAGCTTGGTTTCCTTCCCCTCTCTCCAGGCCCCAAATAAGACTCCCCAGTGACGCAGCTGTAGAGTTGAGTGTTCCAAGAAAAGTCCTCCACCATCCTCTGTGGAACCAGTGCTCTTGTGTCCCTTCTTCAAGTAGCTGACAACACCACATTGATTTACACACATGCACACACCTGGGAAAGGCTGGCACAGATCTACCAGCTATGCCTTCTTCTGTTCAGACTGTGTAAAGCAGATTCACTGCCACTAGCCAGCTACAGTACTTTAAGGCTCTTACAAGGGTTCCCAATTATACTGTGTGAAATTAACACCAATACTAAAAGTAGTGTTGACCAAACAACAAGGCTTGCAGGAGCGGCCACAGTGTCACCAAATAAATACAAGTACTCTCAAAGGATAAAATATTCTCTAAAACACCAGCCACAATGAAAAGTTTAAATATATTTAATAGTAAAAGAACATGAAAATACTAAATATCTCGTGAAGTTGTTCAGTCTCGCAATTCATTCTTACACATGGGTTCAGAGCCGATCCATCGGCTCTGAGTCAGCCGCTTTCACAAACTCAAGATCTTAGAGTAGCTCGAGGCCTAGTCCCTATCCCATGATGCTCTCTGTCCTACATCCGATCTAATTTGCCGCTGCAACAGTTCGGAGGTCGTTAGAGAGCTCGGGCCAGTATTACTGATTATTTTCATTATTATTATCCTTATAGCAACTTTTTGCAGTTTCTCTTGATAGACTTTATTTTTGGGCTAGTTAGCCTTGGTTTTAATTCAGCCTTTTTCTTCGTACTTTTTCTGCTGACGAGATTTTCGTCCTTTAAGAGCGGCTGCTCTTAGGCCTTTGGCCATTCCTTAGCTGTGTTAAACAGTGTTTTCCCTGCCCTTGCTTATACACTTTATATTTAGTGTTTATATAGATAATTAGTCTATAGTTATTATAAGTTAAGATTTATAGTTAGAGTGTTAATATAATCGTAGAGTTTGCTGTGTGTGTTGGTTATTTACAGTTATTTAGTGTGCTTAAATAATTGTTGTTGGATTGCTTCTGATTGGTGCATACTGTTCTTGTTATTATGGCTGATCAGAGGGAAAAACATAAGTCTGGTTTTAAAAACTGCCCAAGATGCGGGCAGAAAATGTCTATTACTGACTCCCATGTCAACTGTTTATTGCTTGGGGCCAGTTCAAATACAGGAAGATTGCTCTGTCTGCCATTCCTTTAGTAGCAGGGTATTGCTGGAGTGAAGAAGAAAACTGGTGGATAGAGGCTTGCTGAAGCCAGATTTGCAGGAGTCCTTGGACAAGGCTGACCAGACTTCCAAGTTGTTGAAGGGGTCCAAGTCCTCCAAAGCTTCCTCTGAGCCCAAGTCATCTGCTCTGAGCCTTGCTGTTAAGGTGCGGTTGCCGGCTCCGCAGTCTTCGGAGCTGTGCACTGAGCCAGTCTTTTGGAGTCGGTCCCCAGTTTTTGGAGCCGGTCTCAGAGACCTTAAGGTCACCCATTTTGCAATCAGTGGCTTCTTCGGTACCTTCGACTCGTTCTTCGAGAACCCTCTCCGATGTGGACCGAGTGGTGCAGAGGCTTCTCGAGAACCCGGCACTGGCCAAATTATTATCAGCTTCAACCCAACCGGTTTCAGAGCCCAAGACCATTGTACCTGCTGTGACTACTCCTCCTCCAAGCCGAGCCAGGCCTTCGGAGCCAGGGGAGGGGATCTGATGATTGTGGAGCCTATGGAGCTGAGGCCTGTTCCAGTGCTATTGGCTCTGTCAAACCTGACTTCTTTGGTACCGTTTGAAGTCTGGGAGCCGACACTCTCTGATTGGCTTGGGGGGGGGGGGGGGTCAAACCAATGTGTCTGTTCCAACTCTTACTCTTGGAGCGTCAGCCCGGATGATTTCGGCTCCTTTCTCTGGGTCGGCGCACACTGTCTCGGCACCAGGGAAGTTGCCGTCCTCTTCGGTACCAGCGGCTTCTTCGGGTCGGAACAGTGGAGCCTTCGATGCTATGAGGAGGGTTATGTCTTCCACGACTCGCACGTCATCAGGGCCTTCCTCCTCCTCCTCCCCTAAAGTGCCACTTTCTGCCTCTACATCGCAGGTCCCTGTAAAGCGTCAAGACTCAGAGCCTCAGGTAACCCTATTGGGTAACCCATGTTCTACTGAGATCTCACCAGAAGCCCCCACTGATGAGGTTCCCAGGAAGAAACTGCAAGAGGAGGTATTTGGACTCTCCGCAGGAGTCTCTTACGTCAGACACATACATACATACATATATCATACATCATTCATCATACATCAGACATAGAGGAGTCAGAAGGGTCCCCCTCGGGGGATATCTCCTTTGCTGATATCCTTGAGGTCCTTATGCAGAGGGGTGACTGGCAGTCCATTAGCTCTACAGAGGATAAGTCGTTGCTCTGAAGGCCTTTGGGTCTGAAGCTTCCACCTCCTGGGTAACTCCGCCCTTCGATGAACTAATGGAATTGGTTGCTCAAAGGGTGTGGGAGTCTCCTGATACTTATGAAACCTGTCCCTCGGAGGCCCAACAAGTTTAGTACGTCCCCCCAAGATAAAATGTTCCTCACTAAGAGAATGCCAGTTGATGCCATGATAGTGGCGGCAGCCACCAAGAAACCTCTTCTACTGTCCATCCTTCTAATAGATTCCAGGACTATGGTCAGGTATGGGAAATGCATCTTTAGTTCTGCGAGTTTTGCTATGCGATCGCTCAACTACTAGACTGATTTTTACCCGTCTTCAAAGAGTTCTTCTAAAAGAGCTTGGAGATATTCCGCAGGGTAGTACAGATGGAGGTGTCTCTGAGAAGGTGACAGCCCAGTTTAATACCATTAGTCCCAGATTAGCTCCTCCTCAATTAACCATACTTTTCCTCAGGATTATCCAAGTTCAAAAACTTTAAACTTTTATTCTCAAAAGACCTAACCCTATATTTCCTTGACGAATTTCTGACCATAATTGGAAGCCCTTAAACCTTTGCTAAAAGGACAACCTAGGGAAGGAACCTGTAACTCCAAACAAGAACAATGTATAGTAACTAAACTCAAAAGCTATTATTGTCTTTTTAATCTAGCATGTTTTTAAAAGTCTGTATAAGATATGTTGTATTTTGTGATTGCTATTGCTAGACTGTTTTGTTGCACTATATAAATTGCATATTTTTCTCCTCAGCTGCATTACTAAATGAAACAATATGTAACATGTATGTAACTTACTGACAATGTGGAGCTTTTCTCCCCGGGCCTCTGCTGAAAATGGACATGTATCCAGTCAGACTATCCCGGTCAACAAATGTAAAATAAATAAAATAATAAATAGTTAACTCATCCGTGCTGCTCATTCCCTGTACAGCCGATGGTTCGAGTCGGGCAGTGGGTTCTGCAGTAGCTCTTCAGAGTTATTCCTGGATGTGCTTATGCTGCTTTGCGGAAGCCTTTAAATCTTCTTTCGTTAACACCCCATTCGATGGCTCATCTCTTTACAGGCCTAAAGTCAAGGAGACTCTCACTAGGTGTGAGCAAGATGGAAAGACTCATCTGCCGTAGGAGTCCGTTTTTCCACCCCTAATAGACCATACCCCAAAGGGCAGAAAGGTGAAAAAATGTGGTTCTGGAAGTCCCAAGGTGCTTTCCAGAACACAGGTAGTAAACCCCCCTCCAGAGGCACAGGAGGGGGTAATAATGGAAGACACCGCACCGGCGACAGAGAGGGGTCCGCAAAACCAGGGCGACAGGGATCAGTTCTTGGTAAGCCCTACCAGCGCTCCTGAAAGGAGGCCCAACTGTCCTACTCTGGAGGCAGTCGGGGGTCGCTTGTCTTTGTATCCAGACGCCTGGCTAGGAATTTCAAAAGATTCTTGAGTACAAAGCATTGTTACCAGAGGTTACATCATCCCATTCTCAGAACCCACACCTGTTCGGAAGAAAATCCCAGACATTCCACCCAGTCTCTGATCAAGTAGCCGTAGAAATCCAGAGGCTGCAGGAAAAGTCATCCAGCCAGTCCCAGCAGACCAGATAGGATCGGGAACTTACTCCAGATTCTTTTTAATTCCAAAGAAAACAGGGGACTGGAGGCCCATCTTGGACCTCAGCAGACTCAACACTTTCGTAAAGAAGGAGATGTTCTGGATGGTCATGCTTAAATCGATCCTTCCGTTCCTAGGAACAGGTGATTGGATGGGCTCTATAGATCGCAAGGATGCGTACTATCATATAAAAATGGCCAAACCATCCAGAGTTCACTTGGATTTCTGGCTGGGAGCCAGTCACTACCAATTCTGAGCACTGCCCTTTGGCCTCACAACAGCCCCCAGAGTGTTTACCAAATGCATGGCAGTGGTTACGACTCACCTGAGGCGTCTAGGATTCTGAGTGTTTCCGTATCTGGACGACTAGCTCCTTTCCGCCGCCTCCAGGCATCCAACTGATTCTGTCCAGGGATCACTCTCTCAATCTGTGCTCTCAGTTGGGGATAACTATAAATTTCGACAAGTCTGCATTGTCGCCATCGCAGCATATCTCCTTTATTGGAGCAGAATTAGACACCACCACCACCACCATGGTAAAATTGCCACTGGACAGAATAGCCACTCCTCGAAACCAGGTATCGGACATTCTGATGAGAAAAAAGTACCAGCCTCCCAGGTTTTGAAACTACTCGGTACAATGGCAGCTACGCTCATAGCAGTTCCTTTGGGGAGTACGCACATGAGAATACTTCAATGGTTGCTGTTCACCCAGTGGTCTTACCAACAACTTCCGATGTCATTCTTTATAATGATTACAGACTCTTGCAAGAAGGATCTTTGTTTGTGGTTGACCATCCACCAGGTAACAATAAGTTGCCCATTTGTTTCTCCCCTGCCGTCCGCCACAGTGACCACGGACGCTTCTCTGATAGGGTGGGGGGGGGGCTTTTTCAGGGAAGAACAGCCCAAGGCACCTGGTCAGAAACAGACTCACAGTTGCACATCAGTTTCCTGGAGCTGAGAGCAGTGCTTTTGGCATTACAGCACGTACACGACTCTCTTCCTCTGGGGATGATTGCGATCCAGACAGACATGTCTGTGGTTTGGTACATTAACAAGCAAGGGGGAACCAAGTCTTACCCCTTATGTCAAGAGGCCTTGAGAATTTGGCAGTAGGTGGTATCCACCGGGCGGTTTCTGATAGCAACGCACATCCCAGGGAAGCCCAATGTGATCGCAGACAAACTGAGCAGAGGCATTCTGTTACTGCACAAGTGGTCTCTCAAAGATGAGGTTGTAGAGATGATTTTTCACAGATGAGGCCAGCCTTGCTGCAACCTGTTTGCATCCACTATGAATGCCAAATGCAGAAGCTACTTTGCCCTGAATCCCCCACCAGGGAACAGCCCAAGAGACTCGCTCGTACACTATATTGGCTCCCAGGACTCCTATATGCCTTTCCACCAACTCCCCTGATTCCAAAATTCTAACAGAAAGCCAAAACCCTGGGAAGGACTGTAATCTTAATAGCCCCCTTTTAGCCTCCACAGATTTGGTTTCCCTTCTTTCGACTCTATCAACTGGAATTGGACTTTGACTCCGGACCCAGTTCCAGATCTGCTGACACATTTGTCAGGGGCCCTTCATCCCTCTCTTCTTTCCCTTGGACTGAGAGCTTGGCTGCTCCAATTCCCAACCTAGCCAGGTCACATGACCTTTCCTCGGAGGTACAGCATATTCTTGTATCTTAGCATAAAGCTTCCACTAGAAAGTTGTATAACAGCAAATGGAAGCAATTTGCCTTTTGGGCCTCCCAGAGTAATATTGATCCTTACGTTGCCCCGATTGCTAGTATTCTGGAATTTCTGTCTACGTTTCTTTCATGAAGATGCTGCAGCTGCCACTGTAAGAATTCAATTGGCTGCAATTTCGAATTTCCACCGGATTTGAAGGTTCTAACCTAATGTCTCACAGACTGTTTAGGGCCTTCTTAAAGGGTGCCATTCATCTCAGACCGCCTGTTAGGCAACATTTTACTCCCTGGAATCTAAATTTTGTGCCGTCACAGATTATTCTCCCTCCCGTTGAGCCTGCATCATCGTGCCATTTAAAGTTTCTCTCTTGGAAAACTATTTTCTTGGTGGCCATTACCTCAGGAAGTAGAGTGTCCGAGCTTCAAGCCCTATCTATCAAACCCCCATATTTGGTGTTTCATCCCAACATAGTGTCACTGTGGACTAATCCTTCCTTCCAAAGGTGTGTTCTAAGACTAACCTGAATCAAAATATCGAACTTCCAACCTTTTTCAATAACCATTCTAACAAGTTGGAGTATATGTTGCATAAGCTTGATGTTCACAGACAATTGAGATTCTATTTGGACAGAACAAAGGTATTTAGGAAATTGGAACAACTCTTTGTTTCTCATGCTGACACTAAGAAAGGGCTACCAGTGTCTAAAGTTACCCTTTCCAAATGGTTAACTGACTGCATTAACTTTACATACTCCTTAGTGAACCAACCATTAGAGCATGGTGTGAAAGTGCATTCCACTAGGGCTGTTTCCGCTTCTTCAGCTTATGCTGCTCGATTGCTTTTGGACACTATATGTACAGCTGCCACTTGGTCTAAGCCACATACCTTTATTACTCATTACAAGGTAGACAGGGCTTCCTTTGGTTCCACTGTCCTCAGGAATATACTCCCGTGAGCCACCCAGGATTAGGGTGCTTGGGACGCTACCCATGTGTAAGAATGAATGGCGAGATTGAACAACTTCATATAAAGAAGTTATGTGCTTACCATAACGTTCTATGGGAGTTGTTCATCTCGCCTTCATTCTTACTTTCCCACCCGCCTTTCTCCTCCAGGTTCTTGAAGAACGAGCAAGACTTGTGTTCTGGTGGGTCTTGTTATGCGACTTCTTACTCCGGCTGGAGTACCTGTCATGGGTTATATCTGTTACATACTGGGATCAGCAAACTAGATCCGAGTAGGACAGAGAGCATTATCCGATAGGGACTTGGCCTTGAGCTACTCTAAGATCTTGAGCTTGTGAAAGTGGCCGACTCGGAGCCGATGGATCGGCTCCAAACCCATGTGTAAGAATGAAGGCGAGATGAACAACTCACATGGAAGGTTATGGTAAGTACATAATTTCTTTTTTACAGTAAACACGAGTTTCAGTCACAGGCAGTATTAAAAATAACAGACCGAAAGGTTCACACAGATACAGAAAACCAATACTTAACTAATCTCACTATATTTTCCTGATTGATCTAAAGAATTACTGTCCCCTAGTTCACTTACTAGAGCAAGGTAAGACAAAGTGGGTGAGTGGTCCTTTTTTGTTAGGTTTCACAAACAGACTGCTGAGACTTCTCTCTCATCTAATATTAAAACATCATTTCAGTGCTGGATTACTGAATGACATCACATACATCTGGTCACCTGACTTCTGTTTCCCACATTACCCCCTTTAGTAGAAACTGAACCAGAATCTAGCACGCATTTGTCATAATACATGCACAGAACTTTGCTAAGATGTGTTACAGCATCTGGAAGCTGTAAAACAATTTTAACACTTCCACTCTTCCTACAGAGCTACTAAGCCAGGCTTCTCACAGACATCTCATCTCTGGCTGCAGTCAGAACTGTGAGATACAATCTTTAAGGCCTAAACCAGGTAATTTAATTTTAGAGTATTTTTCAAAATTAGCTAGACTGAGATTAACATCATCTGTTCCAGTATCCTCTGTTACAGTATATTAATTTCAACAATTCCAATACAGTCTGACATACAGATGTTTTTTTTTTCTGTTCAGCAGGGCCCACTGTCACATTTTTTTTTTTTAACACAAGCAACATTACAAATATATTTTTCAACACAAGCATCTGTACAAATCAGTTTGATATACAAATGACATATATAATTCTTCACAAAACTCCAACTAACTATGCTGGCATATGTTACACATCCACTGCCTTACTTCTGGCATAGCTGGCAATACATCACATCTCTTCCCCCTTTGAAGACTTAAGCTAGTTTTTCCGGTGACCCTGAAGAAACGTGGCTTGAGAGAAATGAGCCTGTCTGGGAAGACTAATGTCCATAGACCCATACCTTGTCTTGAGAACACATCTGCATTGGCATTGCTGACCCCACTACAGTGCTGCACTGTCTTGTCATATGTCTGCAATCCTAGGCTGCACCTTAATAACTTGCCATTTGTTAGCTGGCTTGATGTAGCCATAGATCTCCCTCAGACTCCTCCTGCCACCCATTGCAAGTACTCCACACCAGAGCCTCTCTATCATGAAATGTTAACATTGTACAATTTGTGCCCCTGCCTAGCAGTTCTTTTCTGCTGTTGAGCTTCTGTTAAGTTCTCCTGGGCTAAGCCCATGAGCTCCATAAGCCTTGTCCTGAGGTTTAGGAAATGTGCCACAACAGACTGTGGGATTCATACTTACTCTCCCACTCATCCCAAATCAAATCTAAAGGCCCCCTGAACCTATGTCCATACATTAACTCAAAGGGTGAAACACCTATGGATTCCTGGGGTACCTCTCTTTATGCAGACAGCAGATTGCACAAATATGTGTCCCACACTCTCTTAAACTGGTCTGCAAATGCGTGTAGCATGGTCTTTAGTGTAGAGATTAACCTTTCCACAAGACCATTACTCTAGGGGTGGTAAGGGTGTTTTTTAGGTGCTTCACCCCACAACGCTCCCACAGACAAACCAGCAGGTCTGACATGAAATTGGCATCTCTGTCAGTATTTCTCTTGGGGAACCTACCCTGCTGAAAGTCTCTAACAAAACATTTGCCACCTTCTCTGCCTCGATGGAGGATGCAGCCACTGCCTCAGGGTATCTAGTAGCATAATCTACTGCCACCAAGATATATTTCTTCCCTGTGGAACTTTGGGTACGCAGAGACCCCACAATATCCATAGCTACCCTCTGAAATGACTCAATTACAGACAAAGGCATCAAAGGTGTTTTGATTTTGACTCTTGTCTTGCCTACTTTTTGGCACTGCTCACAGGTTGTGCAGTACCCTGTTACATACCATTCCATCTCAGGCCAATAAAAGTTCTGCATAATATGTCTCGTGGTATGCTTTATGCCCATATGACCTGCCAAAGGAATATCATGGGCTATGGGTAGAAGTGCAAGATGGTAGGCTGTGGGCACTACCAGCTAGCTAGCTACAGCAGTACTACCTCATCCTCTAGCCCTCCATCATGGGTCCACTCTCTATGCAGTAACCCTTTGCTCCAGTATACAGACTCCCCTTTTCCTTGAGAATCGGGTGCCTGCCTAGCTACGTCCCTCAAGCATGTTAGTGCAGGGTCCGAGAACTGAGCTTATCTTAATTATATCAATGTGACCTTTCCCAGCTCCCCTTCCACAGGAAGTCTGGTATCTTCTGACAGCTGTGCCTTACTGTCAGCTTGGGTGCGAATACTCATCTATGCCCTTACAGTCACTGTGTCTAAGGGAACATCTGTACCTGCCAGCAGCTGTGGCTCACCTTCAGGATCACTGCTACAGGGGAGCTTCCTTTGCCACCCTCCCAGTCAAGGTGAACCCTGGCCAAAGGCATTTGGAATGCAATCCCTTCTAAAGTTCTGACTGGAGAGGACTGCCCCCAGCAAGTGTTACTCCTGTTGAACCACTGCAGGCTTCACAATGGTTATGTCAAAGGCTGTGCCTCTCTCAGCAATGGCCTGTTTGCCATCCACTAAGATAGGATATAAACTCTGGTGATAGTCTGGTACCCCTGTTGTTTTCAGACAACTTACCACAGGCATACTGTTCCCACTTGCTGACTTCCCCACCTTTGCTTCAGTGGACATTTGTATGCTGCATGGCCCATCTGGTTACATTTAAAACATCTAAACCTTGCTTCTGGCCATGTACCTGAACTAGTGGCTTCCCCTCTTACTAGTTGATAGATTCAAACAGTAGGTGTTTACTAGACTAATGACTACAAGGGCCTTTTTAAGCTTAGCCATGCATCCCAAATCTCTGACGAGTTCCGATGCCCTTAAGTAGGGGCCTGGAAGATGAAAATTTACAGGTTACCTGTGTCTATTAGAGACATAGGTGCCAAACCAGGGATGAAGTTCCAGTCCCCATCCAATTGTCTAAGTTGCACTTGAATTGGGTTAGGGAGGAGCTCTGCTTCACATGGATGGGAGGAGCCTGTTCCATAGATGGGGTAATCTCTGGGATACAAACCTATCTCTCCAGCAGGTCCTATTTATATCAGAGGCAAGGTTTAAGTCTTTAGAACAGGGAGTGGACTCTCTTGGGGTGGTTTAGGCTGCCCACCATGGGTTCCCTCATATCCATGTGCAGCACTAGGTATCCCCTTCTTGTGCAATGATGCTAAGTAGAGATCCCCTTTTTTTCCCCAGCTCAACTGCAGAGTTACACTCCCAGTCTGCTAAACAGATTCTCGTGTCCTCAGGCAAAGTGCTAAGGGCTTGTTCCCTCACCAAAAGGTCTGCCAGACTTTCAAAAGTTGTGACCTGACACTCACCCACCTATGAAAATAAGAGCTTAACTCAGCAATATAATCACATACACTTTCATCTTCCCTGCGTCTGTGCTTACAAAACTTTTTTCTGTAAGCTTCAAGCGTTAACTTAAAACGTGTAGTAAATACATAAAACATTTAAAACATGTATGTACCTCTCAAGACATCTGCAACAGCTGGAAAAGCCGCAGAAATACCTCACTAAACGAATCACGGGCCTAAAGCAGATGCCCTATGCTGACCTTCTTAAAAAAACTCAAGCTATACTCTATTGCATATCGTCTACTCCAAGGCGATCTCTGCTTAACATACAAGGCCATGTCAAGCCCAGAGCTGCTGGACATGCTACACTTAAAGAAATCCCAATCCCTCAGAGGCACACGCTCCAGGGATCTAAACCTTGTCATCGCAATAAACAAAACATGCTGGAGGGATAGGTTCCTGACCCAGAGACTCCCCAGAGTCTGGAATAGACTGCCCATACTTGTCAAGCAGTTCACCTCTTTGACCCTCTTCAAAAGGAACCTTGATGATTGGATGGGAGAAAGGCAATTCACCCCAGGGATCACGTCAGTCACCCTGCTAGACAGGGGTCCTGGGGAGTAAATAGTGTGGGAAGAAATAGCCAGGGAGTTGTTATGGCTAGGCTTGTGTAGGCCCTAGTACCAACCTATGAACCTATGTAGCACATCTTGTAACCTAGCATACGTTCTATCAACTAATTTCTGTATAGTGTTCCTCACATCACTTGCATTGTTTTTTGGACTGTAATGTATTTGTGTTGCACTGTATTTAGAGCTTTTCTTCCCCAGGCCTCTGCTGAAAATGGATTCTGTAGACCCAGTTGGACCACACCGGTATACAAATGTCAAATAAATAATTAAATTCCAATAAGCATTGTTCAACCTTGTCATAATTTAAAGAATCAATGTCAGACAATTTAGAAACAGATGTGAAGTTGTTAAATCTCGCCGTTTATTCTCACTGATGGGTTTGGAGCCGATCCTCGGCTCCAACACGGCCGATAGCAAAGCTCAAGGTTTGCCAGTAGCTCGAGACCAAGCCCCTTATCCCACAATGCACTGCTGGAATTACCTCCGATCTAGTTTGCCGCGGCAAGAGAGATCTCTGTGATCCAGTCAGCTCGGACCATTTTTTGCTAAATCGCAAGTTTAAACTTTCTTCTACTTCTTTTTGACAGATTATTCTTATTTAGTGTGTGTGTGTTTCTTCTTAAAATAATATAGTTTTAAGTAGGTTAGATTGTAGAGAGAGTGCCCTGTGTTGGCTTAGTTTTTCTTAGTGTTGGGCCCTTTCTTAGCCCTATTTAGTTTAACAATTTTATACTTGTTATTAGTATATTTTTTAGTGTGGGTCTAGTTAGCCCTGTATTTAACCTATACAGGTTAATTCTGTGGTGTCTGTTCATATCATGTCGGATGAGAGGGAAAAGTCTCGCCCCAAATCAGGGTTTAAGAAATGTCCAGATTGTGGACAGAAAATGCTCATCACGGACGGACATGTCCAATGTGTTTACTGTCTGGGGGGCTAAACACCTCCAAGACTCTTGCAGTATTTGCAACTCTTTTTCGTCTAGGGTTCTCTTAGAGAGAAGAAAACTCATTGATAGGGGGTTGCTGCAGCAAACTTTCTCTGAGGCATTGGGTAGCCAGGAAGGTGCCAGCACTTCTTCAAAATCTTCAGATTCTAAATTAACCAAGAAGGCAAAAAAAAAAATCAGAGGGTACAGGGTCATCGGTTCCACAGTCATCGGAACAGAGTGTCCCTTTGGTTCGGAGCCAGCTCCCAGTCTTGGAGCCGGTCTCTGAGGTTCCCTCATCCCTCTGCTCCAGTCAGCACCTTCGGTGTATTCCTTGAAGTCTTCGGTCAGTCTCTCTGATATGGATATAGATCGGCTAGTGCACAAGCTTCTATGGGCACCAGGACTTGCTAAATTGTCGTCGGCCCCGACCATTTCAACAGAGCCAAAGACCATTGAACCGGACTTGACTACTACTCCTCCGAGTCCATACTGGACTCTCGGAGCCGAAGGAGCCTGAACCGATAGTTGTCGAACCTATGGAACAGAGACCCGCACTGGTGTTTTCGGTTCCATCTACTCGGACGCTAGGAGCTGAGACCCTTCTGTCAGGTCCGGGGAGGATAGTTGGACCGATTTGTCGGTGCCGACTCTTCCTCTCGGGGCTTCGGCTCAGATGAGCTCGGCTCCTACCTCGAGCTCAGAGCCCATGGTTTTGGTGCGGGAGGATTGGACGGTCCTTCCGGATCAGTCTACCCCTTCTCGTCTGAGCCATGGTGCTTTCGATGCCATGAGGAGAGTCCTGTCTCCTAAGACATCATCTGCATCAGTTCAGGCTTCCTTCCCCCTCAAGCTCCTGTGTCCACTTCTACGTCTACCGGTCCCCCTAAGTGTAGAGACCCTGAGCCTCAAGTAGCCCCACAGGGCATCCCCTGCCCTTCCGATACCTTCCCAGATCTCCTCACTGAGGAGGTACCCAGGAAGAGACTGTGCAAGAGGAGGCACTTAGATTCCCCACAGGAGTCTTTGACATCCGACACTGACTTGGATGAGTCAGAAGGGTTCCCTCGATCCCCCTTTGAGGATATCTCCTTTGCGGAGATATTAGAAATCCTTAGTCAGAGGGGCGATTGGCAGTCCAAAACCCCCTACTTGAGGACGAGTCAGTGCTCTTGAAGGCTTTTGGGTCTCAACCTTCCACTTTTTGAGTATCTCCGCCTTACGACGAGCTCATGGAGCTGATCTCTCGTAAGGCGTGGGAGTCACTGGAGGCCATGGAACCTGTTCCTTGGAAGCCGAATAAGTTCATGTCTGCCCCAGTGGACAAAGCCTTTTTGACCAAAGGAGTGCCTGTTGATGTCATGGTGGTAGCTGCAGCCACTAGAAAGGAAAGGTCTGAAACATCCGCATCTATCCATCCTCCTAACAGAGATTCTAGGATCATGGATAGATATGGGAAACGCATGATCTGAAGTAGGATGTTCATTTGTCAGCAACCTGTGGGTTACGGATCCGATATCGGATCCGAGCCGGCAACTTGTTTCAAGTTAATGGATCCCAGCTCCTAGCTCCTCCCTAAACCCATAATCTCCTGCTAATCCTCCATGACCGCAGATCTAGTTTGCCGTGCTTGTGGATGGCTGGATCCTTGTTGAGCTCGTCAGATAAGTGAAGAAAAGTTACTTTTTCTAAGTACTTCTTGTCAGGAATTTCTTTTTTAGTTAAAATTAATCCTTTTAAAGTGCGTCAGTGTTAGGTTCCTTATTTTTTAATTAGTTACCCTCCCTTCGCTGGTCGCTAGTGTGCGAGTGTGTGTTGCGTTTCTTTTGGGGCCTGTGTGTGTGTAGTTTCTTTTCTTTTTCTTTAAAAAAAAAAAAAAAAAAAAAAAAAAAAGAATGGCTGAGGCCCCAAAAGCCATATTTTCTAAATGTACTGAGTGTGGCCATAAGCTCTCCCCGGCTGATGGCCACACTTGGTGAGTTCGGTGCCTTGGGGTTGAACACCTCACCTCGGGCTGTATCATCTGTGCAGCGTTCAACCCCAGGGCACTGAAAGAGCGGAGGTCGAAGCTGGTCCTCGCGGGACTTTTACCCCCGGATTCAGCTTCGGCCTCCGCTACCTCTGCTGTTCCCGTGGCTCCACCACAGCCTGTGGTCACTGCCACTCCTGCCCCCCTGCCTCCATCCGAGACTCAAATTACTGATAAAGTGTCGGAGGACAGGGAGGCCAGGAGGGAGAAACGGAGGGAGAAGCACCACAAGCGGCGGGTAGAGACCTCCGTTTCGGCCCCGCCAGCTAAGCGGGCTTCTCCCTCCACTGCTTCTAGGTCTCCTTTTCCTCCTCGGCTCCGATCCCCTTGTTTCTCCCCGGGGCCCGAGGAGGAGGAGACACTATCTCCGTCGAGGTCATCGAGGCGGCATTCCAGGCCTGCCTCGGTGGCCTCCTCGAGATCTACCTTCAGTTTATCCAATGCAGATTTGGACCGGATGATGCAAAGATTCATCCAGGCCCAGCTGCAGATGGGAGTGCTCTTGCCTCCCCCCCCCCCTCAGGGGGGGAGCTCGACACCTTTTTTCCACCCAATTGCTCCTTCTCCGACCCGTTACCCGGGTTCGGAGCGCTCGGAGCCGAGCAGCCTTGGAGCCGGGGGTGGGTTGGCGCCGACAGTACCTGGTACTTCGGATCCGACCCTGCCCTCGAGCCTGTCTGATCCGACCTCTCGGAGCCGTGGTCCGAGCTTCGGATCTGGGGGATTCATTGTGCCTTCGGCTCCGTCCAGGTCGGAGCACACTGGTCCCTCGGATCCGACGGTCTCGGCGCCGGCTCCGATCCCTTCATCGGATCAGAGTGGGAGCCGACTTTCGGATCCATTGGAGAGTGGCTCTCCCTCGGCCTTCGATGTTGTGGAGAGGGCTCTGTTGAGAGCATCTGGACCCCCGGTCCTTGCATCGACTCCTCCCTTCACTCCCTCTCTGCTGGGCCAGGCTTTCATCACCCGGCCAAAGGGACAGCCTGCTTCGATGTCACAGATAGTTCCATTGGAACAAGATGTTGCTGGCGAGGCCTCCTCGGACAGTCCCCCCGAGGAAGCTCCCCGCAAGCATAAGTGCAAAAGGAGGCACGTGGACTCCCCCGAGTCCTTAACCGAGGACACGGACTTGGAGGAAGGGGAAGGCTCCCCAAGATCGCCCCCTGAGGATGTCTCCTTTGGAGACATCATGGAGATGCTGAGAATCGGAGGTGGGTGGTCTGTCCCTAAGTCTTCCTCTGACGAGTCCGTGTTTCTGGAGGCATTCGAGGCAGGCCCGTCTACCTCTTGGGTGTCCCCTCCAGCCGACCCCCTGGTGGACCTCATTACCACCAGGGCGTGGAAGGATCCAGACACCGTGGAGCCAATACCGAAGCGACCGGATAGGATTCTTAGCCCTCCCTCAGACTGATCACATTGGAGTAAGGGGCCCCCCGTAGATGCCATGTTGACGGCGGCAGCCACAAAGAGGGAATTAGCTCAGGAGAGTCCCTCAGTCCATCCACCGAGCAAAGAGTCCCGTTTGATGGATCGCTTAGGGAAGCGAGTCTTTAGTTCAGCGACCTTCTCAGTAAGGTCTCTGAACTATATGGCACATGTCATCAGGATGCAGCGAGATCTTATCAAAGAATATGCTGCATCCCCCCCTGAGTCCATGTCGGAGGAAGACAAACAATTGTACTCCACCCGAATGGCCACTCTGAGATCGATTTCAAACACCTCTATGCGGCTGTTGTCCCACGCCACAGAGGGAGCCGCTAGGGCTAGCGTAGCAGGCCTAGTCATGAGACGTCAGGCCTGGCTCCGTCATTGCGACTTTACGGAGCCCTTTAAAGCGTCCTTCGCGAATGCCCCTTTTGATGGTTCTGCCCTATTTGTCAAAACAGTTCGTGAGACACTTGTCCAGAGCGAGAAGGACGGGAAGATGTCTGCCGTCGGAGTCCGCTTCTCTGCTCCCCAGCGGTCCTTTTCGAGGAACCAAAAGGGTCAGAAGAAGATGTGGTTCCGGAAATCACAACATTCCCAACCAGCTCCGGACAGCCAGTCCTTCCGTGGCAGAGATGGACAGGGAAGACGTCGCCCCAGGGGCAGAGGGGCTCCGAGAAACTTTGGGTCCAGAGAACCTTTCTCTGAGCGGCCCGCGCAGCAGCCCTGAGGGGTTGCCCGACTGCTCCACTCTGGAGGCAGTCGGGGGGCATTTTTCGGAACACCTAGCGGCATGGGAGTCCATCACAACAGACCACTGGGTGCTTCGCATCATATCCAGAGGGTACAAAATACCAATACTTCATATCCCCCAATCCAAGAACCTCCCCGATGTACCACCCGATCAGAGGGAGGCCGCAGAAATACAGCAGCTGCTAAGAAAAAGAGCCATCCAGCCCGTCCCCCAAGACCAGCTCGGATTAGGGTTCTACTCCAGGTACTTTTTGGTGCCAAAAAAGACGGGGGACTTGAGACCCATCCTAGACCTTTCCCGCTTGAACATGTCAGTAACCAAGGAAAAATTCCGAATGGTCACTCTTCAATCTATCCTTCCCCTTTTGAGGGAAAATGATTGGATGTGCTCTATAGACCTCAAGGATGCGTACTACCACATCTTAATGGACAAACGATCCAGGAGGTTCCTTCGCTTCCGGCTGGGAGCCAGTCACTACCAGTTCAGGGTCCTTCCCTTTGGCCTCACCACAGCCCCCCAGGGTGTTCACCAAAGTGTTAGCAGTGATTGCGGCCCACCTGAGACTCCAGGGAATTCAGGTCTTTCCGTACCTGGACGACTGGCTCCTGACCGCACCAACAAGGCATCTACTTTGCTTGGCCAGAGACTTCTTTCTCCATCTAGCCTCACAACTAGGCATTACTATCAATGTCGGCAAATCTCTACTGGCTCCGATGCAGGTCATAGAATTCATAGGTGCCAGAATAGACGCCAGAGATTTGCGAGCCTTCCTAACTTCCGAGAGAATCAGGAACCTACAACTTCATGTGCGGGCTATCCTTCATTCAGAGGGTTCACCAGCGGAATTGGTCCTGAGGGCACTAGGCTCCATGGCGGCAGCGATTACACTCCTTCCATGCGCCCGTTTGAACATGCGAGTACTGCAATGGACTCTGTTAGTGCAATGGTCCTTCTTATCCTTTCCTCTCCACCATCCCATTGCTATCAGCAAGGCTTGCAGGAGGGCGGTACTATGGTGGCTCCAAACATCGAACTTCCATACGGGCCCTTCTGCACCTCTTCCCCTATCGCCACTGTGACCACGGACGCTTCATGCCTCGCGTGGGGCGGGGGCATTATTCAGGCAGGACAGTCCAAGGCACGTGGAACGATAGAGACCTCCCTGCATATCAACGTTCTGGAGATGAGAGCGGTGCTGTTGGCGTTGCAAGCACTTCAGAGCTTCCTCCCCACAGGAACGATTGCAATTCAGTCGGACAACATGTCGGTGGTCTGGTATATTAACAAACAAGGGGGAACCAGATCTTACCCTCTATGCCGCAAAGCCATGAGAGTGTGGGAATGGGCGATCTCCACCAACCGCTTTCTGATTGCAATGCACATTCCGGGAAGGACCAGCATCCTAGCGGACAAGCTCAGCCACACCCTTCTTACCCCGTACGAGTGGTCTCTCAATCCTCTAGTAGCGAAGCAGATATTCGCAACATGGGGGCAACCCTGCTGCGATCTTTTTGCATCTCCATCAAACACCAAATGCGACAATATCTTCGCTCTAATCCCCCCTCCAGGGAAAACTCCAAGAGACACTCTGGTGCATGCTTGGTCACCTGGTCTACTCTATGCCTATCCTCCTCTGCCAATGATGATACAACTCTTACAGAAAGCCTCGCGGTTTGGGAGCAAGATGATTCTCATTACCCCATTCTGGCCTCGGCAAATTTGGTTCCCTTATCTGTGGTCTCACCTTGTGAATCACCCTTGGATTCTAGATCCCATTCCGGATCTCATCTCCCATCCGTTGGACTTGCCAACTCCAAACCTGGACAATCTGAAACTGACAGCTTGGTTGCTCCAGTTCCACTCCTAGTTAGGACTCCCGGTATCTCTTCACCAGTCAAAGCCATCCTCGTGGCAGCGCATAAGCCCTCCACCAGGAAAGTGTATCACAGTAAATGGAAACGTTTTTCCATCTGGGCCAGAGCACCACGATCTAGATCCCTTTACGGCTCCTCTTCCATCCATATTAGACTTCCTAACTGAACTCTTTCAGGAAGGCGCTAGTTGTTCAACTGTCAAAGTGCAATTGGCAGCCATATCTCATTACCATGTGGGACATGATACAGGGCCCTTGATGTCGGCCAAATTGTGTAAAACCTTTCTCAAGGGTACCTTTTTACTTAGACCCCCTGTAAAAGAAGCCGTACCCCCCCTGGGATCTTACATTAGTTCTTCAAGCCATGAATGCTCCACCCTTTGAACCCGCTGCTTCAGTGGATCTCAAATTCTTGTCATGGAAAACAGCATTCCTTGTAGCCATTACTTCAGCGAAAAGAGCGTCGGAGCTTCAGGCTCTTTCTGTGAAGCCTCCATACCTGATATTTCACCCAGATAGAGTGTACCTCAGGATCAATCCCTCCTTTCTTCCCAAGATAGCATCAGAAACCAACATAAATCAATCCATAAATTTACCGGTTTTCTTCCCTAAATATCAAAATAAGGGAGAGTGCAAGCTGCACTCATTGGATGTTCATAGGCAGCTTCGTTTTTATACTCGTAGGACAGCTGGCCATAGACTATCTGACCAGCTGTTCGTTTCCTTTGCCAAATTTAACTTGGGGAAAGCTATCTCTAAAGTATGTTTATCTCGCTGGATTTCCCAATGTATCCTACTGGCTTATCAAGCCTCGGGTAGACCCGCACCAGAAGGAGTTCGTGCTCATTCCACCCGCTCCATTTCTACTTCTGCGGCCTTCAAGTCTAGAGTTCCATTGGATGATATTTGTTCTGCAGCCACTTGGGCTTCATCTCATATCTTTATCAACCACTACAAGCTAGACCTGCTTTCTACTCTGCGGTGCTTCGTAATATCCTTCCATGATGGCCACCCAAGGTGCAGGTAGCTGGGGACTCTGTCCCACAGGTCGCTGACAAATGAACATCCTACTTCAGATTTAGAAGTTATGTACTCACCATAACGTTCCATCTGAGTAGGTAGTTCATTTGTCTGCAACCATCCCCCCCTCCTTCCCCCTGACCTTCTTCGGATCTACTAGTTTTTGTTGGATATATATTGAGAGGCAAACTCTGTCTGAGGTCATGGAGGGTTAGCAGGGGATTATGGGTGAAGGGAGGAGCTAGGAGCTCGGATCCATTAGCTTGAAGCAAGTTGCCGGCTCGGATCCGATATTGAATCCGTAACCCACAGGTTGCAGACAAATGAACTACCTACTCAGATGGAACGTTATGGTGAGTACATAACTTCTAATTTAGCTCAGCGACTTTTTCTCTGCGATCGCTGAACTATTTAACCCATTTTACGAGACTGCAAAGAGATCCCCTGAAAGAACTAGGAGATTAGGAGATACTCTCCAGAGTATGGTAGCTGCAGGGTTTGCCGACAGTCAACACACATTTCACTACCCTAAACTCGGTTGTGAACTCGTCCATGCGTCTCATATCTTATTTAGCTGATGGTTCGAGTAGAGCTGCTAGTCAGGCATTGCTCTGTGGAGACAAGCCTGGATGCATCTGTTCCTTTGCGGAGCCCTTTAAGTCTTCCTTTATCAACACCTCATTTGATGGCTCATCACTGTTTGGGCCTAAAGTAAAGGAAACTTTAACCATGTGTGAGCAGGAAGGCAAGACCCTATCTGCCGTTGGAGTCCGTTTTTCTACCCTTACTCGGCCCTATCCCAAGGGCCCTAGGGGCGGGAAAATGTGGTTCCGAAAAGCACAGGGAGCCTTTCAGGACACGTGGAGAAACCCCATCTACAGGCAGAGGAGGAGGGGGTTATAACAGAAGACGCCACCCGCGCGGCAGAGGGGGTCCGCCACAACCAGTTCTCTGGTCAGCCCTACCAGTGCTCCTGAAAGGAGGCCCAGCTGTCTGGCTCTGGAGGCAGTCGGGGGTCGCTTGTCTTTGTACCCAGAAGCCTGGCTAAACATAACATGTTACGTAGTCCAATTTCGCCTACATTCTTACCCGTGGGTTCGGAGCAGAATGTCTGCTCCGACTCAGCGATACTTTAGCTCGAAGTCTTTCTATTGGCTGGGCTAAGATGGTATCCCATGCTGCACTGCTCTGTATCCCCAGATCTCGTTTGTCGCTCGTGTAGCTCTGACGTGGTCTCACTCTTGGCTGTGGCTAAGTACCTTTTCTTCTTCATAGCAGAGAAGTTTTTTGCACAAAAGCTATTTTCATAGCTATTTGTGTGTTTCTTGACTGTGTTGTGGAAAAGTTCTTTTTTTTTCTTATAGCGTGTTCTTGTGGTATTCCACTAGCTGTTTCCAACGGGCTAGGCCCATTTCAGTTAGAGGACTTGGTCTGTCCTCTTGCTTTCCTTGTGTGCTAACTTTTTCCCTTGGGCTAAAACCATTTAAATTAGAGGAATTAGTCCCCCCCTTGTACATGTGTCTAGGACTGTTTTAGTTAGAGGTCTTTGTGGTGTACTGTTTTTGTCCTGTTCCCGCACTTGTGGCTGTTTGACCGTTGGTCTAGTTTTTGAGTTAGTTACTCTGTGTTTGTGGTAACCATGTCTAAAGATACTAAGGAGCACAAGCCCTCTGACTTTAAGTGCACCAAGTGTAGTTATAAGATGACCATCACTGATGGACACTCTGTGTGTACTGTCTGGGAGCGATTCACCACCAGGAATCCTGTAGTTTTTGTCATGCTTTTAGCCCGCATGTTCTTCAGGAAAGGAAGAACAAATTGATTTTGAAGGGACTTCTGAAACCCTCCTTCGAGGTGGGTTTGGAGAGTGCTTCCAGCTTTAAGTCTTCTCCATCAAAAGCTAAATCTTCCAAGGCTAAAAAGCGATCCCCGGCTCCATCAGTATCATCTGAGCCGCCGGAGAAAAAGCAAAATCTTCAACAACATCCACGGCTCCATTGTCCTCGGGGCCGCAGGAAGTGTTAGTAGTTATGGAACCTGCTTCGGCTCCAATTTTCTTGGAGCCTATTCGGAGCCGGTCGCCTAGCATTAGGCCGGTATCTCCTCCTCGCAGGTCTCCTTCAGAGAGGAGGTCTCGATCTCCCTCCCTATCCTCCAAATCCTCCAGGACCTTATCGGATGTGAACGTCGATAGAGTGGTGCAGAGACTTCTTCAGTCACCGGTACTGGCAAAATTGTTTTCGGATCCGACCCAGTCGGCTCTGGAGCCTGTCCCTCTACCTACATCAATACTTCGAGCGCATCTCAGCTTTCGGAGCTGGAGTGCTCTGCTCCGTGTGATGTCCCTAGGTCGGTTCCGACAGCCCCTCCTGGCTTATCTGTTCTGACATCAGCTCCGACCCCGTCAGCGCCATCCATGGAGTTCAGGACTCAGGATTCCTCGGTCAGACCTGAGGGAGAGGCTTCGGGACATCTCTCGGCTCCTAGTCTCCCTCTTGGTGCTTCGGCGTGGGGAAGCCTGACTCCTGTCTCGGCTTTAGTGGCTGGTCTATCTTCGGACTCGAGAGGACCAGCTTTCGATGCCATGGAGCGCGCTGGCCAGATCGTCAGCGGCATCATACGGTTCAGTCACTCTGTCCCCTACAGCACCGGTGCAGGTCTCTGATCGCCCTCTATCTCTTGACAGCAGAGCCCCAAGGCCTCAGGGTACCCCCACGAGTGGTCCCCATATTTCTGAGGGCCCCTCAGAGTTTTTGCCTGAGGAGCCACCCAGAAAGAGAATGTGCAAGAGGAAGCACATAGATTCCCAAGGTAAGTCTCACCTCATACACAGACCACGAGGAATCGGAGGGGTCCCCCAAGTCATCCTCTGAAGATGTTTCTTTCTCTGACATCTTAGAGATTTTGAAGCAAAGAGGTGACTGGCCATCCAAAGTCCCCTCCGAAGAGGAGTCTCTGTTCCTGAAGTCCTTTGGTGCTCAGCCCTCCGTCTCCTGGTTGTCTCCACCCTTCGAGCTTCTGGATCTGGTTTGGCGAACGGTGTGGGAAACCCCTGAGTCTGTCACTCCCCAGGAAACCCAATAAATTTTTGTCTGCCCCTCCTGATAAGGAATTTCTATCCAAGGGAGTCCCTGTGGATGCCATGGTGGTGGCAGCAGCCACCAAGAAGGAATTAGCTCAGACGTCCATCCCCCTAACAATGAGTCTAGGACTATGGACCGGTACGGGAAGCATACGTTTTCTTCAGCGGCCTTTACTTTGCGGTCACTGAATTGCTTATCACACTTGACACGGCTCCAGAGAGTTGATCTAAAGGAGCTTGGAGATGCTCTAACGGCTAACGTTTCTGAGGCAGCTCAGAAGCTCAATGCTCAGATGTCTACCCTCAATTCTATTGCGAACTCTTCCATGAGGCTGATCTCTCACGCAGCCGAGGGAGCGAGTAGGGCAGCAAGTTCAGGAGTCGCTCTTAGGAGACATGCCTGGATGCGCCATTGTCATTTTGCAGAGGCCTTCAAGTCTATATTCACCGACGCCCCGTTTGATGGTTCCTCTTTGTTCAGAACCAAGGTGAAAGACACTCTCACTAGGTGCGAGCAAGAAGGAAAAACTCTGTTTGCCGTAGGAGTCCATTTTTCCCTTCCCTCTAGGCCTTATCCCAAGGCCCAGAGGGGTGGAAAGATGTGGTTTAAGAAATCACAGAGGTTTTTTCCCGATGCACAAGGTGAGCCCCCCTCCAGAGGCAGGGGAAGGGGTGGTTATTCAGGTAGATGCTGTCCTAGGGGCAGAGGAGGCCCTCGCAATTCAGGAGACCGTGATTCCTTTTGTGGTTCTCCCTACCGCCGCTCCTGATGGGAGGCCTGACTGTGCATTTCCGGAGCCAGTCGGGGGTCGAATCTCACTATACCCGGAGGCCTGGCAAGATATCACCCAGGACCAATGCGTTCTATGAATAATTTCCGGAGGATATGTCATTCCCTTCTCGTCAACTCCCCCTCCAATCATGAAAATCCCGGATGTTCCACCCAGTCAAAGGGATTCCGCAGCTTCAGAAGTTTCAAAGCTGCTAGAAAAAGGAGCAATCCGATATGTCCCCTCAGACCAGATCGGATTAGGGACTTACTCCAGATTCTTTTTGGTGCCGAAAAGGACAGGGGACATGAGACCCATTTTAGATCTCAGCCGATTGAACACCCATGTGCAAAGGTCCACGTTCCGAATGGTCACGTTGCAATCTATTCTCCCATTGTTGGGAAAACAAGTGTGGATGTGCTCCATCGACTTCAAGGATGCTTACTACCACATAAAGATGGACAGGGCATCCAGAAGTCACCTACGCTTCTGGCTGGGAGTCTGTCACTTTCACTTTCAAGCCCTGCCCTTTGGTCTTACCACAGCCTCCAAGGTGTTTACCAAATGCATGGCAGTGGTGACTGCTCACTTGAGACGTCAGGGATTCCAAGTGTTTCCATACCTGGACGACTGGCTCCTTACTGCCACCACCAGGCATCTGCTACTTCAGACCAGAGACGCTACTATCAACTTATGTCAGCAGTTGGGCATCACCTTGAACTGGGAAAAATCTGCCTTGTTGCCCTCGCAGCGTGTCACATTTATAGCCGCCGAATTAGACACCATCCTCATGCGGGTGTTTCTACCACAGGAAAGAATCAGAGTCCTACAACAACAGGTTCACGCCTTGCTCTCTCTGAGCAGAGTGAAGGCAAGATTGGCCCTCCAATTGTTGGGGATGATGGCTGCTACAATTTAGTCCCCCTGACAAGGTTACATATGAGGCTTCTTCAGTGGCTACTCTTCGCCCAGTGGTCTCTTCACAGTCTTCCACTTTCTCACCCTATTCTACTCAGACAGGTGCAAACAAGATCTCAGTTGGTGACTTCACACCGACAACCTCAATGCGGGAAAGCCCTTCGTTCCTTCGCCTCCGGTTGCCGCGGTGACCACGGATGCCTCCCAAATGTGGTGAGGAGGCATTATCTAGGCAGGACAGTCCAAGGCACGTGGCAAGAGCACGAGATGCATCTGCATATCAATGTCCTGGAGATAAGAGCAGTGCTACTAGCATTGCAAGCACTCCAGAGCTTTCTTCCTCTCGGGACTATTGCAATCCACTCAGACAATATGTTGGTGGTATGTTATCTGAACAAACGGGGAGGAACCAAGTTGTACCCCCTTTGCAGAGAGGCCATGCGAGTGTGGCAGTGGGCAGTGTCTTCCCAACGTTTTCTGGTAGCAACGCACATTCCGGGGAAGTCCAATGTGATCGCAGACAGGCTAAGCAGAGCTATTCTGATGCCTCTCGAGTGGTCCCTGAACTGTCAAGTTGCGGAGCAGATTTTCCACAGGTGAGGTCAGCCTTGCAGCAACCTTTTTGCCAGCCCCCTCAATGCCAAATGCAGCAGCTAGTCACCCAGGGTCGCTATAGTCTAAGATTGGCCCTCCGGTCTACTATATGCCTTCCCTCCGGTTCCATTGTTATCAAAGATTATTCCGAAAGTGCAATCCTTGGGAAGCAAAATTATTCTGATTGCTCCACACTGGCCTCGTCAAATTTGGTTCCCCTTTCTCCATCTCTAACTCATGGACACGCCTTGGATTCTGGACCCACAACCAGACTTACTGACTGACATGTCAGGGCAGCTCCATCCCTCTCTTCGGACCCTCCGGTTGACAGCTTGGCTACTCCACTTCCATCATTAATTAGGCTTCACCATTTTTCGCCGGAGGTAGTTCATATTCTATCTTTTTTTCATAAGCCTTCGACCAGGAAGATTTATTACAGCAAATGGAAGAGATTTTCCATCTGGGCACATGACAAAAAGATTGACCCTTACACAGCTCCAATCTCCTCAGTACTGGAGTTCCTTTCTATGCTTTTCAACCAGGGATCAGCTGCCGCAACCATTAAAGTCGAGTTGGCAGCTTTCTACCTTTCGTGTTGCAGACTAACCTAGTCTATTGGCACAGAGACTCTGTACGGATTTCCTGAAGGGCACTTTGTTGCTTCGTCCTTCTGTCTCTGAACCAGTTATGCCTTGGGACTTAAACTTTGTTTTTACAGGGTCTTACTTCACCCCCCTTTGAGCCTGCAGCTGCTTGTGATTTAAAATTCTTAACTTGGAAGACTGTCTTTCTGGTAGCCATCACGTCAGCCAGACGTGTTTCGGAGCTTCAAGCTTTATCAATCAAACCACCTTATTTGATTTTTCATAAGGACAGGGTTTCTTTCGGACCGAATCCTTCCTTTCTTCCCAAAGTAGCGTCAGTTAGTAACCTTAACTAATCCATTGAATTACCAGTGTTTTTTCCTCAGTTCTCTAACAAGGCAGAATTCAAATTTCATCAGTTGGATGTGCACAGACAATTACGATTTTATTTGCACAGAACGAAGGACCTCAGAAAATCTGATCAGTTGTTTGTTTCATTTTCGGAAAGCAGAATTGGGTCTCCTGTTTCCAAAGTCAAGTTGTCCAGGTGGATTTCCAGTTGTATTTCTTTCATTTATACTTCAGGGGGAAGAGATTTACCATTCCGAGTGAAGGCTCACTCTACCCGGTCTGTATCTACATCTAGAGCTTTTCAGGCCAGATTGTCTAGGGATGATATTTGTGCTGTGGCTACTTGGGCATCTCCTCACACCTTTGTTTCTCATTACAAGTTAGATATGGTATCTAGAGGCAGGTCTTCCTTTGGTTCCACAGTGCTCAGGAGTATTTTCCACTGAGCCTCCCAGGATTTAGGTGCTGGTGACACTGTCCCACGGGTAAGAATGTAGGTGAGATTGGACTACATGACATCAAGAAGTTATGTACTCAATGTAGTCCATCTCAACTCACATTCTTAACCCCCCCCCCCACACACACACACACACACCTTCCCCCGTCCTGGAGGATCTGGAGGTTAGGCCTGGTTTCAGACTTCCCTTCATTCTTGGTTTGTTCTTCCTTCCTTAGGTGGTGTTATGCATTGAGAGTGAGTGCTGGTGCTCGCAGCAAACTAGATCTGGGGATAGAGAGCAGTGCTGCATGGGATACCATCTTAGCCCAGCCAATAGAAAGACTCCGAGCTAAAGTATGGCCGAGTCAGAGCAGACATTCTGCTCCGAACCCATGGGTAAGAATGTGAGGCGAGATGGACTGCATACATCAAACGTTATGGTGAGTACATAACTTCTTGATCAGATACATGGGTACAAGGCATCATTTCCAGAGGGTATTTCATACCGTTCTCTTCCCCTCCTACTCCTGTAAACAGAATCCCAGATGTTCCACCCAGTCTCAGGGAACAAACAATCGTAGAGGTCCAAAAATTGCTAGAAAAAAAGTCATCCAACCAGACCCAGCAGACCAAGTTAGGTTCGGAAGTTACTCAAGATTCTTTTTGGTACCATAGAAAACAGGGGAGTGGAGACCTATCTTGGACCTCAGCAGACTCAACCAATTAGTAAAGAAAGAGAAGTTCCGAATGGTCACGCTTCAGTCCATTCTTCCCTTCCTAGGGAAAGGCGATTGGATGTGCTCCATAGATCTCAAGGCTGCGTACTATCACATAAAGATAAACAGACGCTCCAGGGGTCACCTGCATTTCCAACTGGGAGCCAATCATTACCAATTTCGAGCCCTGCCCTTTTGTCTCACCACAGCCCCCAGGGTGTTCACCAAATGCATGGCAGTAGTCTCTGCTCACCTGAGGCATCTAGGATTCTAGGTGTTTCCATACCTAGACGATTGGCTCCTCACTGCTACCACCAGGCATCAGTTGACTCGGGCAACATAATATACTCTGACACTCTGCCATCAATTGTGTCATCCCAGCGTTTTCTGATAGCAACTCACATCTCGGGGAAATCCAAAGTGATAGCGGACAAGCTAAGCAGGGCAATACTGTTGCCTCACGAGTGGTCTCTCAACCAACGAGTTGCAGATTTGATTTTCTGCAAATGGGGCCAGCCTTGCTGCGACCTCTTTGCCGGTCACATCAATACCAAATGCAGAAGCTACTTTGCCCTAATACCACCTCTAGGACATTCCCCGAGAGACGCACTCGTACACGATTGGCCTCCATGTCTCCTATATGCATTCTCACCTATTCCCTTGACACCCAAGGTTTTGCAGAAAGCAAAGTCGCTGGGAAGGACGGTTATCCTCATAGCTCCCTACTGGTCTTGACAAATTTGGTTCCCCTTCCTTCACCTTCATCTACTGGAGGATCCATGGATCCTGGACCCAGTTCCGGACCTTCTGACACACCCGTCAGGGGACCTCCATCCTTCACTGCAGTCCCTAAAACTGACTGCTTGGCTAATCCACTTCCCCTAATTGCCAGGCTTCATTCGCTCTCAGATGATACAAGACAATCCTTTTGTCTTCTCACAAGCCATCCACCAGGAAACTGTACCGCAGTAAGTGGAACAGGTTCTCAGTTTGGGCCAATATACATAAAATTGACCCTTTCCGAGCTTCTCTATCATCCATTTTAGAATTTTTTACAAAGATTTTTAAAGGAGCAGCAGCAGCTGCCACAGTTCGAGTCCAGTTAGCCTTCATATCAAATTTCCACCTTGGATTCGATGGGTTGAATGTTATGGGCCATAAGTTATCTAAGGCTTTTCTTAAAGGTGCCTTTCATGAGACCTCCTGTCAAAATCCCTTATTCTCCCTGGAATTTGAATTTTATGCTGTCTCAAATAAATCTCTCCCCCCCCCCCCCTTTCGAACCAACAAATAGTTGTCCTGGAAGACTATATTTCTAGTAGCCATTACTTCTGCCTGCAGAGTGTCAGAACTTCAAGCATTATCTGTCAGACCTTATTACATGATTTTCCATGCTGATAGAGTATCTCTCAGAATAAACCCCTCCTTTTTGCCTAAAGTCTGTTCTGAATCCAGTATCAGGTCGTTGAGCTGCCAGTCTTCTTTCCCAACCACTCTAACAAATTGGAATACATGCTGCACAAACTTGATGCACACAGACAGCTCAGATTTTATCTTGACAGAACTAAGGATATTAGAAAATCAGATCAACTTTTCGTATCCTTTTCGGAGGCCAGAAAAGGTAATCCAGTGGCTAAAACAACCCTATCTAAATGGTTATCAGATTGTATATCCTTTGTTTATGCGAATGCAAGCATGCCATTGACTCACAAACCTAAGGCTCATTCTACTAGAGCCGTTTCTACGTCTTCTGCCTTTCAAGCTAAATTGCCCCATGACGATATTTGTGCTGCAGCCACTTAGTCTAAGGCTCATACCTTTATCACACATTACAAAGTAGATAAGGCTTCCAGGGACAGGTCTTCCTTTGGTTCCACGGTACTAAAAAACGTACTTAAATGAGCCACCCAAGATTGAGGGTGCTAGGGACGCTACCCATCGGTGAGAATAAACATCGAGATTTAACAACTTCACATAAAGAAGTTATGTACTTACCATAACGCTCCATGTGAGTTGTTTCTCGCCTTTATTCTCATGTCCCTCCCTCCCTCCTTCCCCCTCCTGACTGACAGTTGACTTAGAGGCTGGTACCATCCTGGTTATTCAATACTACTTCTTCCCCTTTGGGAAGTGCTTCCTTGTAGAAAAAGAAATAAACAAATAAAAGGGTATATATACTCGCAGCAAACAAGATCTGAGGTGATTTCAGCAGTGCATTGTGGGATAAGGGGCTTGGTCTCGAGCTACTGGCAAACCTTGAACTTTGCTATCGGCCGTGGCTCCGAACCCATCAGTGAGAATAAAGGCGAGATAAACAAGTCACATGGAACGGAACGTTATGGTAAGTACATAACTTCTTTTTTTCCTTATTTCTAGACTTGTCTAAAGCCTTAGACATTGTTTGTCACAGTAAATGTCTACTTCAAATGCCCTCACTAGATCTGTCTCCGTCCACTCTTCCATGGTTCAAAAGCTACGTGTGCAGTAGGCATCAGTCAGTAAAATGGCACTCCATGCTCTCTCATTACCTCGCAGTCACCACCAGTGTATCACAAGGCTTGATCCTTGGTCCCCTCCTCTTTAACATTTTCACCAACACTCTCTATACATCCACATAACAGGCAACCCTAATACAACATGCAAACCATGATAAACTATATTGCTAAATGTGAAAACCTTTTCATTCCTTATACGTCCTTCCTTTCCCTTCTTCACTTACTTCATTATTTCTATCAAATTCTCTTCCATGGCTTTCCCTCTGAATATACCATAAGCCTGTTTTTCTCTCACTGTACTTTGCAATTTTTGTTTGTATTAGACTAACTTATCTTTATTTTTTCTACAAGCTATCTAAAATTTCTACAAATATTAAATGATTGTCTTAT